>NW_017806221.1:622202-698117 GCF_001891065.2 Hippocampus comes
GGGTTAATGGCAGACAGAGACTCTTTAGGGAGTGTTCCTGAAGGTTAGACTCAGGGGGTGAGGGGCAATTGACCGCACTGTCTATGACACTGACCCCACAACTGTCAGCACATTCATCATCCAGCTGAGACATATAGACAGTAAGGGTACACCAACACAAACATACAGCAAGCCCCCCCACCACACACACACACACACACACACACGTATTGCATACTCACATATTGCATACTACTGGGGTGAACTGAAAGAATTTAAACTCAATATATGAGCCAGCTAAACAGATACATGAGCAACCAAAATGAGCCGGTGTGATTCATGCTAGGTTATGTTTAGGTTGGATTTTCTCAGGGAAACTCACCAGGCAAAGTCAGCGAAGTACAAGAATGGAATTCCAAAACATTTGTGTTTGGTAAAGCCTCTTTACTATCATGAGAGCGCAAAGAACTAAAACATTGCAGCCATGTGATTGAGTGGCAGAGGGAGAGCGGACAACGTGACTGTACGGAGAAGACAGTGAATCGACAGGTGTGTAAATGACTACAATGTGTGTGTGTTTGTGTGTGTGCGTGTGTGCGTGCATGTGTGTGTGTTTATATGTAGCTGTGTGTATCGCTTCTCTGGAGGAGGTGAGCAAGGTCAGGAATAAACAAAGAGAAATGTTTGCATATGTGCATTGTGTGCCCATGACTCTCCATGAATGAGTGAATAAGGAGGCTAGAAGGCAGCTGCAGCAGCGTGATACGAGCCGGGGTGCAGAGATATCGGCGCTGACATTTTGGGCTTCGCAACCCACCCGCTGCCTCCTGGGAAAGCGATGGCAGTGTCAGTGGCCAAATGCCGACACCCCCTTTTCTCCACCTCATCTGTCAATCACAACGTTGTCCTTCCTGATGGTCCTTTTGGCTTAGACCGTAACTGTCATTTTGACATGCAGCAGTGAATGCATCTCATGTGCCGCCTTACCAGGACCTGACTCACTGCTGATCAATATCTGGACCCTAATCACCCCCACCTTCATTCAATACTTCATCCCCGACTACCACACAAAGAAAAACAAAGGTTTTGAGTGTGTGTGCGTGTGTGTGTGTGTGTGTGTGTGTGTGTGTGTGTGTGTGTGTGTGTGTGTGTGTGTGTGTGTGTGAGCGTGAGTCTTTCAGGGCACCTCTTGGCCTCCCCTCCCTCCCCTTCTCCATGCCCACCCCTGGGCCCTCTGGTGTTGCTCACTCCATTGTGTCAGCCTTCAGAAGTGCTCAGTTTGAGTGGCAGTCCGTCACAGATCAGTTCCCTGCTAAAGCGGCCCGGCAGGCCGGGGTGACGGGCCAGGAAGGGATCTAAGTGGGGTTTATCAGCGCTTCTTAACGCCTCTCCAGCTCCCTGACACAAAAGAGAGGGGGTATTAAACATCTAAAGCAAACCAAAAAGCGTGAAAGCTCCTTATAGGGCCGCGGGATTGGAGATGTGACTGGAGTCTTTAGAGAAATAGCAAAATGAGAGGGGAAAAAAAGGAGAGAAAAGTGGGTGGGAAGAAAACACACCAATGCCGCAGTGAGGAAACATCATTGAGGGGAAAATTTTGTTATTTCAGTCCTGTGTTGACATGTGAATAGGTGGTGAAGAGATATAAAGAATAGTCGCGTGAGAGTGCAGCTGAAGAGCTCTCTGGCTTGTCACCTGATTTCATGCAACATTGGAATGTCGCACTAACAACTGAACATAAATATAACGGTAAAAATAACGGGATTACACATTGGATATACTGTCCATCACTACACCCATGGAGGACACTGCCCCTCACAAAACTTCTTATTTGTGACACCTGCATAATTCGTGCGTGTGTTTACAGTTATACATCATTACAGTGCATCATGTCGATTTTAAGAATTTGGTTTAGGTATGAGAGTGTTGAAATGTTAGCACAGATAAGTGTGACACAGTTCTGCAGTGCAAACTACAAGCTCTAAGATATGTTGTCAAATGAATACCTCGCTCACAGAGTCAATCAGTCAATCAGTCAGAGTTGTAGTGGAGATCGTGGTCAATCATATAATTTTCAGCCATCCATCCAATTTCTGATGCACTTATCCTCACGAGGGTCGCGGGGCGTGCTGGAGCCTATCCCAGCTGTCTTCGGGCAGTCGGCAAGGGAAACCCTGAACTGGTTGCCAGCCAATCGCAAGGCACATAGAGACAGACAACCACTCGCGCTCACACTCACACCTAAGAACAATTGAGAGTGTTTCATTAACTGGCCACGCATGTTTTTGGAATGTGGGAGTACCCGGAAAAAAACCACAGAGGCACGTGGAGAACATGCAAACTCCACACAAGAAGGTCGGAATTGAACCGTGCACCTCTGCACTGTGGGGCCGGCGCACTAACCAGCCAATCACCAGGCCTCATGTAATTTTCAATTGGGTAAAAAAAAAAAAATTAAATTAAAAAAAAAGATTTATTTTCTTTTTTTCATAATTTTGAAAAGAACCACAAACAGCAAGATAACAATCCTGTATTGTCAAATGGAACCGCAATAGCTTAGTTTTAAGGACGAAGCGGAGTCTCGAGGATCAAGCTTTTTCCATTGCAGGTTCCTCCCTTTGAATCTGTTCAACATTCGGCAAGGCCCTTCTATCCAGCTTTAAAAATGGTCTTAAAAAACACTTAAGTCTTTGACCTTCGATACAGCATGTTGCTCCCCATTGTTTTAGTGTTTTATTGTGTTTACTGTTTTTATGTTATTCATTTTTTGTTTTTACTGGCGTTGGTTTTATATGTTTGATTTGCACTTTTTGTACTGCACTTTGTATGCAAAATGTTCAACAAAGTTAAACTGAGTTTATTTTTTATCGGGATGAACGATTCATTGCATTTGCAATTGAATCACAATTTGCTGAAACACATTTTGCTAATTTTTGAAAGGTCATTGAGAGCAGAGCGGAAGGGCGGGGAAAGGCAATGCTCTAAGTAAAGCCTGCCGGTGTGTTTTCCTGTCTCACAAAATCTAACATGTTTGATCCTTTTCGCCCTGCAGGGTTAAAGAAAAAAAAAAAAGCTCATCGGCTGCCATTGTATGTTGGAGCATGTGCCGTTGTAGGTAATAAATAAATATGAAGTGTTTGCGCTAATAAACCTGTTATCTGCACAGCTTTATGTGTGAGCGACCACAACTTTATGGTGTGTGCTGCCCATATAAAACAAAAGGGTTGACTTCAATTTACGTGTCTCTGATGTTTGAGCACACACCCAACACAACAGAGTCCGAACTTCTTGGGCGGTAACAAATGAAAACTCATCCTCTGGTTAAAGTGCAGCACCATACGCAAATCACGTATGAAGAGAAAAGTTCGACTGTATGAGACCCGATGTTGCCTTGTCAAAGACGGACGAAAAGGTGTTGCTCCGCATTTAATTGATGAGATGACGGTTACGGTTACGTTTTTGTCTTGAGTGTTTTCAACAAGAATCCATATCCCCCCTTTCAGTCAGGGCGGTGTAAGAAGGCGGGACAGAGCTGCTGGAGAGCGGGCTCGTTAAGCCTGACCTGCAATTAATTGACTCCAAATTCTCCTCCTGTGCCAGATGATTTTTGCCTTCGTGGTTGTTTTCCATGTCTCTGCTCTCCAGTGGTTCTCTGGCGTCCTGCTTCCAGTTATTGATCTGTAGTGAGTTGTTTTTGGGTGATTTTGTGGTTATTTAATTTTTTTTGCTTTTTGTTTGAAGACTATTTCCCAAAAGGGTACATTTTTGCTTTTTGTGCTTGAATAAACGTCTGTCAACATTTTTGTACCTGGGTCGTTGATCCTTGAGCATACTGCAACAATGCCGCTTGTAATGCCTGCTGGTGGTGCCGTTTTGAATATTGGAAGATATTGCGTCATCTAGGCATATAGTTATTTTTCGTACACATTATGGGCGATCTTACTGGCTGGAGATCGGTACTTAAGTTTTAGACATATTTTATTTATTTACCAATCTATATGATAGAGTGATGTAATGTTTGAGGAAACATGAAGTTTGATATGTTGAAGTGGTAAAGCACGGATTTGTTCGCCTTATTGTTGTAAATTGCATGTTAGTTTGTATATTTCCTTATTGATTTACTGTATGATGCAGTACTACTCCCAGATTGTATTGATAAATAGATATGTTGCAAAATTTTTGTTTGTTTGGCATTTCAAAAATGTTTACATGAGTGAAAAGTAATTTCATCTGTGCTGTATGTTACACATAGAGCTTATTTGACAAAAAAAGCTGACTTGACCTGACTTGACTTGAAAAGTTTTTTTTTCCTAGTTTCGTTTTGTGCCACAACTTTGCACCTCCCTATCAGGCACACTATTTAAAGAAACAAAATCAGCCGATGGACTGCATGTTGTGTTTGATAAATCTCACAGGGCATGATAAATTCATCTATTTGCATAAACTGAAGTCCTCCCACAGCACGCCAAATGATCTGCATGGCAATTTATCAATTTTTGCAGGATGCGAACCTGGTTGTGCCCAGTTAGTGGATCAGCTTTCACATCTGTCTGTGCGCAAAATCAAGTTTGTGCGCACAAACCTTTAATAAATCAAGCCCATTTTGTTGAGTTGTGGTCATGTCTGTGTTCGATGGCCTAGACGTTTATATTGAGCTGTTTTCCACCATCTTGCTAATTATGTCATTAGCGGTGTGATTATTACAACAGCTCATTGTTGCCTTGCTGACTGCGGGCTAGATCAATCGGGATTACATGGTGGCAAAACCTCCGTCTCCTCTGAGAAACCACTGTGGACCTCGATTATGTGTTTGCTGTAAACAATGGCTTGTTGTACATACAGCCTGCTGCATATGAGCCTCAAAGCTGCCTTTTCATGGACCACTGTAGTCAAACCAGCCTTTGATTGAAACTAGAGCAGCTGTTGCACAGTCCACTGATTTATGGGGGGTGTTCCGATCCTGAAAACACAACATTGTTAGCTTTCTATTATTATATAGGAGAATGGTGGACCATACGTAAGCTTTGTCTTTTATTGTCGCACTGATCATTTGACGTACTGTGATTAGTTATTGAATAAAATTGGATTGGATTGGATACAACTTTATTGTCAAATGTGCTGTAACATACAACACAGATGAAATTTCTTCCCTCTCAAGACAACATAAAACAAGAGGATAGATGGAATATAATAAATAATACAGCTATTCTCAAACTGTGGAAGGCTTTATCACCTCGATTGAGGTTATGGGAGTCAGCGGGTAAAAAATCAAAAAGGACTTGAAAACCCTGCCTTTCAGTAGCAGCTGTGAGTTTCCTGACAACATGGACAATGTCAGGCGGGAAATCTTTGGTAATGTTAGCATTTAATGTGCACATTGTGGACCATTATTTAGCAACATGGTTCAGTTCCAAAATGTTTGATAAGATTGTAAACATAGAATATAAAATGACTCATTTTATCAAATTACCTGTTGTGGACAGTAAAACCATGTAAAAACACATTATTTAACCACTTATTACACTTACTGTAGGTAGCAGAGTGGGACATGACAAAATCACGTACATCCAACATACTTATACTTTTACTTCACTCGCATCTGTGCAAATATTCAACCACTGAAAGGCGCTATAGCAGAGGAGGGCATTCCGTCATTACTCACAGTGAGAGATGACATCCTGGAGCTCTTGTTTATTGTAGTCTGCTAGGTAAACATAGATTTCTACCATTACAAAAACAAAGTATTATATGTTAAACTTCAAGTTGCTCTCTGTTTACGATCCAGCTCATACACGCCCAGTTTGACGAGTCGGTTTCAACGAGCGAAAAGACTTCTGCAAAAGAAACATCAGTGGTTCCTCGATTCTTTCTCCTCTGTGGACCCTCCTCAATGTTTGATCCTGACTTTTCGAAGCTAATTTAAGAGAATTCCGTATTCGACAGCAGGTGGCAGGCACTCACTCTGCCACCTGCACACCTGTTGTGCATTTGTTTGTGATTACACCTGCTATATGTAGGCGCTCCGGCTGTCAACTCATTGCCGGAGTATTGCTTGCCGTGCCACTGCTATTGCCCATGCTCGTATTTCGTATCTCGCACTCTATTGCTATTCGCGACCATTTCGCCATCCCAGTGGGATCCTCTTTAACGCGTAGTTATTCGAAGTAAATTGTCTTATCTTTTCCTTGCCGTTTTTTGCAAGCGCTTTCTTTTCCTCACGTTACATTAATTCCTGGTTCTCGTTTTGACCAGCGTTTTGTGTTTTCCTTTTGACGGTGTTTTTTCGTTTGTAATAAATATTATTTGATAGACAAGACCTTGTTCAGTGCCTGCTATTTCGGGGATCCACCTATTCTTGTTCGCTCCGTTGCGTACGAAGCAGCTCTCTCCTTCTGCCTAGTACGCAACGTGACAAATTTAAGAGAATTCAGATGTTCCTTTTTATTTGAACGTGACAACAACATCTGGGAGATGCTGGAACGATCAAGCAACACAAAGAATATAAGTGCCTGGCTACATTTGATTGGTGAAATGGAGTCACACCTCACTACTGGTCACAACTGATTGATGAAACAGTGTCATGTGACAGCGCCTGGGGCAGCGGAAATAGATAAAAATATAAGTAGCAAGCGCAATGTCATTAAATGTAACAGAGTAGTGTTTCTTTTAAACAAAAGAATAGTCAAATTAAAATAAAGAGTAGCTACATTGATCTACCTGGATAAGTACAATTTATCCAAAAAGACGATAAAGTATCTGGAGGGCTTTACTACCCACCTTTGAAGATATATAGAATGGTTTCTGGCATTCCACTCTGGAATGAAAGCTACTGTGCCGGTGTGGTCATACTTATTGCCACCGGCAGAAAAATTAGGATGCGCTAGTTCTTACGCTCAAGTGCAGTTTCGCTTTCAATGAACATACTGCAAAGCCATATGTGTGTTTCCCACGTAGCTCATTCCACAAAACATTTTGCCAAGTATGACTGAAACAACTTAGGTTTGTCAAGAAAGTGTTTATCTATTCAGAGTCCATCAATCAATTCTGTATATCGTTTTCAGTCTAATCTAGCCGACTTCAGACAAATGACTAAGCGCTGACGGAAGCAGGTTTTCATCCATCACTGGAACCGTCACCAACTGGATCAGTACCGATGGACCTTCTCCGTCCGTCACGAACGGACTCCTCTTTCGTTGATGACTGACAGAAGTAAACACACCCTATGTGTCTTGTGTGTGTTTGTTCATGGGTGTAAATACACCGGGCTTCAGAAAAAAACAAATCTTCGACATCGCTAGTCAATCTTGTGACTGGTGGTTGTGTCGGCTGCTAAATGCTATCTTTGTTCAACAACTGTAAACTATTCATTGCACTCACTAGATCAGGGGTCACCAACCTTTTTGAGAGTGAGAACTACTTCAAGTGTCCTGATTGTGTGAAGGGCTACCAAATTGATACACGTCTGAAATAACATTTGTACAAATTACATTTTATAATATTAGAATATTAGATAGATAGACAGATAGATAGCTAAATAGGTAGCTATAGAATCTATAATACTGTCCGTGTTTACATTTTTAAATTATAATTTCTACAAGCAAATCACAATCCTAGCACTGGCGGGCTACTGGAGTGGTCCTCACGGGCTACCTGGTGCCCGTGGGCACCACGTTGGAGACCCCTGCACTAGATCCTCCAACTTCTTTGCTCCCAATTCTCCAAACCTGCTCCTTTTTTAGGACATACCGCCTGATAAAGGAAGCTGGCTGTGTTGTACAACTTTCGGTTCAACAGACTGCAATGGCATAGTCTCATACTGGTTTTATTTTGTGTGTGTGTGTGTGTGTGTGTGTGTGTGTGTGTGTGTGTGTGTGTGTGTGTGTGTGTGTGTTTTTGGATTTATTTGGCTGTATGTCTCTTGTGCTGTGCTGAGGTCTAACATAGTAAGGAGTACATTCTCGATGCCGATTGGTTGCCAATGCAACACTGCCAAGAGGAAGGAAAAAGAAGGTTATCAAAAAAATGGTGATGAACTGCAATTTGGCAATGATGGAAACACAGTTAAAATAAATATAAGTACCGGTACTGTACTTGTCATGCGCACAACATTGAACCCATCCCTGAGTGGGCCACAACCATGTAGCACCCTGGGGCCAATTTCTTGAATCAAAAATCTTGAGGTACATTTTATGTAGTCCTTTTAGACTTGTGTCCTTTTGCCCCTCATGGTTCAATGCATTTTGAGTGCATGTTTGTGTCCTTGCACAATAGTGTAATATATGGGTGTGTTCGAGAGAAGGCGGCGTTCTGGTGCACCCTGGAGAAAGCACAAGGCCAAAGCTTCGACCCTTTCCTCCCAATTCTCCTCTCACCCTGTGCTGTCATGGGATGTCTCAGAGGGTGACGGTTTCCGTGGCAACATAAGCCCTGCAAGTGGCTGCATTGCGCACTGCTCGAAGGAGAAGTAGCTTGGTTGAAGGTGGCAATAGAAGGGCCAAAAGTCATCCACAGGAGGAGTAAATAACTTTCAGCTATTTGCCACGTGATTCTTTTATCCACGTCTTGCTAATCAACACTAGACGCTGATTAAAACAACAGCTGTCCAAATGAATTGTCATTTGCATATACATGCTGTGTAAAATCAGTACCAAAGTGATGGTGTGAGTTTATCTTAAGGTGGCCATGCAAATGTATCACACGGTCGTGTCTAAGTAACTGATGACACTGATTTAGTGGGGATACAAATCTACTTCCCGCTGTGTTACAGACAATCCCAATCAGGTCATAAAAATAAATAAATTAAAAAAAAAAAAAAACAATGAGTGGCTTCTTTAGCTTCATCCACTCTTGGGACTCTACCGTGTGAAGGGAATCATACTGTATGGCACTGGTTATTTATTAGCACCGTTGAAATGCATACACCCTTTCAGCAGTTGCCAGTCTATTCCTTGTCAGGGCGCCCCCTACTGTCTCTTAATACTAACAGACCCTTGAAGCGTCTGTCTTGTCAGTGTTGGCATTTGCAGAACTTAAGTGTTTCAACTATAGTCACTCACCTCCTGATATTGTAAAATATGTGCTATGTCACGCACGTAGTAACAAATAATATAACTGATGTTCTAAAATGTTCAAGATCAAGAAAGATCAAGACATTTCTAGAAATGTGGTCAATCATATTCACTTTTGAACCATTTGCCCAGCACAATTTCAGGATATCCACTGTGCCACTGTGTTTTCATATGTGAGTTTTGTATGAAGTGCACTGAAATCAAAAAGCACACCATTTATTTAACCTTAGACTGGGCCTTTCATTTCCAAGCTTTATAAACTCAATCGTATTGACCGCCTGGGAGAGTTACAGCTAACTAAGTGAAATCTACTCGACTGCAATTGTGTGCAGGGTGCACGTTTTATTGGTGTGTGTGTGTGTGTGTGTGTGTGTGTGTGTGTGTGTGTGTGTGTGTGTGTGTGTGTGTGTGTGTGTGTGTGTGTGTGTGCCTGACTGATTCTATCTTCCTTCACTTTCGTTCGCTCTATTCTTTGTCCCTGAGGTGCACCAGGGCTGGGACTGCCGAGTAAATTGTCCCAAATTGAGTTCCTTTTTGCTGGCAGATACAGGCCACATCACGACCATTTAGAAAGAGACAGCGAGGGGGGAGAGAATGGAGGGCGAGAGAGAGAGAAAAAAAAAATCAAAGAACACATCACTTGCTAAATTTTCACACTAATTTCTCTCTTTACCTTTCACTTGTGCCTAGGCTCCCTGTCTTTCTGTTTCTCCTTTGTAAATTTCCCTGCTGCCTCTCTGTCTTCAAGGAGCACATTATTCTTCGACTGTACTTCTCCTGTTTTATGTGATTGTCTCAGTGTCTCCTTGTGTCTTTGTCTGCTATGAATGAACGGTTCTTTTGCTTGTCTTGGCTTTTCCCCTTGTTGATTCTTGACCATGGTGTGTCTTCCTCTTCTTTTATTCCTTTTCCTGTTTGATCCCATTTCATTTCTGGTATAGCATAAATGAATTCTGTTTCTAGTCAATGTGTATTGTCGTTCTTCCTCGGGTTTCTATCCTTACTGTTTGCTTCCCCTTTTAGCCCTTGCATCCTGCCATCTATGGATACAATGTGACTTGGTGCAGACCTCCTGTGAGGTGAAGCCTCGCTCCAACAATAATCACAAAGTGAGTTTTTTTTGTTTTTTTGTTTTTTTTTTAAATTCTGGCAGTCCAGCTGTGCCAAGTTGAGCACATCCACCAGGCCTGATGCTGACACACTCCATTAAACTCAGCAGGGAGGCTGCAGGCTGACTGGGGCCACGGGTGAAGCGCAGGAAGAAGATGGGGATACAGTACAAGTACAGTATGTCCTGGGATGAGGGAGTACTGGGCCTGGAGAGAGGAATAGTAATGGAGCACTAGAGAGACTGTACATGTGGGACTGCGATAGGAGTAGATGCAAACCTGAAATGGTTGCTGCTTGACATGAAAACATAGGTACGGTTTTAGACTTCAGGCATGAACTTTTATGCAGATACTACTGTGCCTGCTTTTAATCATAACCCCCCCCCCCCCACTGAGCCTTAACTCACAAAAAAAACAACAACAACAACAACAACAACAACAACAACAAAATGTACTAATGGATGTTTTTTGTGGTACATGGCTGAAAGCTTGACTAATCTGTAAATCCCCGGCGAACAATTTCAGGAATGCTGAAAATATAAGAAAAGAAAGGTGGAAATGAGTGATGACTATTGACGGTAATGGGGTCTGGGCAGATATACATCCATCCAGTAAAAACGAATGTGAAAATTGAATGTGAAACTATTTAAGCCTCAAACATTACAACAAATTCTGAGGACTGAAACAAACTCTTTTTTTTAAATTTCTATTTGGTTATCAGTAGGAGAGGTCCTAAACCTAATCTTGAATATTTATTGTATTGTCAAGTATTGTAATTAGGAGGACATGGAAAACGATCCAAGCTGCCTTGAACTGTCACTGCTACCATGCTATTGTTGATGCGGGGTTATAAGTATGACAGTATCATAATTAGGGAGCATTCACAAACTAACACACAAATCCTTATGCCTTGGTCAAGAAGGGTCATAGCAAAACAATATGAGGCCAATCAAGGTAACACTGGTATGGCTCTCTCTCGACTAATGAAAGCACTTTCAAAAGGTAATATAATTCACCGGCTGCAATTAAGGCTGGGAGTGCCTTGTCACGATCAATTATCTGCTCCTTCACTCATGTTCTCCAACGTGGATCCCGAGTATGCCTGACACAGCAAACCGTTGGAGAAATCATCCCCGTCAGTCAACCACTGTGTTCAAACACAGAAATACACTTACTCTAATGATGTAATCATTGCAAAATGCATATAACATTACTGGAGAGAAAAAACTATACTCTCCATCAGGCGGTAGGATACCATACATCTGGATGAAATGACACAAGTGACGACTTCTAACCTGTTTTGAAATGATGACAAAGACTTGTATTTTTGTTCTGTTCCCTGACATACTCCAAACAGAGTCTCTATTTTTTCATTTCCTTTGGGAAGATAGCAAGACTGTTTTATAGAGTAGCTGCCTAAATGACCGGACTGGGAACTAAAAATCTCTATCGGTGGATTTGTAGACATTTTCTCACACATGTGTGTCAAATGTTTGGTTGGGTTGTGTTTAACAAAGCATCATGCTAGTTTCAGCACCACAGTAGACAATGTCTGTGCCATTAATCCAAGCAACAAAATAATCAGTTCACGAGCCAGTTAACATGCCATCAATGATTATGTTCACCATGTCTGATTTTGAGCCTGTTCAAATGTGTAATTGTGGCAACCACTGGGCCTCCCTTTTCAACAATTTACTTTGCAAAACATAATACATTAAAACTACGGTGGTAGAGAAAAATGCTAAAGTCATTATTCAATCTGTTTGCCCTGTTTTCTCAATGGCTTTGCCCGGGTCAAGCAACATGCAAACGAGTGCCTACTTGTGCCATTTGGCCATTGCCACCTGGAAGAGCATGTGATGTCATGGTTAAATGTGCTGCTGTACAAAAGAAGAGACAGAGGCTTTTTGCATGAAGGTCCCCGTGGAATTTGATTTGGTTTCACTCCTGAGGCCGCAGTTTAATGACCAACTTTGTGGTCATGCCATTGGACTTGCAGCCGCATGTCCTGGACACAAACGCAAAGGGAGAGGCGGAGCTGTCAACATATCACGACCTGGTGGTATGTTTGCTCCAATGGTGTGGGCACATGCCGGTTAGGTATTGCAGTCCCAAATCTATGATGAGGATCTGCTGGGAACGTCTGGCAGAGCAGTTTATAGCATAGTGTGAAGCATTTGAGAATCAGTCTCTCCAAATCTGAGGCCAAGGTAGAGTGCACTATTCAGGTCAGGGATGAGATTCGGCCAAAGTGGAGGAGTTCAAGTATCTTGGGTTCTTGTGCACAAGTGAAGCTCAAACGAGGCAGGAAATTGACCGGCGGATTGGTTCAGCGTCTGCAGTGAGGGGGATTCCGCACAGGTCTGTCATGGTGAAAAAGGAGCTTGAGCCAAAATGTAATGCTTTTGATTTATTGGTCGATCTATGTTCCTACCTTCATGGTCATGAGTTGTAGGTTGTGACCGAAAGGACAAGATAGCAGATACAAGCAGCAGACAAAATTAGTCCCCTTCACAGGGTGTCCGGGCTCTCCCTTAGAGATAGGATGCCAAGCTTGAACATCCAAGAAAACGTAGAGTACAGCTGCTGCTTCTCTGCATTAAGACGAGCTAGATGGGATGGCTTGGGCGGATGTTTAGGATGCTTCCTGAATGCCTCCTCTGTAAGATATTTCTGGCACATCCCACCGGGAGGAGGCCCCAGGGAAGACACACTAACTGGCCTGAGAAGGTGTCGAGATCCCCCCCACCCACAAGAACTGGACTAAGTGGCTGGGGAAAGGCAAGTTTGAGCTTCACCACGTCGCTGATCTGACCTCGGATAAACAGAAGAAGGTAGATAGATAGGTGGATGTTATTTTGGATAAACTTTGCTGGTTAGACCTGTTTTGCTCAAATCACTTTTCTTCCTATTCAGATTTTTATATGACAGGATGGATGAATTATACATGATTTTCAAAGTGAATTAAATGGTTCTAAGACACCTTAGCCTTTTTCCCCACACAAGCTGTCATTGATAAGAGATAATAAATTGTAATCTTTATATTCAAATGCCTTTTTATAGTATTGGTATTCTTGTTATTTGTGACTATCAATGTGCCACTGATTTCTAACCTACACTTTAAAATGTGGTGTTGGTTTTGTTTTTTGAAATAAAAGGCGACATGTACGAGGTTTTCTTGACGACATTTAAATAAATGCTACAGAAAAGGCAGCCTGCGATCAGAATTTGGACATCGAACGAACCATTGCTTCCACTGAAAAAAAAATGGTGCACTGAATTTACTCTATTTTGTCAAGTGGCTACACACAATAGATCAGTGGTTCTTAACCTGGGTTCGATGGAACCCCAGGGGTTCGGTGAATCGGTCTCAGGGGTTCGACGGAGCCTCTGCCATGGAGGTTAAGACACACCCGACTCAACATGTCAATTAGTTATGACACGCCCGCTTGGCCATCGCTGGCTGCAGATGATAACATTACATTGCTTGTCCAATCAGTGCTGTGGGAAATTTAGTTCTCTCAGTAGTCACCGTGTGACTGTCGTGATAGTACGTCATACAATTTTAAAAAACTATACTTAGGCCATGTAATTTTATTTGCTTTTTTCTGTTTTTAATAAATGTGTTTTTAATGTCTTGAATTTGTAAAAAATCTCATTTTTATTTTTCACTAATGAAGGGTTCGGTGAATGTGCATATGAAATGGTTGGGTCCAGTACCCCCTAACAAGGCTAAGAACCACTGCAATAGATTCATCTGGATTTTGGTACATTTGTTAAGCATCATCTGGATTTCGATACATTTGTTAAGTAGATGTTTAATGCAACCACTTGACAAAATAACCATTTTTTTCAGTGTAGTTGTGTTATAGTACTTTACTTCCACCTTTTTACATTTTTCCAAGAATCAGCTCATAATCCTAATGCCAATTAAACCTACAGTAATCACCATGTTTGTTATATTTGCACGAACAACCCTGATGTAGGTATGCATTTTTTTCAATGATACAACCACTGGCATTTCTAGACAATTTTACCTGCGGTGGTGAGGGGGTGGCAGGAGGTTCCGTTGGGAGGGCAGAGGTTATAACACACCCATACCCACTCAAATGCACAGACACACACGCACGCACGCACGCACGCACGCACACACACACACACACACACACACACACACACACACACACACACACACACACAAACACGCATGCACGTACGAACGCACGCATCCATATACACACACTTTAATTCTTTAATTTATGTGCATGTCACGTAACAATAAAATAGCTCAATATTGAGCACAGTCTGCTTAACCTTTGTAAAAGCAATCCTCAACTAGCACTGCCACAACCATTATTTTGCTTATTGTCTAGTCACCAATAGCACTTGCAATTAGTCGATGAATCGGATCATGTATTGTAAATCATAGCAAATTGCTCCAGCAAGTAGCTGCTCTTATGTAGCCATCATTATTTTACAGGTAAATTCTTCACGGTATGTACAAATTAATAATAAACTTAACTAAGATAATGGTACATTCAACTTTGATTAAACTTTGCAGCTTTTACCAGCATTTCGGACATGTTTATAGACAATGGTGCAACTTCAAATGAGTGCAAAAATGTGTCCTTATCATTTTTATCTGTTCATGTTAAGTGCATTTTAAAATGGAACCGACAACTACTGGATACACTATGCGGACTTTCACGCTGAATACGATGAAAGTCTACATAAATAAAAAAAATAATACATGTTGCACTCTTCTGAGGTATCAAGCATTTGGTTATGCAAAAGACAGAAATGAAATGAGTAAAATTAGGAAAAAAGAACTGTGCTAAAGAAACACAAAATAAATATGTTTTTATTTTATGTTTTCATGAACCCTTTATTCATCCCAAACATTTTGCTTTGCTTCACTAGTATGTATAATTTAAAAGCATTAAAATGATTCACAGTTTGCATGCTTTCCCCGTGCCTGAGTGGGTTTTCTCAAGGTTGTCCGGTTTCCTCCCACATTCCAAAACATACGTGGTATGTCGATTAAACGCTCCAAATTGTCCCTAGGTGTGAGTGTGAGCACGGATGGTTGTTCGTCTCTGTGTGCGCTGTGATTGGCTGCCAACCGGTTCAGGGTGTCCCCTGCCTTCTGCCCGAAGACAGCTGGGATAGGCACACCAGCACATCGGCGACCCTTGTGAGGATAATGGATGAATGGATAAAATGATTCGCAAATGTGGTAATGAGTGGGAGAGTGAGAGAGAGAGTGCGCACGTCCATACAGTGCGTGCTTTGTGGAAGATGTTACAATGTATTGTTTTCGAAATCTCGTCTAGTACATCTAGGCACAACACCTCGATGTAACAGACATCCAATTATGAAAAAATACTGGTCGCTGATGGTGTAATGGTACACTCACCTGACTTGTGAGCGGGCAGCGTGGGATCGGTTCCCACTCAGTGATGGTGTGGACGTGGGTGTGACTGGTTTGTCTCTAGAAGTGCCCCGTGACTGACTGGTGACCAGTTCAGTGTGTAGCTGATGGTGGTGGGGGGTGGGGGGCACTGGGTGTAAATTCGAAACTGCCTCCCTGTATAACCACCTATGGACACAGCATAATTTCTTGCAAATTATTTGACAGAGTCTCAAGCAATGGTTTGCAGAAAACCCCGGGGCCTCTGATTTAAGTTTGACAAATCACTGCTTTCTGGTACAGATTGTATAAAACGGGTTGAACAAATTATAAGAAAGCATTGCTAGTTTGGAATGTTCAGAGAAAAAAAAAAAAACAATACCACCCAAGATGGACAAAATGTAAAACAATATTTCATTCTCAGGGAGTTCAATCAATCACAAATTGTTGGTTCTGATTGGTTTAGAAGACAATAATGTCAGTCTGTATGTATCAGGTCTATCTGAGAAGAAGATCGGAAGGGCTTCAACCAACACTGCACACTTCAAATCTGATAACACCTGATAACAAAGTGCAGTCGAACTGTGCGCATGGGTGGAATTTTCATTGTTTCTGTATTTTGGCAGATGGGCACAGGGAGAAACAGACGTTTGCATCATTGCGGGAGTGAACACAGCTGACTTATTTCCTGAACAATGAAAGCGGCTTCACTCATGTCCTTTAAATTCAGCGCAGGAGAGGCATGCATGCAGTCTTCGAAATTTGACACAAACGGACTTGCTGGAGCCCATGCAGAAGATTGAAGTAAAGCTGACCAGGGCGATCACCAATCACTGTTGTGAAGCGGGTATTTGGAGACCACCTTCCATCCAATGGTTTGTGTCTACATGCATGAATCGCAGCATCCCCAATAGCTGTGCCATTGCCCAGGGGGGTGTTTTAAAAAATATACAATAAAGAAGATGACAACAATGATGTGTTCAATGAAGTTATTTCTATTAGGATTCAGAGGGTCCGATGCATGTTGTTGTCATATTTATAAATGAAATAGGATGACATCCACCACACATACCAGTGCAGAATCCGTCTGCCGGCGCTCCAATCAAATCCACCAAAATCATGTTACTCCACTGCCGCCACAACTTACCTGCTTTTAGCTGGTCTAAGATCCAGATCATACTTGTCACCAAATTGTCAGGTGCACCACAGGCGTGGAAAAGAAAATGCCTTCCTTCCGCCAGAACGCCCAGCATGTTGCAGCGCAGTCTGCCAGATTCCCCAAAATGGAAAACTAGACTTGCCCTAGCACAAAAATGGAGATGTGCCAGGTTTTACGCAGGGTGCACGCGTGCCTGTAGAGCCCCTTGAGTCAATAACCCAAATCCCGGACACACACCCCATAACCAGAAAAGCAATCGGTGTATGTGGTCACTTGCAGTGAGCATCGCACTATTATATTTTGGGAAAACAAGCAACCACTGAGCAGGCACCTGGCACAGCATTGACAGACTAACTCTTCAGCTCAAGGCTCAGCTCTCTACCTGCACCTCAAAGAGACACAGCACTCTTTGGAGGACAAAAATATGCATGTTTTGGACAGAGAAGCAAGGTGGTTTGAAAGTGAAGTGAAAGAGGCCACACAAAATGCTCTTCAAATCAATCCATTTAGTTTGTCGTTTCAAATGAAGATTTTCAGACTAATACTTCTGTGTTCCTCATCCAAGGGTAGGCACTGGAACTATACCGTTTATCACAACATTCTCTCCTCGTGCAGGATGCTGTTCAAGATTGCTCTGGTAGTGAGTGATTCAACATTTTCTGGTCGTTATTACAACTGCCATGAGTGTAACAACTTCCCAAGCTGTGCAAGTCATTTTGAAATGCTACTGGTACTTGTGATCATTAGAAAAGGAAACAAAAAGTGTTCAAATAGCCCACTTCTTCATATGAAAACAGCTGCCACAAATGGCTCTGTGCTATTTCCGGTTTCTTCCAGGAAGTCGCGCCTGTAATTGTTTCTACATAAGAGCCCTCAGAAATAAGGTGGATAATTCAGCCTCTAACTACCAACACAGCCTCAATTGGCCTCGAGGTGGCTACACAATTTTTATTTTTTTTTGCTTTTGAATGTAACATTGACGAGGCGGTTTCCACCCAACAGCTGCTGTTGATCGGCTGAGGTCTCTCTACAAGGCATCTTAATGACTGCCATTTCCTATCCCAATAGAATGATACTATTGATGATGATTTGGGGTGTGGTTTGAACTTAGAGGATAGATAGTTAGGTTTCTGCACCAGTACCCAGGCCAATTACTGTCCGAACTAGCCTTGTGCATGAACTGAAGAAGCCTGCTCAGATAGGAGGTGAAACGCCATTTAAGATAATCAGAACAGTTCAGTTGCTACCAGCTCAATAGCCATTTATCCATCCATTTTCTATAACACTATAAAGCAAAATATGTCACAATGTCCAGTTGGGTGTGCCTGAGTTCATCATCTGCACTTGTCGTCTTTACCTCTCTCTCTCTCTCTCTCTCTCTCTCTCTCTCTCTCTCTCTCTCTCTCTCTCTTATTTCAATATTTAACAGTTTTATTGGTGGCTAGACTCCTGTGTGCTAAGGCGCTCTCATTAATTTTCCAAGAAAGTGCTTCAATCCATCACAGAGCCAACATGTGGCCTTTGGAGCTATACATCATCTAAGCCACAAAAGGGGGTGGAGAGGGGTGCTTGGCTACTCTCCCCCTCTTGGCCTCCTCCATCCTACGCTTCTTTCTCCCTCTTTCCCACCTATATTTCCCACAAGAGATTCCCACCTGGGACGGAGACCACATTTTCCCCACAGTCAAGTCCTGGCTCTCCAAGATTCCTTCATTTGCAAATGAAGAGTGAGGTATGAGTCAGGCTGGGAGTGAAGGGGTGTCGGTGTGTGTGTGTGTGTGTGTGTGGGTGTGTGTGTGTGTGCGGGAAGGGGGGGATCAGTGGGGACGCGGGTTGGTGAAGGGAGTCTGCGATGTAGGACAGTAAGCAAAGAGAGAGAGCAAATATAAAAGAGATGGAGATAGGCGAGAGTGAATGAATTGTGAGGGGCGAAGAGAGAGAGACAGCGAGGGAGAAATAGATAAGAAAAATGGAGAAAAGCTCAATGGAATGAATTAAATTGGGCGACGAAAGTGGGCGAGAGGAAGATCACATGTGAATGTGTGCGCATTCTTCATTCATAAGCTACACGTGTGCATCTTGCACGAGGAAACAGAAATGGACATAGAGGTCTGTGAGGGGGCAGCCAAATGAGCTGCATTTCCCAGCATGCATTTGGTGTGGGGTTGTCCTCCCTGCCGCCCCTGGCCTGCACCTTCCTTAATTTCACTGCCTCTGCTCTCTTTGTGCTGAGGAGTCAGACTGAACTCTGGGCTCTCTCCCTAATGGACTGGACCCATGATCAACCATTAGAGGATTGGTGTCCCTTTATGTGCCCCTGGGCGCCAGTGCACTGCTTTTTTCATTTCACACATGCGCACACATTTACCCTATATCGAGGTATGTACACGCGCAATGGTCATGAGAGTTTGGTGTCATCCCGCAGACGTAAGGCTTAAATAGCTTAGCATCTGACCGAGGCTATTTTCAATAGAAGTAGAATTTTCAAAAAGCATTTTCAGTGGATGAGGTTTCAGAGAAGAAGCTGTCTGAGTCTCCTCGACAGCAACCCGATCTGAACGTTTGTGTGATTTCATTTAGCTGGTAAATCCAGAACTCTACCTCAATTACATTTGCTTTACTCGGAAGGGAAACACACCTCTAGTGTACTGTACATACAAAGGAAAGGGGAAGGGAGGGGATGTCGTGGGTTTACTCGCATGGAGCGGATTGGAGATTGAATCTCTCGATGAGCTGATAGTGAGACACGAGCAAAGCTGTGCTGAAGTAATGTAATGCTAATGATATGGTAATGATATGGTAATCTGCTGGCAGTATTCCTCCTCACAGGAGAGTAGGGGGAACCTGAGAGACCTTTCACCATTGGTTGAAGACCATGGACTACGTGATGTCAGAGTTCAAGACAAAACAAACCTACACACACAACCGCATGCACGCTCACAAATACAGAGACTTTAGCAAACACTTCTAGAAGAATTATACTCTGAGAATTATACATACAGTGCAACATCTTATTTGATTAATGGAATAAAATCCGAGAGGTGAGCAACCAAAAAACGGATGGTTATTTCCGAGAGTTATTGATATCAGAACTTTTCTTTTTTTTTTTTTTGGTTTTGTTTTGTTTTTTAATGGTGTCAAAAGGTCATAGTTTTTCTTTGCCGAGAAATCAAAACAGAAAATGATTCATTTTATATCACCACCAGAGTGTTGTTTTTCTTGTCATTGTCTGTGACACCCAGCACCTGTGATGGCTGCCATTACCGGCAACATATTCTCTGTGCCTCTTTCTGATTGCACATACAGGCCACTCCAGCCTTGGTTGGGTGATGAGAGCCATCATTATATGGGCGGTCTTACTTTAGTGACGTCTTAGCCGTCCTAGTTACAAGTTGTGTTTGTTTATTAGGAGCTCTGCATTTGCTCTTTCCTTCCATATTTAGCCGACAACAATGACCTGTTTGATTGAAAGAAATACTGACAATTTGGAGTCTGAGAACGTCTCAAGAGTTGCTGATTGGCACTGTGAAGCCAAGTAAACGTTACACGCTGGGAAATAAATTCAGTCCATTGTACAGTAAATAATTAATGGTATTTTGTCGGATATTCCTGCAAAATGCATCTGCAGTACATCACAGCAGTGTGTATATACAGTGGAAAATGATGGTCATTTTGTTGTCTTCCCTTTGTGTCTTACATTTACATGAGGGATATACTCTGCCTGAGATGCACAGTGACATTTTCCAGAGTGATGCACACTAAATCAAAGAGACCAACAATATGTTGAGCATCAGCATGGAGACATTTGATTCTCATTCCACTCATGCAGCATTACCACTGGAAAGCCAACAGACATCAAAATCCCCGGAAGCAGGTGTTGTGCTTGTCAGGCGTCTCATTTCACTTCAGTGTTTTAAATAAATAAATCACAGCAAATTGTGAGGCGCCTGTTCTCTCTTGATTTATGCAGTATTCACTGTAGATGCAAGGCACAAATCACAGACGCAATTAAAATAGGTTTGGATAACTAAGGCAATTTAGTGTCAGTGATATTTGCCTGTCTGCTGACAGAAAAGAGGTTGGTCAGCAGAATGGAGGTACAGGTAAAGGTGGGGCTTTGCTGGATGAAGCCCCTGATTAATTCACTTATTAACTGTCCTTGCTTGGCAATGGTCAAATTGAAAATTACACACGAATGCTGCTTACAAACGAATAGAAAAACTGGAACAGAAACTAAGATTGCCAGTGCATTTTTTGGGGGGGGTTGGGGGGGCAGCACTATATCTGTGACCATGAATAAATATCGTTTTGGTGAATGTGTTTAGTTTGTTAACAAAAAGCAGTCTTTATATGCAAGGGGATTTCAGTGGTGTGGTAAAGGCACAAAGAATATTTGTGTGCATACATTAGGAACAATGTGAGAGGACGACAGAGACAGGGATGCACTGTCCAATACCCCTGGTAAAGGTCAAAGCGATGTTTTATTCATGATTCAGGCGGCAGAGGCAGCAGCAGCGCCAGGGCCAAGGTTAAAATGAGCTTGCATCCTGATTCCCCAGAGCCAGTGCTGCACACCACTTCACACACAAGGCCAGCACACACTGGCACATACTTATCAACAATGACAACACGTTCACCCGCAACCAGTAATCATCAATAGGTTTAAAAGACAACTTTAGGTGGTTTGCCAGAAGAAATACCCTTGTAAGAATAACCCCTGGCCTACATGGACCTCACTGTGAATGGACATTTAACATTTCGCCAGACATATGCTTTGCACAACAGCAGTTGGCAAACTCACACCCATTTAAAAGGTTCTAAATTAGTCGCGTGACAAAAAATAAATTGATTCAGAAAATTTGTTTTGATTCAAAAGATGTGAGCCACATTTATAGTCCCGGCAAGTTCATAAATTTTGTAAAATGACAATAAAAGCACTCGTTGCATCATACCCTCTCGAACTGACCTTTCCCTCTTGAGTCAAATCGTAATCCCACTGAATCAACCTGAATTGAATCGCTCCACTTGAATCGTATCGCCCCCCCCCATGTATCGACGTATGGTTTCAAACTTGGTCTTCCACTGGAGAGATACACACCCCTCATCTAAATGTTTTATTGCTTCATTTCTCTGCTGAAAGTGCTTTTTCGATTTCCTTCCACTTCTAATGAACAATAAATTACTTAATTGTGCTATGGCTTCAGTAATTTGTGTGTGAAAGTTCCATACCAAGAATGGCCAAATGTCCATTGGAGGCAAAATGACTAGATTAAAACCATAGAGAAGCAGATTTGAAAAAAAAGGACCTACAAGGTAGTGATTGCATTGTTTTTTTAAAAACAGATTTAATCATATATATATATACACACACACACACACACCTCCTCATCTTTTCATTCTTTTTTTAGAAAGTAAAATTTCCATTGATGAAAATTGCTGGTTCAATTTATAATCCATTTTACCTCCTCTATTTTTCTCCTTTCGTTGTCTTAGAAAATAGCAAAAATTCACCTGACCAAGAGTTGCTTAAAACAACTGTACTTTTTAGGCAAAGTCGTTGACATGCATGCAAACACCACTTATGTTAACTTCAAAGTGCTGAGTCCAAATCACAGGCTTTAACCTGACAAATGAGAACATTTCATCAGAAAAATAAACGCCACTCGGCTCTCTCTGATCATCCATTGTTATCTTTATCATGTCATGTTCAAGAGGCATTAAAAAAAAACAAAACTCTTCCAACAGTGTAAATTCCTGGGGCATATGTCACTGATGCGTTTTAAACATGCAAACATGCAGTGATCTCTTGTCAACACTGATGTAAGCCATGTCGGTTGGTCCCATGATGCCTCTCTGTGGCCAAGAGATTACACTGCAGGAGGCAGCCAAGTATCAGAATCAAGTACAGCAAAAGTAAACTTCCATCGGTTCATTTTCTAGACTGCTTCAACCGTTTCGGGTCACGGGCAGTGGGAGCCTGTCAGAACTGACTTCAGGCAAAAGGCATACTTCACTCTGTGTCAGTCGCCAGACTATCACAGATTACATCGAGAGAAGGACAATATTTCACAATGACATTGAGTGGGAGCCAAAGCCACTTTCTCGCACAGAGGTCTGGTGAGTGAACCACGACACTATCCATGACTGAAAGAGAACACATGAATTCTGTTTGAAAATACAACTTCAACTAAAATAGCCATCATTATGCTGAAGTCATTTTTATTGGCTTTCAAATTTGCATTTGCTTTGCTTGGTTATTCAAACAGCAGTCCTTGTGTAATTTATCATTTTAAACATACAGATGAAGCTTCAACATATTTTACAGTATTTTTTTTTTAATTATGTCCAGTATTGATTGCATTTCCGGTGATTGGAAGTTATTTGCAGTATAAAGTTGCCCTTTTGATGCACCGCTGATTCTCACAAGGTTGGCAATGGATTGTGGGAAGAAGCTTCCTATGGAGAAGACACAAAGAGGGAAAAAAAGGCAACCTGCATAGAGAGGCTTGGACCAGCAAAGATTCAAACCCACAACCTTCCCGCCGTTTGGTGACAGTGCTAACAAGGTGACCATCGTGACCACTGCTGATAAATAGTTCTTTTTGTCCACTTAAGACGAGGAATCTGATGTAAATATTAAACATCCAAAATGATGTGTAAATTTGAAATACAAGACAAGTGGCACCTCGACATCCTTTATAAATTCCTATATAGTACAGGTGAAACTAATAAATGACAAATAACGTCTTATTTTATGCACAGGCAAAGTGAAATGAGAAATAAAGCCTTAGGTTTATACACAGGGTTGTCTCTCTATTTTGTTTTAGATTTAAGCTTCAAGTTGGTCACATTCCGAACTACTGCTTTACTATACATTAACAACAGATCGCACCCAAAAAAAAAATCTGACTGAAGTGAATGTTTTCCTGCTGAAAATCAACATTATCACGGTGCAGTCGTGCCTTACACAGAACAACCTGGCGCTCTTTGGCCAGCTGAAAATAACTTGGATGAATGCTTTGCCCGTGAGGTCATTCTATCTTTCCCTGTCAGACTTCGTCAATTTTCATCAAATAGGCACAAAATGCGAGCTGTTTCAATGTATTGAGCAGCCAGGGCAATCAGAGCTACACTCAACCTATGACTGCAAAGTCCTTTTTCGCAGTCATTGTCCTGTCCACTGCCTTCATTTTCAGGTTGTGACACAACATCTGCATTCCGTGGAAAAAGTAAGAAGTCAGCTTGGCGGGCCTGGCAAACCTCTGAAGATGCAACAGAAACATTTGTTAATCTGGCAGAACATCCGTTCCAGCTCTTATTCACAAAAGTGTCTCAAAGGGGTTCAAATGCCCACAGTTGGTAAATCTTAATGACATCCCCAGGAAGGCAAGTAAATATGACATGCAGTTTATATATATATATATATATATATATATATATATATATATATATATATATATGGGGGGGAATATATATATATATATATGGGGGGAAAATAAGACACCTCCAGAAGATTGTGCTACATGACAAATCCAGTCCTTTCAACTTAGTTAATCAAAAAAGGACATAATTCCTCTGCCAAGAGAATCTGCGACTGACTATTTCAGCACATGCAGCTCACAGTGTACCAAACAGGAATCATGGGCAACCAGACACCATCGCAAGTCATTCCGTCTCCAAAGGCCTGCAGATGATTCAGGGAATCAAGGTCACCGTGCCAGTTCGGCTGACCCTTCTGCAGATCACAAAAGCATGCAAGAGAGCTAATCAAATGCTCTGCAATGCAAATTTGGATTGCTCAACAAACAACAGGCAACTCTGCATCTACCGTATTTAACCAGAAAAATCCAAATGGCCAAAATTTCACACAAATGAGTTTATCGAATGTGGTACTGACATTGGCAATTGTTCAAAAAAAATAAAAATAAAATGCTTGTGGGCATCACAGACACATCCGCTATACTTCCGCATGAAATAATCAGCATGAGAACTAGCCACCTGCAGCCAGAGAGAGTGAAACGCCCAGAATAAATCTTCCATCCAGTCTCATGAATTCTGGAACGTTGACATCAAGGGCCCCTATCCTTGATGCAGGTGCTTCTGAGAGCAACAACATCAATTGTCTTGTTGTGTGAACTCACTCCCCTCATCCCGGGACTGCAAAAACTTTTATCAATTGTTCTCTACCTCAGCTTTCTCTTGTGATGATGGGCCAAAATGTCACTTCTCATAAAATGGGAATTTCCATTGTGCATTATGGTAATGCTCACAAATTGCTCAAATACAATGCATTCTTGTCCCGTTCGTTTTTCTCACTTCAAGTAAAAATCAACAGCAGCCCACCTGCAGTGTCTTAAAAGAGCTGACGGATGTTTTAAGTCTGCAATACCTTTCAGCTCCAATCTCTCAAGCCTCTGATTGAAATCGATTCCCTAACTTGGTGCTCGAGCCCCAGCCAATCCCACTGAGGTGAAGGCCCAGCAGCGTACACCCGCCCTGCAAGGAGCACACCACGGGCAGAGACAAAGTAGACAGCAAAGGTGGGGGGGGAAAGACCGTGAGGGTACATTGAACATTGCTCGGGCCTCAGGGGCCCCAGGGATGCTGATAAAGTACCTGGACATTTTTATAGACAAACTACTTATTTCGGTCCTCATATCGCTTGGGAAGACTGATAACTTTATATTCCTCTCAGGCAGAAGAATGAGGGGTGGGGAGTTTTCAAGAGTTTAATTGATCAAGCTGTAGCCGCAAGGGTTTTTTTTTTTTTCTGCAGATAAAAGGCACTGCCACTTTCGCCTGTACAATACGAAGATCTTTTAGAATGCAGACTCAATGAAAAAGAAAAAAAAGTAACTCATTATGCAAAGTCATTACTGGCCTCTGACTACTCTGCTTAAAGAGAGGGAGTTAATAGTAAAATTGTATGGTAAGGATTTCTAGAGGTCAAACGACCAGTCTTATGATAACAGTGCTTCAAAAGATTATTGCTCTAAAATAAAAAGATAACCATTTTGAGGTCAAACTGAAATACAGGGCTTATTAAAAAGGTGGAGCAACATGTTGGCTTATTATCTTTTGGACAATGCCCTTTTGAGATCAAAACAAAATATTACATGGTGCCACGTATCCAGCAAATGCCCTTCACCTGGCGTTTTCAGTTGCTCTGGCTGACAACTGCAATCCAATACAGGCGACGTTGTGGTGTTACGAACGGCGCCGAGAGAACAAGATATGCGGCCCTTCCAGTGTGCAAACCAACCACAGCCATGACTCATTTTTAAAATGGTGTTTTTCGTTTTATATTTATTGTCCAGAAGTGCCTTTCATTCACACATTTACAGTGATTATAAATCGTGTTAACAATTTACACAGAGACGAACAACCATCCACACTCACACTCACACCCAGGGAAAATTTTGAGTGTTCAATCAGCCTGTCATGCATGTTTTTGGAATGTGGAAGGAAACAGGTGTGCCCAGAGAAAACCCACACAGGCACGGGGAGAACATGCAAACTCCACACAGGAAGGCCGGAGCCGGAATCCAACAGTGTCTGAACATTTCGGAAAAATTTGTGAAATGCTCATTAAGATAAATGAACTATTACGATGTACGGATGGGCTTGATCATTGAGTGTTCATTCGATCTTTAAGAATTCTGTTGATGTGGTACTGAGTGTTAATATTGTCTTGAAGAAATTGAGGAGTGCATGATTTGGCTGCAACAAGTAGAGGTGCAGCTTCAGTTGCAACCCTAAAAATCTGATTAAAGTAAGTTTTGTGAGGTGAGTTTCCTCCAGGTTTTGACATTAGTAGCTCCACTTTACTGCTAATGCAACGTATGTACTGTTCTGTGTCATGTATATTTTGTGTAAAGAGTAAAAAGGTTCTCAGGGAGTCTTCAATGACAACTAAATTGGTAGATTTTTCACATTGCAACTTTTGTGGCAAAAAGAGCTGCTACAAGTGTCTGAATACTTGCTAAATGTGGTGACAAAGCTTGCAATTTTGCAAGACCGAGGAGAATTTTTTTCGATGTATCTGTGACTGTGTCAAATCTCTGACATAATCTCACAATGTGTTCAACGTTGTTCTGTCTGCTGAGATAGTATGTGGTCTTTTTTTGTTTTTTCGAACCTTCTTTTACTTTCTGTGTCATTGCTTATAAATCGTCTTACTGAGTTATGTAATTAAAAGATGTATGTGCTTCCCATTCTCACCCCCGGTACAGTACATCGGTTGTATTGTGAAATGGTATTTAGATATGTACTCCAAATGAAGATTAGAAGAAAAAAAGAAAATAGAAATCCTGATAGTGTTTCATTATTATTGCTTGTAAAAAATATGGACTTAATAAAATCAGGTCACTACACATGATTAATTTGCCCTTGTCTTTAAAATACAATTTCATCCGATAAATCCTCTTTAGCTCTCAGCCTGAATGGGGTGCAGCACTTTGGCATTTCAATGTCATCAATTCAACAAGTAAGTCAACAACACTTAATTGTATGAGAAAAGAGCAAGTAACAAAAGGTTCAGTTTAACCGATTTATTTAGCAATCAAACAGAAAAACTACCCTACTGTCAACCTGACCTTTCCTTTGCAATCAACAATGTCGTTTTCCCACTCCATGCTGTGTCTGCCACCGGTCACTGCCAAATCTGAGTAAAAGTGGCTCTCACATGTACATGCAAGTACAGCCTCAAACCATGATGATGTGAAAGGGGATCAAATGTCACATTCAAATCCATAAATCCTTTGCTGAAATATAATGTATGGTCATTTCTTTTTTTCCAACCTTGAAGAATTTCAGTTTTGATCTTGACCACGTTTAAAAAATCAATTAATTATTCTACCTTTCCCTGTTTATAACTGGCAGAGATATCTGAACTATGAAATATTTGTAATCAATAACTAATCCTTCTTGGAAAAGATGAATGAAATTGAATGCATTCTTATGACCAATTTTTTGGCTCAAGCTTTATGCTATCAAACAAAATATCCCCATTGTTTTGGTAACATTGTGAACAAATTAACATTAACATTAATATCTTGCTTCTCCATTTTTTTCAGCAGAGGACAGGTAGAAATGTATCACGATGTTTCGCCGTGACGATCCTGAATGGTGTTCAGGCATGCGGGAAAGAATTCAAGGATACGTTTGCTGTTGTCAAGCAGCGCAATCCGTGTGATACGAGTCCAGAGTCGGAATTGCTGTTTAATTTCGGATTGTAAACCTTCGAAGAGCGAGTCCTCCTGTTACCTCTGTTTTTACAAAGCCACGCCCATTACCGAACTTTGGACCAATCAAAAGTTTAATGTTGGCTTCGCACATGCGCAATGCAAACGCGCGGGACACTGCCGGAACACAAACAGTTGGGCGACGTTTGGAAAAGCTGCCCTCATTGACACGCATATGCGGAATATTACCTCACATAAACAACAATAAAGGTTCGTTAATGTTATAGTGTAGTATAATACTATTAGGATCATGCGGGTATGTTTGTGTGCATGTGAGTGTGTGCACGATCTTGTGGTGATATATAGATGTGTATATGTTGAAGGGGAGGGGGTCCTCTTTATGTTGTAAGATTGAAATGGTTTAACTGTACAGCACTTTGAGTTGCATTTTTATGTATGAAAAGTGCTTTATAAATAAAGTTTGATTGATTGATTGTGCAGTTTAATTGTCTGATTCTAGTTTTGCCCTGATCGGAATCAAGTAAATAAACACTGAATGGCACTGTAAACATTGCTAACATAACTTGAACCTAATAAATGTTTCGATCTCGAAAGCGTGGGCACGTTATATTTTAAATCTCAGGTTTAACTGCAAACGCATAACATTAGTATTATGACAATTGCTGATTGAACCTGAAATTATTGCAATGCTTTTTGTGGCATTTTGTATGTTCTTCGTTGATTTGTTTGTTTGTTTTTTTAAATGACTAGAGGTGACAATGAGTAGCAGCATGGCAGACGACTTCAACCAATCCCTCACCCCTCCAGTCTCCCCAACAGATGGTTTGTGTGAGCTTTCCCCAGCCAAACCACCTTGGTTCTGTTGCTCTGAAGCAAAGGAGAATCCAACTGGATCTCTCTCAGATGAGGGATACACAGCTAGTGGGTCACTCAAAAGGTAAACCAGTTTTTTTATGTTATTGAAAGGCGTTTTACTGAGTTAATGTACAAAATAGAAAATAACAGGATATGAAACCATACTAACATGAAATGGACCCACTACGCAGGCTGCTGTTGTGTCTCGATCCAGCCCCTGCAGACTATGAGAGTGACACAGTAGAGATCTTTGGTTTAACCTGGGTTACAGAGACAGCACTGGTTGAATCAACTAAGCTACTCTTTGGTCTACTGAGGTAAACTAATACACAAAGCTCAGTTCATTTTGCACGTTCCAAGAAACATCTGTGCGTCAATGCCTTTTCTGTACTACTTATGCTAATTATTTTTGCAGGTGAGCTTGAACACCATGGCCTGGTTGCCAGTCACTTGCACAATAACATATAAATAAACGACAATTTGCTCGCATTCACACCTATTGACAATTTTGAGTTTTCAATGAATTTAACGTTCGTGATTTTGGAATTACTGTATGTGAGTAGAAGCCTAAAAAAACACACACAACCATCATATATGAAGAAACATATTTCATTTAATCTTTTTGTTTATGCGTGACAGTGGTAAATAAGCAAACAGTTTTTGTCGACATAAAACTCTCAATCAAGTTTCACCAATATACTTTTTACTGCTTGGTGTTAAATTTCAGGCAAAAGATCTACATGCTTGAGACTATGGCACAGCACATCTCACCTGACTTTGGTAAGCATGGTTCTATATCTATCCCACAATATGTCTAATGGTTTGGCTTTCAGCATTTATGGCAAAAAAAAAAATCTCCACAATAGGCTATTAATACAGCCATACTGTGAATAACTAAATCCAGTTGTGATCCTTAATTCACATAAAGTCATTGCAACACATTAACATCAATCAAAATATATTGAGATTTGGTTTCAAGGTGACCATGGAGAAATCAGTTGGATATTGGACTAAAATTGACAGCTCAAGTTTCTATTCTGTTCATTATATATTGGTTACATAAAGACGACGTAGTCTGTGTCGCAACATGTCTTTTGTGTTTTAGGTCAAAGATCCAACCTTCACTTGGAAGCCTCTGAGCTCAGACAGCAGTGTGTATTATTTCTTCAATATGTTAAAGTCTTCCTACACAGGTAATCTCCATACCAAAATGATCCTACCCTTGGCACTTGTCTGGGTTTCTGTACACTGTTTCTGTGATCCATTTCACTTTAATTTTTGGGTTCAGATACCTGAGGGTTTCCTGCAGCCTTGATGTACATCCAACCCACCCTTTTGAGGAGTTGGAGGGTCAACTTCCATCTGTTCTAGTCGAGGAGTTGTTCGGCATCATTCTGCTCATTGGCCGTCTTAAAGACCTGCCTGCCAACGTTCAGAATGCTTTCACTATACAGAACCCTGGAAAGGTACTCCTGATGGTTAGGTATTATGTAATTGAAACTTGGGACTACCGTTTGTTACAGCGCGCATCTGTGAAGAAATACATAGGGCAGTGGTTCTTAACCTGGGTTTGAGTGAACCCTAGGGGTTCGGTTAATCGGTCTCAGTGGTTCGACGGAGCCTCTGCCATGGAGGTTAAGACACACCCGACTCAACATGTCAATTAGTTATGACATGCCCACTTGGCCATTACTCGCTGCAGATAATCAGTGCTGCGGGAAATTTAGTTCACTCAGTAGTCAACGTGTGACTGTCGTGATAGTACGTCGTATAATTAAAAAAAAAAGTGACTTATGTCTTGAAATGTTAGTTACTTTTTTTTCTGATTTTAATAAATGCGTTTTCTTGTTTTGAATTTGTAAAAAGTCATATTTTTGTTTTTCACTAATGAAGTGTTCGGTGAATGTGTATATGAACTAGTTGGGTTTGGTACCTCTAACAAGGTTAAGAACCACTGACATAGGATAAGCTCGGAGTTGCTGCAGAGTAGTGATTCCCAACCTTTATGAAGCCAAGGCTCATTTTTTAAGGTTGAAAAATCGCATGGCACACCACCACACAAAATTGTCACAAAAAGAGCATACATATGTCAATTACATAATTTTTCCATCTAGTAGAAGATCATTTAAGTATTCTTTCTGTCACTGTAAGTTACTGGCATAGATAGCTGGACAAAGATAAATTATTTTCTAACCAATAAAGTGAAATTTGATAAATTCCCACGGCACACCATTAAAGCTCTCACGGCGCACTGGTTGTGAATCATAGCTGTACAGACTAACGACAAAAAGGAATTAAATATGAAATACAAATTCATCACTTATTGAGGGACGGCACTGTGATTTACTGGTTAGCACGTCGGCCTCACAGCGCAGAGGTACAGGGTTCGATTCCAGCTCTGGCCTTCCTGTGTGGGTGTTTGCATGTTCTCCCCATGCCTGCGTGGGTTTTCTCCGGGTACTACGGTTTCCGCCCACATTCCAAAAAGATGTATAGCAGGTTAATGGAACATTCTCAATTGTCCCTCGGTGTGACTCTGAGTGTGAATGGTTGTTTATTTTTATGTGTGCCCTGCAATTGGCTGACAACCAGTTCACGGTGTCCCTCGCCTACTGCCCGATGACGGCAGCGATAGGCTATTTCTGGAAGTCGAAAGATTGTGTGGTGTTTCATTGTGCCAGCGGGATATTCTGTGTTGTGTCCACAGATTTTTCCTCCCTCTTGGCATTTGTTACACCTTCACCTTGACATCCATTGGTCAGTCTTGGAGATCCTCCACCTGTTGGGCCACAAGATGCATGGTACTGTACAGTATGTTTGCTTACTCTGAAATACAGTAAGCTTACCCTGGCGTAGTAAAAGATGTGAAAGATTTTAAATGATGTCATTGTCACACATGAACAACATATCGGAAGAAGACTTTTAAATGAAAGTAAAATGAGAGCGTTTAACAGACACAGAAGAAGCCAATATTTTCTGGACAGTACAGTTTCCCCTCTTCTACTGTAGGTGATTTGCATTGAGGTTGGTGTTGATGTGTAGTGCAGCTAGCAGAGCAGGCTACCGCTTTCTGACCTTTAGATGTTGTCCTCACTGTTTTAGCTCCTTTTCTGCCCAGGCCGGGTGGTGTACGCACACCAGTTCATGAACCTGACGGGAGAGAACTTGACTGATACCAGTCTGTTTGAGGAGCACCTGTGCAGCCTCCTTTGTGACCTTACTGGCCTGGCCATGGGGAAATACAGCAAGGTGGGCATGAAGCATTGAAGTACCACACCTTAGTTTTGAGATATGCCCTTGATATCTGTAGCTTGTATCGATTAAAATGTATTTTTCGAACAGAAACGAGATCTTAGCAAGCATTGTGATTCAAATTCAATCCATCATGATGACAGTCGAGAAGGCTGATGCTGATGCTGATGCTGTCGTTTCATATTTTTTCAGTACAGTTCTATCCATCCATCCATGATCTGATCCGCTTATCCTCACGAGGGTCACGGCCATGCTGAAGCCTCGCCCAGCTTTTTTCGGGCGACTAGTTTTAAAATTTCACAGGCTTTCCAACTATCTATATTCACTGACAATGGACAGCTTGGAAAATCAAATTTACACAGTGCATACATGTTTGAGAACAAGAGCGTCAACGTGATGCCCGCTTTCACGTGATCTTATTTTCAGCCAGAGGAAAATCGTTTTGCTCGGCGTGCTTGCTGCTAAACTAACGATGTAATGTTTGCACAACTTGGCTAAGCTCCAGTCCTTGTTCTGGGCAGAGAACAATCACTGAACTGGTCGCGAGGCAATCACAAGGCAATGATTACAATGAATATGATTATAATGAAGTATACTATTTTATTTCTGTATTTATTTATTTGTTTGTTTGTTTGTTTTGAGGTGAGGCCAACAGACGTTCTCAGCAGTCACCATTACCTCTGCTCCTGCACCAAAGAGCTGTGGATCCTTGTCATTCACCTTTTGCAATATAGGAGTAAAAGGCAACACTCACAGGTGATGTAGATTCCAATTAGGGATGTAACAATATGCAAACGCCACAATTTGACATTATCATGATATGAACCTCATTATACAGTACTATAATTACCACGATATTGTGGGGAAGTTGGCAAAATAAAAAAAAAATCACAATACTGTATAAAAACGCACAATATTGTTAAAATAATAATAATAATAATTGGAAAGTAAAAGTACAATATTGTATTTTTGTATTGGACTGGTGAGCCATTTTTTGCCAAGTGCTCCTCTTGGCCCACCGGCGTAAAGTGTGATGGTCTATGTAATTTGTAATGTTGTCTTCAGCTGACAACACTAACAACACTTAAAATCGAAGCATTTACTTGCACATTTGCACCAACGAAATATATATTGTCTCTCTTCTCCCTTTAGTCTTTTTGGAGCTATATGAACTCGTTGCTGAGGCCTCTAATGTCAGGTAAACCTGCAGCAGAACAGTTCAGTGGCCTCCCGACACACTGCAAGGACCCCCTAGGATTCACATGGTGGCTGCTCACTCATCTAGCAATATTAGGCCAGTACAGTCAAAATGGCATAATTCAAGATGAGGTAAGAGGCACATTTACATAACTTGACTCACTGGCAGTTTGTTGCATACACCCACACAATTCAGTATGATTCAATGCAACAAAGATTCTAATGGTCAGCTTTCACTGACACTATTAAAAATATTCAGTTAAAAACAAAACAAAAAAAAAACGATATATATGTATTGCTGTTTTTGTTGACGTTTGTGGTTGTTTAGATTTTGACTTCATCATGGCTGTGATAAGGAAGCCAAGTATTTTTGGCGTCCTTGTATCATGTTTGATAGAGAAAGAGAGATTTGAATAGCACAATTTGAAATATATTGTCTATATCAGTGATTCTCAAATTGGGGTATGACTATTAAAGGTGGTATTAGTACTTTGTCTGATGGCTCACTCTAGTGGTATGCGAGAATCGCTGATTTAAATGTTTAATTGTTCACAAAGTTAACATTGACTTTTTTAAGCAAGTACAGCACATTTGTAATATAAAATATATAACATCTTGAGTACAGTTGTTTTATACAGTATTTAACTGTTGGGTACGGTAGGATACATTTGCTTTTTACATTTTCAAACTGCTTTTTTTTTTCTTTCCTGTGCAATACATCTTAATTGAATCATGTTTCAAGTACTTAAACATCTGTGCATATTGCAGTGGCTTACCATAATATCAAGTGTTGTTTTGGAATAAAACATCTACCTCGTTTTTGCTGAACATTATTTTTTGAGGTGGTGTTTGGTGTAAAAAATTTGAGAACATCTGGTCTATATTAATAATCGTGTGTTAATAAGTGTTGATTTGATTTTTTTATGTCTCATACTCTTTCGCCCATCCCTGTAGAAATTCCAAGATGACAATTGGACGTTTGTGGAGGAGTTGCTAAAGTTGACTTGCAAGGCACAGGTCAGCATCTTCAACTAACTTGTCAAACTTAATGAAAACCAGTCTTTTTTTATTTGTTCAGTTTTGATTACTACACCACTCTGCATGAACGTGTACTTGTCTGTATAATTATAGGGAGGGCTTGCAGAGGAGCAGGTCAGAATGCATGTGCACTGTTGTCTCTCTCTGTGTCTGCTGTGGAAACCCAGTACCAGCGCCGTCTCGATCCTCTGGGACTACTACAGCAAAAACCTGGTGAGGCGTAATACTTTGTTCAGTAAAGTAATTTACAGCCATAGTGATGTTAAATACCGTAGTAATCTACTGTATTTCCTCCTATAGTGTCTATGTTGTGTTGTTGGGCTCCTTTAAGGCTTTGGTGTCTGTTTGGGTGGAGTGCTTAATTTGAAGTTGTATATTGTTGTAATGTTGTCGTCATTTTAGCATGTTTTGCTGTGGAAAGTTTGGCATCACTTTCTCTTTGAAACTCCAAAATAAATTGGTACTCGCTTAATGAGGTCTATGCTCCCCAATCTATAAGAGCCATCATTTGAGCAAATGTGGTACATGAGAGATGTTTCTCCAGGTCCTCGTGTGGTTGCTTTTTAGACCCATGGGGAACATGTAAACTACTTTGACTGACTTGCAAGACACCTACAAATGGCATATTTAAAAGGAATGTTCCACGCATACTCGTGAATTCACCTCGTGGCTGATTGTTTCGGAACCTAGCCACCATTGTTCGCTGAAAACCCCACATATTCACAGTTTTGGTGCTCAGACCAAAGCCTCGTCTAATACAAAAGTAATACTTTGCTGCCATCTGGTGGTATTGATTTTAAAGTGGGGGGAGGAGCTTCCATCATACAGGCCAGAACCGTTTCTAATAGAAAAGTTGTGCGTTGACATAATCTTGTGGCAGCTATAGAGTCAGATTTTTGGTCCCTGTCTATTTTTCTTTCTGTACATACTTTGCCCCGCTTAAGATACTTATTGTCAATTTGACGTAATTTCCATAGTCATTTGTAGTTTGAGTGCTCTGCTGTTTCTCTCCAATCCCCAGGGTGCCTCATTCACTGTGCCGTGGCTTGGAGTGAGCAGCCTGGTCACTTTGTGCAAGACGCCCCTGTCTCTTTTGCAGCAGGCACGCAACTGCTGTGAGCCGTCTCCCCTCCCCTCCCCAGGACACACCCAACTGTACCGTTCGGCCAGTTCATTCCACATCTTTCTGCGAGTGCTGGCCCTATGCCTGTCTCAGGACAGCGTGGGGGGAGTACCACAGAGACAGATCAAAGGAAGGTAAAGCTTGACTGGTGACACGAAACCAAATCTCATTGTGTTAAATGTGCATACACCCGCAACACACGTCCAACATGCTGCTTCATACAGTAATTGCACTTAACCATGCTTTCCACTCTTATTGAGAAGATCTCATCTTCCAAGAAGCTTTTGAAATGTATTTGTCTCCAAGTGCAGCCGGTGTCTCAGGAGTCAACCACCTGCTCTTCGTCACAGAAAAACAACATAATCCGCACCTGCTCTTTCTAGAATTGCGGTGTGTTTTCAGGGAGCGTGTCCTCTTTATGGTCAGTGATTCTCGGCACCCCGGTTGTGCCATGAGAAATCATCACAGGTGCTGTGGGAAATGATTCAACTGACTTAATTTGTCCAAAAATCATTGATTTACTTATTACAAATACATTTGTGTTCATTTACCTATGCCAGCGCTGTGGTGTGATGACGCGCACGGACAATTTACAACTAAACCTGTGTAAGCAACCACGTGTTGTCATTCAAACTAGAGAATAAGTTATGGCTTCCTGCTAGTGAATCAGTTTTATGTGATTTAAAGAGGCCCAGATTATGCACCCACTATGTACGTTTGTGAGTAAATTGAAACAAGATCGCCATTATTTCAGTATTCATACTTTTTTTTAAAGTGCTCTTGATGCCTTGGCTCGACCAAGGTTGGGAAATACTGTTTTGTGTTTTGTTCATGCATGTGTAACAGCAACATCACCTAGTCCGGTGTCCTCATATATCACATACAGGCTGGCCACCCAAATGAGGCAACCATAGATAAGTCCGCCTAATGTCTTCCCTCTGTCTGGAATATTCTCAGCATCATTGCAGACATGGGGGCTAATTAGTTAACGAGCGTGGCGGTTAATGCGCCTTAGCAAAGCTTTGGTGCTTTCCAACACGGATAGCAAGGGGGCTTGTCTGGTGGGGGGCTGGTGGATGTGTGTACTCAGCCAGACTAGGCTGGAACATGTCCAGATCTCTCCCCCTCCCCTCCAGCCACACCCCGCGCCTCCTCTTACTGTTACTTCAACCAATGCTATCGCTCCTTCCTCCTCAGGAGGCTCGACTGTTTGTGTAAGCCAAGGGAGACATCAATGATGACCAGGTTAATGTGCGACACATTGGCCAAGTTGATATCCAGAACCAGGAATTTAGAACATCTGCTTGGCTGCGGAGAAAACACTCAAATAAACAAACAGAACAGAACAGTGGGGAGAACATCTCTTCATGGCGGCATCTTTTTTTACATGCCATGTGCATTTCGTCAGATGGCTTTATATACAGTTTAAGTGTGTGTGTGTGTGTGTGTGTGTGTGTGTGTGTGTGTGTGTGTAATTATGTCTTGTATGAAAATATAAATATATTGCTTAAATTTGTTAAACAAAACATGAGAAATGGACCTTTAAAAATAATATCCCAATATTAAATCACAATCACAAAGAGAGGGAAAAAATGCAATCAACTTATTTTTCAAATTGCTACAGCCCTATACTTTTGACACAAGTTTATCTTGGGATTTGGCACTATTGGCGTTTTGACCCACGCAGCATCACGACTCACCTGAGATGGGGAAAATGGGCTCAGTATACCGGTATATATATATTTTGTTTAACCAGGTGAGCAGAATGTGAACAGGAAGCATGACTGTGTGTGTGTGTGTGTGTGTGTGTGTGTGTGTGTGTGTGTGTGTGTGTGTGTGTGTGTGTATACACGTGTGTTTTTATTGATCCTTCTCTGGTGTTGCAGTAAATTGGTTTGGCTGTAGAGAGGGACCAAGCGCCTACTGCTGTGTGTCTGAGTGTCTCTGACATTTAACATGATCTTTAAAGGCATTTCTCCACAGTGCCCTCAGGATCTAACAGAATGCTGGGTGTTTCGCTTTTCTTATTCCCTCTCCCACTTTATGCACCCAACCCACAAACACGCACACACACACTCTCAAGGCCGGCCAGACAGCACAGATTTCCCCCTTGGTGCAGTGAGGGGGATGGAGGCAGGCAGTAGAGAGCATCGCGAGAGTGGGAAGTTTAGTCATTGCAGACTGAAAAAGGACACATTACTTCCGAAGTGATTCGATAGACATTTTACGTTTTGCCAAATCTGCGCTCAATAGTTGCACTCGTTTCTATCTTATAAACGACTACACCAGCCTTCCTCAACTGGCGGACCGCGATCCACGACCGGACCGCCGACCTCCTCTGTCCGGACCCTCGGCAAATTGTATAAAATAATAAATTATAAAGTGATTTTTACGTTATACATTTTATATTTGTGGACTATAATCTGCGCATTACCGCGATCGCTTGTTAAAATTATCCGTTTTATTCTTTGCGTGCACTAACAGATGTATTGCAGAGGACCGCAGCAGCGCGACTGTGTGTTGTATAATGTTTGACTAACTGGAGACCCTGGCTGAGCAGGGCATGTCGGCGATAACGATGCGCTGATTGGCTCCTCTGAACTTAAGGTGTGCCCATACATAAGCGTCAGCACGCGTCTATCCCAACACACACGCATTCAAAATGGATGATTGTGTCAGGAAACCGACGCATGCGCGACGCCACAGTTGTGCTCACAGCTTCAGTCCAGGAGAGCCGGCGCACACAATTAGACAAGACCAATCGCTGGAGGTTTCGATTGTGTGCAGTTTTGCTCCCGTCTACCCGGGGATCTTTGCAGCTGTGTTTAACAGGAACACCGCAACATGGTAAATGAACATCACAATGGCGTCCTCAAATAATATTTGCATGTCTCAAACATTGCATTCACCTTTAGTGGAAGAACAGCACTGCACATTCCTGTGCTCCCTTGTGTCAGTTTTTAAAATGGTTCTTAACTCCTCTTCTGATATACTGTATTTTTCAGTGATTTCAGAGGGGATGTGAAAAGGGGAATTGTACAAATGAAAAGGATATTTTTGTTTTCATGTTTAGTATTTATTTTGGTAAAATTAGTATTTTGTTAAATTAAGGGAAAAAAAAGACAACTACTGTTTAACAAAGTTAAAGTAAAAATTGTCTTATTTCCCTAAAAGGGCTATTTCTATTATTAAGCAGGCACAACTTAACAAAATAAAAGAGTTCCTGTGCCTCAACACAATACCTCTCATTATTTGCTGTGTACTGGCAAAGTGAATAATTGTTATTTTCATGCACCCCATTATTGGTTGGTTGTGAGGAGTGTTGATTTGTATAAGCTTGGCTTAACCATACTAAATGGGCATATAGCCCTGCTCCCCATGACCGCCGTGCATGGGACCGGAGCTTGGTCTTATTAAAAAAAAAAAAAAGTGGACCTACAGCATTTCTAGTTGAGGACCACTGGACTACACTATCAACCAAAATGTTCATTGTTTTTGTCCTTTTTCAGGATTTGCTCTAAGTTCTCCTCGAAGAAGATGAAGGAGCTGACGGAGGCCGGGCTCATGAATTTCTTGCTCCTGTTTCTGGTGGTTGCCAGGAAGGTGGAACTGGAGGATGTTGCCAGTAAAACCTGTGAGCTGCTGGGCTTCCTGCCATCTGACTGCCCCCCAGGACACCGCACACTGGTGTGGAGGGGACAGCTGGCACTGGTGTTGTTATTTCAGGTATGTTCAATCATCAAAAAAAAGTAGAGCTGCTGAATAATTCCGAAGCATGGTCCAGTCCAGTCCAGTCCGTTTGATTCATCTGTGCAAGCGCTTTTGACATTTGTGTTCTTTGATCTAGGAGAGGGGCTTGGATCTCGGCCCACTTGCTAGTGGGCTAGCCACATCTTTCAATGATATCGCGAAGGAGTTCTACAATAAAACTACCGAGATGTCTCGTAAGCTCGCCCTCTGGGGGCCTCTTGGATCATACCTGGAGGGGGTGGCTGAAGTGTTCGAAACAAGCACCAGGCTCAACCTATCCGAGGAAAAACTTCTCAATGAAGGCTTTGTGTGGTTGCTGCCAGCCTGCCGCCAGTCTGAACTCAACTCTGTTCTTGGCTTTCTGCAGACTGTCCTCGCCCAGCTCAGGTGAGAGTAATCACCACCCAGGCTTTTCAGCCGTTCTCATTATTCTTTTTTCTCCCACTGAATTACTCTCTCTCACATAAGCCCCTTTTACACTGACCACCTGTGAAAGTTGCAGGTTTGAAGTCTACCTGCAAATTTGCCAGGTTTTGAAATAGTGTCAGAGGCATGTCAGGCAGAATGCCACCAGAAGGTTTTGCGACAAAGACTCACCACTCTTGGCCCTTTGTGTTAAAAGCAGTACCTATCTCCGATGCTGGCTCTGATGTCACCACGTGTTATTGTAATTATCTGCGCTATTGGCCACAATTTATGGATTTTGTCTGAAAAAGACTGGTGAATAAATGCCGATCTACCCCGACACCGGTGTTACGCCCAATAGAACCCGATGGAATGAGATTTTTGGGGCAGACACCGATAAGGGGGGGCTAAAAAAATGGTGTTAAATATATATTGGAAGATATTTAAGTAATGCCAGAAGTAACTTTGTAGCAAACGACCATTTTCTGGTTTTAAGTGAGCGAGACAGAGCCTCCCTCCGCCCAGTCATAAAAATACAATCTATTGCGAGCATCAGCCCGAAACCTCCTGTGTCAAAATTTGGTAGATTTTTATTTTGTTCGTTTACCCTATTTTTACAATTTATTAATCAAAGTATTGACAATGGCTTTCTCTTTTTTGGCTTTCTCGCTTTGGCGATGCAATATTTCCAGTTGAACAAGCATGACATTTTGGGGGTCGACTGAAAAGTGATTACGGTATTTAGGAGGTACAAGGATTTGACTCGACACGAGTAAACAGTGCACTTGAGTTTTAGCAATATTTACAATTTCATATGTACCCGTGCGCCGATATAATAGCCAAAGTATGATTCATAACAAAGAAGCAGAGCAATATATTACTAATTAATAAAAAAAAATATTCCATATCTATTGAAAAGTTCTATCTGCATCTTATCGGGTTTTTGCAACAACTCAAAGGTAAATGCTGAAGCAAACATTTAAAAGTGGAAAGAGCAAACCTTTACTACAATCAAAATTAGAAATAATCAATACAGGCATACTAGACTTACTACAAAGGACGACCGCTCAACTACATTTCACCTACTGATGTTTGCTTTCAAAACATCCATCCATCCATTTTCTAGTCCGCTAATCCTCACAAGAGTCGTGGGGCGTGCTGGAACCGATCCTAGCTGTCTTCGGGCAGTAGGCGGGGGACACCCTGAACCGGTTGCCAGCCAATCGCAGGGCACACAAAGACAAACAGCCACTCGCGCGCACTCACACCGAAGGCCATTTTAGTGAGTTCCATTAACCTGCCATGCTTGTTTTTGGAATGTGGAAGGAAATCAGAGGAAAGCGGACAAAACCCAGGCAGGCACGGGGGGAGAACATGGAAACTCCACACAGGATAGCCGGAGCCGGAATCAAACCCTGCACCTCTGCACTGTGAGGCAGACATGCTAACCAGTCTACCATCGTGGCTCCCTGCTTTACAAACATACAATACATAAAATATAAGATATGGCAGTTCAGGAATAATAGTGGTCATGATGTTCATAAAACAAGTATTTTTTGGGATGAATATTTGTTCACAGACACACTACAAACTTTATTTTTACAAGGTTACCAAATTTGGTGCTTTATTGTCTTATATTGATATTTCCGAATTGTAACTAGAGTTGAATGTAACTCAAGTGGAACCACCGTGAATTAGGCAAGGTGAAAGGAAGAGCCATAGTCAGCGCATAAACATGTTTTATGGGCTTGAAAACTAAGCTGATGTCAAAGGGCAACTTTGCAGTCATTTCTGCCTTCTAACTACAACAGTTAAGTTGCATTAGTCTTCCTTTATTTTCAATAAGATACAACTCTCACTTGCTGTACAATAGTCTTAAATTAGACATGGGATAATGGTTGCATATGTCTTTATTTTCCAGCGATGAAACTTACACAATGTTAAAAGACTGCTTCAAACCTTGCGTGAAAAAAAACAAAAAACAACTTGAATGCGCAGTAAGTCCGTAGCAGTGTGTCTGTAAGCACATTATTGACTTTGGCCACCTAAGTGTACTGTTATTGTTTTACACAGCAGTCAAAACTTAAAATCGAACAATCCGAATGCTGTTTTTGCTGGTATATACGCACAGAAATAATACCGTATTTTTAAGCACCTTCAAACCGAAAACAGAGACTACAGTATAAAGCTTTGTTGCAATTATTAATTGTGGTCATTTTGTTTGATTGGCAAATTTAGCAGGTGCATCATTACACCTATTAAGAGCCGCGTGGAATCTGCACACATTAAGGTGATTATTGTGCCAATGGCTGAGAAAATGGAGCGTCCGAGTGTTCACCCTTGATGGCACTTATACAAGAAGCCAGTCCCAAGCCTAATTCCTCAGCTTTATTCCTTCCCATGTCTCTCGGCTGTGGCAAGGTGGGGGGTGCCGCCGGCTGATGAGGTGAGCCGGCAATGGCACAACCTGTTGGATCTGTTTTCAGCAGAACCAATTAACTCCAGTCGCCCTGGCTTAATAGAAGGCAGGCCTTCCTTTGAGGTCATTACAACCTCTCACTTGATATCTAGCCTTTTGTTTTTGCCAGGTGAATGTGGGGCACATCTCAAGTCAAATCGAAAACACTCGTTGGTGTCTGTAGTGTGTGTGTGTGGAGGGGGTAGTTTGAGGGACGGGGTGAAAGGTGGTTGTGACTCACCTTCGGAGTTTGCAAAGTGCATAGGTGGATGAGAGGATCCAAACGGCGTCTTTTTGTTGGGTTGGCACCGAGTTGAATGTATTTGTATGTTTGCGGGTACACCTTGTAAGGAATGTCAGTTAGCAGGATTAAGTAGGGTCTCTGATGATGCCTTGTACAATGAGGGCTGATGGGTGTGAAAGGCCCACTCCGCCGTAGTAACGAGGCTAATGAATTCAGAGTCTAATCGATTGTCTCAGCTCTCTCTGGATTAGATGCAACCTTGCTGGAAGGGAAGAAGTGAATTGTGTGTGTCTGTGTGTACAGATGGGGATGGGATAGTGTGTGTATGAGGGAGGGGAGGGGGCGGGGGGGGGGTTCCTACCCTGTGCTCGCTGTACACCTCAAACCCCTACTTCCCCGCACCCCCATCTGGGCAGTCGAAGGGGGACAGAAGGATCACCTCCAGTCTAAATGAGATTACAGCTTCTTCAGCTGCTTATCTGGGCTAATGCCAGCCACTGTGGAGCTGCTCGTGAGGCTGCGGCTAGGGCCAGGGATGAGCCAGAAGAGCCAAAGTACATTGTGTGTACAGAGGATCAGCAACTAGGCTCCCCCTCTATACCCATAATATCCTCTTCTCCTTCCCGATCTCATCCTACACTCTGCTGCTCCACACCGCAGCACACCACAGCCCCCAGTAATCCCCCAGGAGGGAAGAAAGAAAACACTTAAGCAGTGAGAGAGGAACAGTGGAGAAACGGGATGAATAATAAAAAGAGAGAGAAAAAAAAGAGGTGGGGTTTTGGCGGGGGTTGTAATCGTGCACACTAGGTTTGACTTTTGCATTGGACAGATTTGTTTATCTGTGTTTTTCCAGACGGGCACATCAACAGCGTGTCCAGTCAGAACCCGCCTTGACCCGGATGACTACCAACACTGTTGTGAAAGAGCCCCACCTAGCGTTAGCAGTGGCACTTTGGGCCCACTTCTTCCCCTTCCTCCGCAATTTACGCCTCTCTCAGACCCCTCCGGCTCAGTTGGCAGATGCGGCCGCAGGTCAGTATCAGTGGGATCCTCGTCAGGCGAGAAAAGGTGACTACAGGCTGAAAAACAATCTTGAGAGAAGAGTTGAGGCCAAATTAAATTTTGTTGCCTTTTGAATCGATTGAAGAATTTTTCATAAATGAAGGGTGAGGAAGGTCAATTTGGAACTGTCACAGTAGATGACAGAAACAGAAGATGGCGCACGGATCTTGCATGTACAAGCTGACACATGGGCATCTTTATTATTCTGAATGACTCTGAAATGCCCTCAGGCTTCACTCTTCTGGCATTCGAGCTGCCCGCCTCTGCCCCCCAGGACCTTCAACCCACTCCCGTGCAGTCCATCATGCAATACTTTGGTTGGGATGACATGGTTCATCCACTTCTTGTCACGCGCTACCTTCCGCATCTACTCCAAAACAGGTACTGCCCACTGTGACCATACCAAAGCTTGTTTGATGAAAATCCCCTCCAGTGTGCTCTGTCACGTACTAATTAATGAGTGTTCACGCAAAATAATCAGGTAGTGGCCATTTATTCTTCTCGGCTTCACTGTGTGGCACCAAATAATGGTTGCTTTTAAACCTTTGAAGCCCTTTGACCATCTGTCTTTTTCAGAGAGCTGTTGGAGTCACTCACCGGCGATCGTGGCGTCATTCTGTCAGCGTCATCACAAAGTCTGTCAGTCAGGGCCTGGTTCCGATGTATTCTACAGCAACACCTTGGTGGATCTGAAACCAGAGCAGGTAAAAGCAATTTTTCCTCCCAAGGTTTCATTTCTTCTCCGATTCTCATACATGGCAATTTTCCGCGGATCCGCGGAAATTCCCAAGGTTTCATTTCTTCTCCAATTCTACTGTGTGTTCTTGAGTAATTTATCACTCCTTTTTGTGTGTTCTACTTCATAAAGCACAAATCTTCTGACCGTCAGGACTGTTTTGTGCAGCTGATGTGGTATTCATTCCCACCCATTCGTAAAGGTCTTGTTGGCGACTCGATCAGTCCGGGCTTTAGTCCGCATTTTGCCCGAAGTCATCGGTTAGAAAAGGGATGGATGCCATGCTCCTGTTACATAGAAGCGACAAAACTGCGCTAAGGTCTGAGAGCTAACATGTATTTGTACAATAGTTTATTTTACTAAACAGAATTCAATCTCATGTGTAACACCACAACAAAAGGCTTCGACGACCACGTGAGCATATGTCCATTCACCATGGCAACAGAGAGAAAAAAATTCAACTTAATTTACTTAATTCCCCCTTGTAATTGGAGGTTTTAGTGCATAGCGACGATGAAAATGTATTCTGTTCGGAGAAAAAAAAAACAGCAATGCCTTGGCAGCGAAGGGCAACAACATAGGTTTGGATAAGCTATTATGTCATAAACCTACTTAATATTTAGTCGCACTTGAGGTCAGAGCTGAAAGGCACTGCCGAATAAAATCTGACATTCATTTCGATGCAGTTCTGCATTGGAGTAGCCTCCTTGGAAGCAGCTTCAAATGAGACATCAAATTCAGACAGGCAAGGCATGTTTTGCTCGGCCGTGGTTTGGACTTCCCTGAGATTGTATTCATACTAATTGACACTGGACAATCCATTCGATAAAATATTAAGATGAGAAATCTTTTTTGAACACGATTTTATGTCCATATTCAACTCATTGCTTCATAGACCAAGATGGCCATATTCTCCCATGCGCTTAGGTCAGAAAAGTGTGCAGCTTTTCTGGCTGCTGCCGCCCAACTCAAATCTGTCATTTACGCTCAAGCCAAATACACACTGTGGGCGGAGCAACCTTAAACTATCGGCATTTCCTGCACACCTTCTCCTCGTGCACTCTTCTGTGTTCCAGAGTTATTAATGGACCTCCAAAAATGCTTTCAGTCATATCATATCATTTTAGATTTAGCGAGCAGGTCAGGTTCACAGAATCTGTTACTATGGTGACTGACTTGGAAATTTCTCTTACCCGTCTTGGACTGGATAATTCAGTTTCCAACATCTCAGGATTAAACTTTCAAACGAGTTTTCACATAAGATGATTCTGGAATACAACCTTCCAGTCCAAGCTCAACTGAATAAGTTGTAGGAATGTAACGACAGTGGCGATATCGTGATTGTTTAGTGAGGCAGCTGGCTAAAGTGAAACCTCTCCTTTCTCATGGGCACTTTGAGACAGTAATTCGTGCCTTCGTCACATCCCGGCTCGATTACTGCAATGCACTTTACTTTAGAATCAGCCAATCCTCCATTAAGCGTCTCCAGCTGGTCCAGAATGCTGCTGCTCTCCTCTTGACTGGTACTCGTAAGAGGGAGCACATAACTCCTACTCTGCCATCCCTTCACTGGCTCCCTATATATTTTAGAGTTCTTTTTAACATCCTATTATTTGTTTTCAAATCTTTAAATGACCTCGTCCCATATCACCTGTCGGAGCTCATCTGCCCCTACACACCTGCCCGGCACCTCAGGTCTGCGGACCAGAGATTATTAGAAGTACCAAGAACTAAGTAGAGGCTCAGAGGGGATCGTGCCTTTTCCGTTGCGGGTGCCTCTCTCTGCAATGACCTCCCACTGAACATTCGGCAAGCCTCCTCGCTGCCCATCTTTAAAACCCGCCTCAAAACTCACTTGTATTCTTTGGCATTTCACTCAACATGACTCAGACTTGATCTTAGTTTTACTGTTTGGTGCTTTCTACCGTCCTTGTTCCTGATTTATTGCTTTATTGTTGTACATATGATAGTTGCTCCATGTACAGCATTTTGTCTGCAGCGATGGCTGCTTTAACGTGCTCTCTAAATACAGTTGAGTTGAGTTTTGTTTCTAGATCTGAATTTGAAACCCTGGTGGTGTTTGTGCCTGCTTGCGATACAGGCCTCGCTATGGAGGAACAGCTGTGTGAACTGACCCGCCTAGTGCTGATGCTTCCCGAGGTGGAGAGTCTTCTGCGGAAAGCGAACCTCTCTCTCCCGGTCACCGTGATGAAGCCCACTTCAGCCTTGGAGTTGTTTGTTGAGGTAACGTACACTCATCATTGATAGATGTGCTCTACTGTAGCTAAAGCAACCAGCATGTGTTTACATTTCAGGGGAAGGTTTTTTTTTTTGTTGTTGTTTTTTTGTTTTTTGTTTTTTTAAACCTCCTGCTGAGAACTGCAAGTCTCACACAAATAAGGCCGACACATTCGTCGAAATTCAAACTGGACCTTTTATGTACAATGCTGATACATGAGAGATGTATTCCGCATATGTCCCTGTGAATTTTTGCCCCACAGTCACGCAGCGCCTGGATGTAAAGGTTTCCAAACTCGCTTATCTGCTTCTCGCTTGTGTCAGGCTGTAGGCAGAGTCTATGGCACACTGCAGGTTTCTTCTGAGCGTTCAGCCATGGTGACCAGAGCTCTGGACTACGTGGGAGACGTCCTTAAATATATTAAACCCTCTTTGGTCAGCAAGAATCAGAAAGGAATTCAGCTGGCCTATTGGGCACTCGGTAAGAGTCACATGATACAATTCAGGAGTATGTTTGTGTATAGCGATGTCTCGACCTGCGGGGTCAGGAAACTGTCACATGTTTGTTTGCCTGTCTTTCTTGGACCTTGTGAGCCAGGCTGCGTCGTGAAGCACTGGAGCCCCCTGCTGGTCACATCCAAGGCGCAGCAGTTGCTCTTCCGCATTGTGGATCGGCTGCTCCTCCCTCAGAACCTCACTCAGCAAGACACAGCTCTCAGAAACAGCCTGCCACTCTATCTACAGGTTTGGGTCCAACGTGCACAAACCAAATCGCTATATAATCTGAAAAAACAACATCAGAAGAAAAGTTGGCATCCATGTACAGACATACTGTATATGCCTAAAGCTAAATGTATCAGAAAACTCTCACCGTCTTACTGTAACATTCAAGATATTTTTTGGGAGCAGAGAAAATGATGCCTGTACTAAAATCCCTGCAGGGTCTGTCGGTGGCTTCTAGTGTTGCCCCGTCGCAAGGAGCGTACCTGAAGCAGCAGCTCCACTCCATCATCCGTAGATATCTTGACCATTTCCTTCCCGCCTCAGCTTTGCTGGGCAGCATCGCCAATCATCCCGTGCTTCTCGGTGCATGCGAGCCCATCCCAAATGGCACCGGAGCCTCGCTGAGGATGACCATTCTGCAGGTCCTCTGGTCAGTCGACATGAAATCTGCTCTAAGTTTGAATTTCAACTCCCACGTCAGTTTGATACGGCTTGCCCAAATCTGCTCTAATTTACGTTGAAACGTTTTTTCCTGCTATTAGCGGGAGCTTCCTTCAGTTCCAAGGTCATTGTCCTCCACCTCGCCTTGCATCAGTCCTGTTTTTCCTGTTGGAACTTCTGAGACGCAACAGCGACTCAGACCCCGACCTCCTCGCTCTGCCACTTCCTGCTCTACTGCGCTGCTTGATGCTGGTCAATGACCCTCAGGGTGAGCTTCAGTTGGTTAGGGCTTGTTGACTGCTTCCAATATTTACACTACAGGTGCCTCTCAATCAATTAGATTATTGAGGGAAACAGTGTGGGGTTTCTCCCTCTGTGCTTGTGCGGTTTCTATTTCGGTCAATTTTGTTTATGTATGAGGTGATTTTATGATTTTTACGGTCATAACAGTTCTCTGGCGGACACCGTAAAAAAAAGGACTTTTGACACTTCTAGACAAATTATGCATTGATGTGATTGTAAGTGTGAATGGTTGTTTGCCTGTGTGCCCTGTGATTGGCTGGCAATCAGTGCGGGCTGTGCCGCGCCTCTCGCCCAAAGTTATCCGGATTGGCTCCAACTCAGCAAAAAACCATCAGGACAAGCGCCATAGAAAATGAATGGATGGATGGACATTTGTATTCATCTCGTTCAACTCAAAAGTGCCGCTCTCGTTATGTTGATTCACTACACACACAACGAAATATTTCATGATTTATTTTTATAAATTTGGGGAAGATGGTTTACGGTGAATGAAAACTACATATTCATCTCAAGAAATTACAAAGTTGCATCAACAATCAGAATGCTTTTTTCATATAAGATATTGGCAGCAATTGGCCTCTCGAAAAAGTATACATTCTAAAGAAAAAACAATGGCTTTCACTTTTTGAATTAAACGATTGAAACATGAACTTCACTCTATGTTTAATCTATCAATTTGCTGTCAAGATGTATTCATTTCTCACTCAACTGGAATTCATTTTTCGGTGACATCCCATGCTTGATATTTTTGTGCAGTGAGGAAGACAAGCACGGATGCAGTACAACTTGTGGTCGAGCGATGTGCTGCAGTGTGTGTACAAGGACCGTGTGAGCAGCTGTTGTCGGTCTTAAGGTAACCGTTATTAATGTGTTGCAGTAAGTAGGCTTGGCTTACATTTCATGATTTTACCGTTTTTCTCTTTTATGTTCCAAGGTCATTTGTGGCCGAGAATGAGAGAGTCTATGACAGGCAGATTTACACCGTTCTCGAGACGGTGGCTGTTTTAGATCCCCCTGTTGTTGAAGCCCTTATTCCCACCCTGTCTCTTGCTCTGAGAAACAACGAACACAAGAAAGGACTGGGCAAGAACGCCACCTTAAGGTGAGCAAGCGCACATATCCACTGCATTGTTGTTGCTTGATTTGACAAGTTCACCTTTTTGTTTAAAACAGAAGTGCTTACAAGAAACTGCTGTGTCTTCTTGGGGAGAGTGGGCAGGCAGAAATCTCAAGTTTGGAAGCAGACTAAAGTGCCAAGACCTAAAATCAGCTCGTAGCATCTTCTCCTGTCATAATATTCTTTGTTGCCAAATGTTTTTCTTTTACCAACCCAAATGTTCAGTTTTTAAAAAAACAAAAAACAAAAACAAAAAAAACCCAACTTCCATGCAATTGTATTTTGTTTGGCACAAACATATTGAGTCAATGCTGGATTAACTAAAATTTGACTTGAATGTTTTTTTTTTCAACCAGGTCGACACAGTAGCATGATGTACCCTTCCATGATTGATGTCCAATACATCAACTGTTAAAAAAAATACTACAGTAATAATTTTGATTGATCATGTTAGATAGGTATTTTAAAAAAGAGATGTGCAATTGTGTAATCACTATAGTACTGAAGACTACAGCATTGATACTGGTTGTTTTTGCATGTTGTACAGTGTATTATACTGTATATATTGTAAAGAAGTTATTGACTTGAATTTGTACAAGCATATCATTTGCATTTAAATATGCAATTCAGATTTTGGATGTATTCTACTCGGATTATGTGAAGTGATCACAGTTAGGTGCTGGATCTCTCTAGTGGGTCGCAAGCTTAGAGTTCCCAATTGTGAGGGAAAATGATGTGTAAAGGCTCAAATATTTTACAGTTTGTCTGATTGCAAGCCATTTCTTGAAGTGTGACTTAAGTTTGCTCCGAATCACAAAGACTTGCTCCTGTGCGCCACAATCAACAAGCCTCTTTTTCGGTCATTTTCCTGCTTCACTGTATTGTTTTTCCTTCTCACATCGGTGACATTCTGTTGGACAACTTCAACCTTCACTCTCAGTGGTGGCTGTAGAATTCATGCATTGCCTCAATTTGCTCTTCACTTACCTCTTGCTGATCAATGATCAGGGAGCTTAATCCCTCATTTTCTATGGATGCTCCAGCTAGAACAATAATACAGTAGATAAATCACACCTAATACACAAGTCATTTATTTTGGAAAGTCGATATACACTATTCACTCAAAGACTGACGAGGGAATTGCAGCACCACACTGAATTATTTTGGTAGAAACTGCTTTGAAAATCAGCATGATAAATAGTCATCTATGCATTGATGTACCGATAATGATAAGCAAACATTTTATTTCACAATAAACACGTCTTGAACATGTTATGGATCTCTGTCATGACAGAGGGTGATATGTATGTACACTGCCAAAGTGTGTTTCATTCAAGGTTTGAAAAAAAAAAACAAATCTTGCCGTTAAAGTTTACTGACATGATACAGAGTGAATAATGAAATGGGTTAAAGTATTTACGTTCCGGGGTTTGCATTTAGTGTCTGCACATAATGATTTACACATTAATTAATTATTATTATTATTATTATTAATTTTTTAATGACTAGACACCAGGATGGCTGGTTTGCATTTCAGGGAAACACAATGGGTGTGGGATAGTACAGCAGCAAGTCTTGTCAGGAGAGTTAATCTCGTGTGAATACGAGTAAATTCTATCTTAATTTTTTTTCCTTTCAAATCACATTTTCAAATACTGACTGTCAAATGTATGGTTGTTTATCAGTCCTGCATTTGCTGAGTTTCAAACGGAAGCAATCCTGTGTTGGGGTACTTGGAGTGTCTGAAGGTTAGGGCATGTGAAATATGGAGCAGGGAGGAAACAAGTTGCTATCCCATTTGAGCCAAACGGCAACGTTGGCCCATAGAAAACTTCCTCTTTTCCCACCCGACTCAGATCCAGCACCTGAAACAGGACGTAAAAAAAGGTTGGTCCTGGGTCTTAAAACCTCAAACTCTTGTATTGTCAATGTGTAAATATGTCAATGCCATAATGTCCCCCCACAAAAACAAACACACACACACACACACTTTTCTCTCTCTCTCTCTTTCTCTCTGCCAGACACCATGCACATGCCATCTTGCACCTTGGTGGCTGTGTCAAGGAAAAGAGATGAAAAGTTTCAAATGTTAGAAATCCTCCCTCACCTGAATGCATGCCAAAGGCTCATTGGTCCAAATCGAGTACCCTCCAACCACATAGATCCTGTCATCGTGGACCGCTACTCCAGATTCATTCTGACCTGAGAAGGAGAAGAGCTTCAAATAGCCAAGCTGAGGACACTCCGAAAGTTTTAACTCCCACACAAGGTTTCAGCCAAAGTTAAACAGAAAGACAGGGCACACATTGGCGGAGGTGTTTGTAAAACCCAAACCCACACTTTGCCAGACATAACATTGAGAACACCTGCCATGTACTATACTGTTAAAGCTCAGGAAAAAAGAAAATGTGGGGGCAGAGAAAGGGAATGAACCAATCGAAACTTTCAAGCATTGGAAAAGACAACGAAATAAAGTAGAAAGAATGTTTTATACTGTATTGTATGACACTCAAGCTGTTGCTGGATCACGTGCTCTTGATGAAAATCAATTTGTTGCCATCTAAACATGACTGAGGTATATTTCAATCTCAATCGTAACAAAAAGACAGTGCCGCAGTAGATGTTGATGAGAGAATTATTATCCAATGAGTTTCAAATTCTAGTGAGCTAAGGGTGCCAACTGTGTGCTTACAGCACATCCAGTAAGTCAGGGGTAACTAATGCCGCATGTGAGGACTAGTATTGGGATGAATTTGATTTGATTATGTATTCATTTATTTGACACCGTCTTGTTTTACTGTATTTGCTTTTATATTAGCTCCACAATTTATAGGCATTTATGCCCAGTCATCTCTTTCTGTCCCGTGGCTCAATGTGTTTGTCTGATATTGAAAATATTATTCCTAAAGGGACAACCTGAAGGATGAATGCAAACTGGGAAACTAAAAAAATGAATTGCCCCTTGTTGGATAAATAAAGTTGTCTCAATCTGAATTTAAATAAGTGCTTGGTCGTGTGTAAAACAAACAAACAAAAATAATAATGATTTATTTTAATTACATTCAAAGTGTTTGAAACAAAAAACAAAGAGCTTGCTACTCTTGGCCATGGGCGTCACCAGCGATGAGCTGTGCCCAAGAATCAGGCATGGACTGGCTGGTATGGCCCGAGTGGGGGGAAAAAAATAAAACATATTTGCTGGGCAGTTGTTAATATGTCGAAGCAACCACCCACTGTGTTTTCCTCTATTGAATAATTTGCGACCTGCTCTCAATAGACATTCGCTCCCTTTCACCTCCCATGCCGGGCTGGTTGTATGTCCAGCGACGTTGGCAGATGGCCCCCACCTCTGACAGACGGCTTAAATTGGTCTATATCGACATCACAACTCCCATTGCAAAGTCATTGCAAAGACAAATTGGGCATCTGAGAGCCCCCCTACTAGCTGGCTTGTTGAAAGTACGTGAAGCAAATTTATTAATCAGGGCATGCAGAAAGAACACGAAAACCCCCAAGAGGATGAATAAAAGAACAACGCGATGGTGGTAAGTGTTTCATATGTTACATAAAAAAGTAGTACCACCAGTTTGTCCAAGTCTCACAATGTTGACTGCACATTATTAGTTCACATATAACATTGCAAAACCTGATCACAACCCCATTTTTTTCTGTCAGCTTGGTCTGTCCAAAGTGGTGTTATCGGTAATTTGTGTTTGGAAACAAAAGATGTACAAACCTCCTGGAATTTTCTGGTCAAGGCTAATGTTACATTAAAAAAAAATGTTAATGTAAAGAATTGGTACTGCATTAGGGACAATTCAGAGTGTTCAATCAGCCTACCATGCATGTTTTTTTGGGGAATGTGGGAGGAAACCGGAGTACCCAGAGAAAACCCACACAGGCCTGGGGAGAACATGCAAACTCCACACAGGGAGGCTGGAGCTGGAATCAAACCCGGTACCTCTGCACTGTGAGATCGACACGCTAACCACTGGACTACCGGGCTGCACGTGTATTCTCCATTACAGAATTTTTTTTATGATTTGAAAAATATATATCGCTGTGTGTCACAATACCGAGTGGCCTGCAGACCACTGGAGTAGGGACCGTGCCTCAGTCGAGTGTTATGCCTAGCAACGCCACTGCTCTTGGCTCAGGTCTCACACTGATAATGAGTCGTGTTTATTTTTGTGTCGGGTGTGTTTTGTTCAGTATTATAGGCAGAATTTTTAGATATTATTGCATAGAAACATGCATTCAGATGCAAAACAAAAGATTGTGCCTCCCCATTAAATGTACATAAGAGATATTGAAATATCTGTTGACGATTGTGGCTTGCAGTGGTGTAAAGCTGCATAAATATTATTTGCATCTCATGCTAAAAAATGAGGTAATCCAATTAGTGTATTCATAATTATTTTGTATTACTGCACACCACATTCAGAATATTATTAAATTAATACAATTACTCATTGACCATTTTACATAATTAAAGCAGAGGTGGCGCGTTTCACACAGCTCTTGTGTGGGAGGTGAAAGCTAGTTTGAGTAAAGACTGACGCAGGCCTTGTCTAACATCAGCAGTAAATGCTCTGCATTCCACTCCACTCCTTGTGTCTGTTGTTGTGGGCGTTCTCCACTTTCCCCACCTGTGAGGAGGCTGAAGGAGCAGCGGGTCCACTGGTCCATGTCCAGATTGTAGGAGTCGATGTGGCGCACCAGAACTCGGTCGTTATTGTAGTCCAGGTCATTCCCACCAAGCACGTAAAGCTTCCTTCTCACCGCAGCCATCACGTGGTAGACACGCCTCTGCAACATTGGACTGCGTGCTAACCACTGGTCCTAAAGAAGAGGAGGACGTGGAGAGTGAATGAAGGGAAGTGAGGAGAAGGAAAGTGATGGGAAGGAGGCATGGTGGACGAATAAAATTAATATACAGGCATACAATCCTGTGAAATTGCCCCCTTCTTGATTTTTGTGTTCTTTGCATATTTATCACACACAAAGATTTCATTTCATCAAATCAATTTTAATATCACACAAAGACAACCCAAAGAAACACAAAATGCAGTTTCTAAATGCCAATTTAATGTATAATGTAAAATCCAAACCTACCTGTCCCTATGCGTAAAAGTAATAGCCCCCTGAACCTAATAATGGGTTGTGCCACCCTGGCAGCAATAAGTGTCATCAAGCTTTAGGGATAATTTGTGATGAGTATTTCACATCACTGTGGAGGAATTTTGGCCCACTCGTCTTGCCAGAATTGTTTCAAATCCGCCATATTGAAGGTTTTTCTAGAATGAACTTCCCGGTCAAGGTCACACCACAGCATTTCAATTGGATTCAAATCTGCTCTTTGACTTGTCCACTCCAAAACATGATATATTTTTTAATTTTTTTATTTTTTCAGCCATTCAAATGGTGTTTCGGATCATTGTCCCACTGCATGATCCAAGACCACTTGAGTTTGAGGGTGCAAACTTCTTGTCGGACGTTCTCCCTCAGGACTTTATGGCAGAAAGCAGAATTCATTGTCCCACCAATCACAGCAAGTTGTCCTGGTCCTGAGTGAGCAAAGCAGCCACAGACCATCACACTGCCATTATCAAGCTTCGCTGTTGGCATAACGTTTTTCTTGTTTTTTTTATCAAATGCTGTGCCATTTTTACCCCAGATGTAACAGGCCGTACATCTTCCAAGAAGATCAATTTTTGTCTCATCAGTCCACAGAATGTTTTTCCAAAACTCTTGAGGATAATCAAGATGTCATTTGGCAAATGTGGGATGATCCTTTGCGTTCTTTTTGGACAGCAGTGTTTTTTGGCTGGGAAATTTCCAATTGTATTACATTTTTGGCCAGTGTCTTTCTTATGCTAGAGTCGTGAACGCTGACCTGAACTGAGGCCAGCGAGGTCTGGAGTTCTTTGTGTGTTGTTATCGGTTCTGGGTGCTTTTGCAACCTCCTGGATGAGTCATCGTCGCACTCTTGGAGTAATTTTAGCTGGTCGACTTCTCCTGGGACTTTTTTTCAAATTTCTTCTCCAATTTCTTTGGATCGTGGCATGATGCGTTTGTTTATTGAGATCTTATAGCCTACTTCACTTTGTCTGACTGATTCTATTTATGTGATTTCTTGATTCAACAATTGTGGTGCTAGAGTGTTGCATGTGAAAATGAACTCAGCTGAGCAGTTAGTCACACATACTTTGTGATTTAACGAGTAGGGGGGCAATTACTTTTTCACATAAGGACAGGAAGTTTTGGACTTTTTTTGTGCCTTAATAAATTAAATTGGCATTTTGAAACTGTGTTTTGTATTTTCTTGGGTAGTTGTGTGATATTAAAATCGGTTTGATGAACTGTAACCTTTGTACTTAATAAATATGCAAAGAACAAAGAAATCAGGAAGGGGGCAAATACTATCTCACAGCACTATACTGTACAGTTTGAATTGGGGATGATGTCTGCTCAGGTTACTAGATAAATAATGTGGCACTGAAGGTCCGCTTTGTACTAATCACTTCCCTCCGTATTTCTAATCGCACATTTTAGCCATTCCATTTTGGACAGTCCCTGCTCATTTCACTAAGTGTATTGAAGCTGATTTTGTGAGAGAGGAGAGAACGAGCGAGCGAGAGAAAGAGAGAGGGCTTGATTGAGGCAAAAAAAGTGTGTGCGCCTGTGTGTGTGTGTGTGTGTGTGTGTGTGTGTGTGTGTGTGTGTGTGTGTGTGTGTGTGTGTGTGTGTGTGTGTTGACATGTGGCCATCTGTTGTGGGTACAGTGGGGGGCGGGGGGCTGCTGTCGCTCTGGCAGGTGAATGTAGATTGGTGGTGAATACAAATGAGCCTCTCTCGTGCCTCCCTCCCTTGCTTCCCGGCCAACATGAACAAACATAGGCCCATATGGATGTGTGCCTCACTTGTAAACATGGCGCATACCACCACATTATGTGCAGCCTTAGAAAGATGCAGAGGCCTTGTTAACAGCTGGCTCATATGCATACACAAACACACACTGGATCGCACTACATTCCATTGTAATTGGCTGCGTGTGACAATTGGATGTAAAATTATTTTTGACTGAACTGCAGTTTTATTTCATAGGGCAGTCACTTTCAACCACTGTGCTTGTGAGATCACCAGCTGCGCTCCTACTACGATTACTACTACCTGTACTACTGTTATGACTATTCCTACAACAACAACAACTAATAATAATAATAATATATTGGAAAAAATTCTCTGTATGATGTATGCACTCCACAGCCAATGACAATCACAAGAATAATCAACTACAGTAATATCAAATGAATACTTCTCTGACAAAACTGAGCATTATTGTCTTAATATTGGCCACATTTTCCATAACACCTCTTGTCAAAATGGAATCATAGCCCATATAAGAGAGGCAGAACAACAATCAGTGAGTCTTTTTTTGGCATCAAATCAACTGTAAATTTTGTGAACCTGGTCAAATGTGCTCTCTCTCCTGCTCGTGTGATATTTTCCTTTTCGTCATACAAAAGGGAAATTGCATTAGAAACATTGTTTGTTGAAGCATTGCTTCTTGGCCAAAGCCTGTTTACCTTTTAAATGATGGCACATTTGGAAGTAATAAGCATTTGTGGGACGTGGTGTGCGCCCATGAAAAAATTTACAAATGTTCTCAAACAGCTTGTTTTGCTATTGCCAGTGAGGCTTCTTTTGTGCTTTTGCTGCTGTCTCCAACATGTGCACTGAAACCTGAATGCGAACAAATGTTATGTTCAGCAGTGAGTCCAAATCCTGCCTACGGCAGTTGGATCGTGGGGGTCAAAGTGTAGAGAAGACTTCGAGAACTGATTGCCGCACTGACTGAATAACATCTTTCGGTGAAGGCAGTGTGATGGTGTGAAGCGGACTCTCCCTCACTGGAAAAACAATGATCACCATCATTTAAGGCTATCTTAATGCAGCGATATCCAATGAGTTTTGTCAACCGGCCTGCAATTCCACAGTATGGAACCATATTCAGTCCTCCAATAGGACAATGCTCGTCCCACAGAACAGGGTTTATCAAACACTACCACCACAATTTGGGAGGGAGAGGATGGAATGGCCCACCAGCAGTCCTAACATCAACCCCATTGAACCTTTGTGGTATCAGCCAGAGTGTGCTGTTTGTGCGTGAATGACAACCACAACCATGTTGATGTTGAGTTACAAGAAATGCGGGTTGAAGAAAGGCACACCAACCAACAACAGTGTTTAACCAACATGAGGAGCAGGTGTCAGATTGGCTGTGTATGATTCTTCCATATGCTACTGAGGATACTGATTGTTGCGATGAATGAATGGTAAAATTGCCAATGTTTTTTTTCATTTTTTTTTTCATTCAATCCATCAAGAAAAGTCAATACCAACAACAAACTAAGCTGTTTGGCATTGTCAGAGAAGATTTGGGAAGATTTTCCTGGGTGCAACCCTAATACTCACCTTTGCTGCTCATCTCACAAATGCATGTTTCATACAAATATGGCACCATTTGAAAGTGTAATAAAAAGGCTTTCCAACATTATAAGACTTGCCAAGAAGCATTATTACAACAAAGAAACTATCTACCGAACATGAGTGTATTTGCGCTCTGTTCATATTGATAATACGAGCGAAATACTTTTATGTACGTTTAATTGATCGCTGGCTAATTTAGCTTTTGAATGAGAGTAAAGAGGCACAGTTCTGTAAGACTGTTCTTCTTAAACTTCACAAGCACAGTTATTTACAAGGTTGGAGCCATTGCCATCTCAAGGGCAACATTAAGGAGATTATATGAAGTTGATGTCTTGATTTGTTGCAACTGTTTGGATTGAAATGAGCAAGAAAAACTGTATCCCACAGCATCTTCTTCCACCATTGTGACAGTAGCAAATGGTTACCTGTTCCGGCTCATACACCATCAGTCGATTCTGGTACTGAGCTGTGTTTGTCACCCCACCTGGGAAACAAAATAAGTAACACGTTTGTCAATAGTAAATGATACAAGGGACAGTGTTTTTGCATGCACTGTACTGTATCTGTACTAAAGTAAAAGGGCATGTGAATTGTCCTCTTTACAGGGGCCATATCATGCTAAACAAGGTTGTTTTTCATAGTTTAGCCATTTAAAAATGCTAATCACTCAACAAAAAAAAAACCACCTACAAATTGGTGTTTTCCTCTATTCATTCATGTCGGAGCATTCCTGCTTATTCCTGCTCTCTAAACCACCAGCCCCTAGCAATCAAAGACAACGAGTGGCTCCTCACTTTTCTACATCACAAAGTACGGAGCCACCCCAATACCACCCCCTGCAGACCAAACACACAGCCACTCTCTCCAAAGAGGCACCTGTGAAACACTTTCATTTTTGCACTGGAGCCGGGGAGAAGGTCCTTTCACACAACAGGCCCCCTTTCAATTAAGTGAGAGGTCTCTAGCCGCCTGAGGGATGGCGGCTACGGGCAGCCGCCGGGTGGCTTCGGACACCACGCGGCGACTCGGAGGGGCGACCAAATGAGTGACAGCGAGCTCGAAGTGGTGTGGGGTGTGTGGGGCAGTTTCGGACTACAGTGATCCCTCGCTACTTTGCGGTTCGTTTATCGCGGGTTCAGTGCATCGCGGATTTTTTCAAACATATAAAAAAAATATATTTTTTTATTTATGTTTTTTTTTTTTAATATACATGGAGTACAGTACTGTATATGTTGCTCTATGTGACTTGCTGTTGTTTTGCAGCTTCTCGCGGACCGTTTGCGGACTTAAAAAAAAAAAAAAACTTTTTTTTTTTTTTTTTTACCTGTTTGTTAATTGGACGCTACTTCGCCGATTTTCGCTTATCGTGGGTGGTTTTGGTCCCCATTAACCGCGATAAACGAGGGATTACTGTAATGGAAAAGCAGCACTAGTCTGCCTGATGATAGATAACAACTGGTCATTCCAGTTTTGTGGGTGGTGCGCACAGCACCCAGCTTTAGGACAATCTCATGAAAAGGGTGCGACAGCCACCAGGGCAGAGGCGGGGTTTTAGTGAACCAGGCGTCTTACTTCCGGGTTAGAAAAATAACCACTGAAATACTGTCACTCAATATTTCATAAGAAATTAGATTGCCATTGTGCCAAAGCTAATATATAATCATGCATATGCTATAGTTATAGAAATATAGTTTTGGAAAGCTGAAAAATATAGCATGATATGGCACCTTTAAATTCCCAAGCAAACATGGAGAGAAAACACGGCATTGATCTGCGATAATAACTTCATAATGGGATGGTATTGTATGAAATTTTAGAGTATGTCGAAGGGATTCTGACTGTACATTTATCCAGAGGCTCATCATAAACTCACCCAACTATGCCTTGATTGATTTTACTTGTTTCACTGTGGTGCAAAACAGAGCTTTCCATTGGTCTTGTCACAAAAGTGTTGGTAATATTAGGATTATTTTTGGATCAATTGTTTGACTGGGAGAGTGTGTCTTAATACTTTTGTCAACAAATCATAATATACATGTAATGTTGTGCATCGCCATTGGTATTTACCTGAGACCCAGAGCAGGTTTTCAGCCACACAGCCTGCGTGGCATGAAAGCGATCGGTCGAAAGGCTGCACATACATCCACTTATTCTTCTTCGGACAGTAGCGCTCTACTGAGGGAAGCACCTGCCTCAGCTCGTTCCTGCCACCCACTGCGTACAGGTACTGACCCAAAGCTCCCAGTACAAAATGTTCTCTACAAGCCTTCATGGAGGCTATCTCAGTCCAGCGGTTTGTCCTGGGGTCATATCGACAAGCGGTTCTAACTGCACATGTCCTCCCACTGGTGTGCTCCATCTCCCCCCCCACAACAAAGAGAAAGTTCCCCATTACAGACACACAGTGGTGGCTGCGCCCAGTAGGCATGGGTGCCAACTCGCTCCAATTCGAGCCCCCTGCCACACGGACGTGCTCCTGCCCAGCCGGATTGAAATAACGTAGCTCCCGGACTCTGCACACCTCACGCTTTCTTCCCCCGGCTATGTAGAGGGTGAGTGACTGGAAACGAGGCCTGGTGCGGGCTGACTGGTGAAGGGGCTGTGCAAAGGTGCTATGGTGATAGTCCAGGGCTTCATCTATCAGAGCAGCAACAGTGGAACTGGACTGCACCAGGGGGTGGCTACAGGCTAGGTGGTGCAGAGTTGAGACGTCCATCAGGCCATAGCGGATATGTTGCAGAAGATCCTCAGTGTACTGGTACCGGCAGTCGTGTTCCAACCACATGACAACAAACTAAAAAGGATAACACAAAAAGCGTGATGAAGTCTCTAATGATATGTAACAATTTAGACACAATTATTAAGCAAAAACCAAAGTAAAATGTAACTCATCTATTTTTTTAAATTAACATTAGGATCAGCTATATTGCCATTTGTTGCTGGCTGTTGTATAACTTATAACAATAGTATACATAGAGAAGAGGCATACAACTGCATGAGCATAACGAGCGACACAACAATGGATGTTCATGCAAACACAATAAATCCTCAGCAGCTTGTACAAAACCTCACCCAGTCACTTGATATCTCCCTGCAACAGGCTGCTTGACTACCTCACAGGAAGACCGCAAAACAGGCGAGTTGGCAGGAACTTCTCTTGACCCATACCATAGAGCACAGTGCTCCCACAAGGGTGTGTGCTCAGCCCACTGCTCTTTATGCTACCAACCCATGATTGTGTTTCAACCTACCGCACCAATCACAAAAGTTTGCTGACGGCACGGTGGTGGTGAGCCTCATTACCAATAATGGTGAGGTCAACTAGATGAAGGAGATGAGCCAACTGGTCCCAGTGGTGCAAAAACAAAAACCTATTCCTTAATATAGGGACAACTTAAGAGATGGCTGTAGACTTCAGGGGACGTCATTCACAGCAGCTCACCCCTCATGACTATTGATGATGTTGCTATTGAGAGAGTGAGCAGCACCAAGTTCCTGGGAAGGGGCCTGGGGGATAACAGCCGTCCCATGCCCCCCCCCCCTCCTCCCAGCAGTGCACGTCATGCGGCCATTCCATGTTCCCCGTCACATCAAGCCCCATACACATCAGGCCGAGCCACGTCCATGTCAGGCCGAGCCCCGTCCACATCAGGCCCAGCCATTGGGTGAATGTTGGGACTTTAGGGATCAGTCCCTTGAGGGTGGGGTACTGTCATGGATCTGTTTGTGACCAACAGATGGCACTGTAGGACTCCTCCTGCACACCTGTTGTTCATTGTGTCATTAGTTTTCTGTTAAAAGGACTCCGTGTCCGACCAGTCAGTGTCGGGTCATTGCTTGTGTGTTGGTGTGTACGTCACTGTCATGGATTTGTGTTTGTATTTCTGTCACGACATGTTTTTTGCTTATGCCATGAGTTTTTGTTTGTCTTGGATTAAATTTTTCGAGTGGTTTTTGAAATTTAATACATTTTGTTGAGTCCACACTGCCTCGCTTGGGTCCTCCATCACTGCTCACGAACCATGACAATAGCAATCAGATTGGATACAAAGTATGTACGGTATAATAGCCATGACATGGCTGTAATCTTGCTTTTTTCCGATTATACTATGTATACAGATGTATTGTATTGTATGGCAGTGTTTTTCAACCCGTGTCTCACGTGACCAGTGTGCCGCGAGAAAATATCCAATTTGTATGCCTGTGCGGCCTTTCGCCCAGAAAGTAATCGTGTAGTACCCTCCCACACCGCTAGGGAGCAGCAACAGCTAGCCAATTGCCATGTGTTTCGACGAGAGACAAGCGAATTTGTGACGCATGAATGCAGGACAGGACGACGGTGAAACAAGAAATATGAAAGATTATAAAATACTGTTTCCTTTGTGTTCATTTGATTACAATTCAAGCTGTTATAACGTCATTCTTAAATGTTTAAAACGGTTATAGTAACAATATAACACGTTATATTGGGGGAGGGGGGGTTCACATTTTCAGCTAGTGGTGTGCCGCGGGATTTTTTTCAATGAAAGAAGTGTGCCTTGGCTCAAAAAAGTTTGAAAAACACTGTTGTATGGTATAGAAACAAATATTTTGGTACAAATACGTCTTAAAAAATACTCTTCTGGTTCAAGCAAAATGTACTGCACAATTTGGTCTCAGTTGATATCCATTGCAAAATTATTGCAATGGTAAAATATAAGATACGCTAGAACATCAGTGTGAATGACTCTAGCGCCCACGAAATACAGATACAGTAATTAATTATTAGTCCTTTAGTGGGGAACTTCAAAACAGCATCAAGGCATAAACAAAAACAGTAAAAGAAGGCGAACACACTGATTACCAAATAAGAAAGAGCAGGGGGGGGATTCGAAGCGAAGAAACAATGGAGGACTTCTAATCCTAATTATTTTTTAGGATACCTACAGGATATTATGAAAAACTCAGTCAAACCAACACAACATCCCAAAGTCAAGACTGTAAACATCCACGGGCACCCTCGTTTGTTTCATGCGGGTAAACTGGGTAATTGAACTTAAGAGCTGTGGAAGGTTATTTAGTTGCTGTGAGGTATGGATGTGGGCAAGACGTCTGGGGATTACTGATTTCATTTTCACGTAATACAAAGTGATTTTACTGTGAAGACAACTCAGTAGACTATTGTTATATGCAATATAAGTCACAATTGCGTCGCTCTGGAGATGAAATGGGAAACCTTGTGCTGGGTGCGGGCATAAATCATAATTATCTTGGCCTTAGCTTTGCTCTTCTTTCAAACGTCACTTAAAAGTGGAAAACTGAAACAAAACGCTCAAGTGAGGATTCCATCATTTTGCGGTGACTGCACTGTCTTTGCCGTCGCTCACTCTGCTTTTCTCCTCTTCACAGCGCTGAAGTGACAGCATGCGTGCTGGTGTGTGTGTGTGTGTGTGTGTGTGTGTGTGTGTGTGTGTGTGTGTGTGTGTGTGTGTGTGTGTGTGTGTGTGTGTGTGGGTGTGTGGTGTGTGTGTGTGTTTGGATGGCGGCAGCTTACTGTGAAGGTCACGCTGCATCACACAACTTCCTCGGGGCACAGAATAAATCAACTCCTTCCGCTCCACGCTGAAAGAGCAACTGCAAGTGTGTTTGTGTGTGTGCGTGTGTGTGTGTGTGTGTGTGTGTGTGTGTGTGTGTGTGTGTTTGTATGAGCGTGTATAAAAAGGGTAAAGTGAGGGACAGAGATAGTGAGGGAGAAAGGGGAGGGATGGGGGTTAGCTACATGAAGGCAGAGCAAAGGATGGCAAGACAGAAGAGGGGGGAACAAAGCCAGAGAAAATGTGATTTTCCGAGCGTGAGACTCTCCGAGAAAACTCACGGTGACAATGATTGACAGCTGAGCTATATCGGTCCGATATTGGTGTGCACACCCCCCCGACAATTTCGGACGATGGCCCTCTCTTCCTGTCCGCTTCCGTCTGATGCTCAAATTAACCTTCTGGGCGCAGTGAAGGAGGCCTAAAGCAGCCTAATCAGAGACTGATTATGGCGGCGGCGGCTGGTTAAGGGGTCAGCGTAATTGTGCCATCAGAGGCCTGATTGTTTTCAATCAGACGAGCGGGCGACTGACAGCTAGGGGATTGGGGCCCTGATGGAGGCGCGGAGGGCCTAATCAGAAAAGAGAAGGGGAGAAAGAGAGAAAGGGAGTGAGAGCGGAGGAAGGCGGGAGGGCACATGGGGGGAGGCTGATTGGCGCAAATGAACAGTCAAAATGGCAAGTCCTCACACCGCACAACCGCCTCACGCCACCGTCTACGCACACACCTTGACACTTCATCAGACAGGCACACAAGCCAAGCTCGCTTGCTTCCACGCGTGCATGAATGAATGGCAATCAATCACATACACATTCAGAAAAAATACCACTGTGATTGCAGGTCAACACAAACAAACATTAAATGAGATGCAGATGGAAGTGTTTAATTTGTTCCGTTAGCAGTGCGTTTTTCCTTCTATTGTATCCCTCAATTCCAGTTGTGTATTTTCTAGTTGTGCGCCAAGATACAATTCGCTTTAAGTTAAAGACTGTGACATTGGTATACATTTTTATGCCTCATTGACGCAGCTTCATCAAGTGAATGAGAATGTGACCAGGTGATTCCCTTCAACGTCATTGTGGTATTGGGAGTGAAGGAGTTTAATCCTTCATTTCTATTGTCAATCACCGTACATCATCTTTGGGCCTTTATCGGTAGACTCTTATACACCCCATCCAAATGTATTAGAACACTAAGGCCAACGCCTTTATTTTTGCTGTCGACCAAAAAGATTTTGGAACAAAAATGTAGATGAGAAAAGAGATCGAAAATTGAGTTTCATTTCCATGTGTTTCTATCTGAATCTGATTCACATCTTAGGAGACCACATTTTCAGGTGTACAAGATGACTGCAAAAGATATTTAAAAGACACATTTTTAAAAGTAACATGACCTTCCAAACCCAACAGTGTGGTCTGAAGAGGTCTACACCCAAGGACTCTTTGATGGGGAGCCAAGGGGGCCCCAGAAAAAAAAAAACTTTGTGTATATTCTTCTGTAGAAATTGACAAAATACAACCTAGCTTATTCTTTGGCAATTACATAATAATGTCCAGTAAGATTTCAACACTCATATGATATGAATATAACTCGGGCAGCCGGTGACAAATATAATCGACTCAAATCCAACTGTGGTGTGGGAGCTCACTCTGCCCTGCCCTCGGTGAAAGGTGAAACTAGCGGTAGACTGGACTGAGAACTGCCAGTCTCTGAGCCAATAGGACTCTATCTCTCGTCACGCAGCAGGTTCTACAATAAGGTCAAAATGGCACTATCAGAGTTATCTGGAGTAGTGACAGCAGAGGAGGTGGTTAAGTTGCCGCTGGTGATGGGCTGAGCAGTCCGGAGCAGATTGAAAGCACGACTGTCATCTAAAAGTGATTTCAAGCAATGGGTGCAAAGACTTTTGCATATTGGTCGTGTTTCATTCAACCTTAGAAGAAATATTAATACAATTTGCAAGCTGTCCTGCGGTTACCCTTCCTTGTAAAACATAAACAAACTTACGAGCGTTTGGTGCCATGTTTATGACTAGCCACATTAATAAATTACGTCGCTACACAACGTGCATGGTGACGTCATTCATCCCGACTGGAACTGATGAGTGAATTGTTTGCAAAAACGGCAAGGAATTCAAACCCTGGGAACCAGCTCTCAACAAGAACTGGTTTTCAATTCTCATCCCTAACCCAGCCAAGGCAGCCTGGATAGGTTGAAGCTCACCTGTGACACTGGTGAGGAGAAGCGGTATTGAAAATGGATGGATAATGGATGTATTGAACAAGTCTTAATATTTATATGAAAATCCTTTTCTTGAAATATATTGCAAACTTTTGCATTTTTCACCAAGGCCACTTTAAGTTGCTGTTTGTTTTGGCAGGGGTTATTGCATTCCTTCTCTTTTTGCAGGTAAAATGCATGCTTTGTATAACTTTGGAGATTGACTGTCTAGAACTTTCCAGTTCCTCCTCCTAATTAACAAACTCCTTTGTTGTTTTGGAGTATAATCGTGCTGCATAGTGAAATCTTTCTTTAAATTGGCAGACATTTTTCCCCCCATTTATTTTGCTTTTGTCATCATCTGTTTGATTACCCCAGCAGAAGCCACGCAAGACAAAGCCTTAATATCAGGTCCACATTTTTTTTTTTTTTTTTTTTTTTTACAGATTGGACATGTGAGCAGATCAAGGTTTTAGTGTTTCCGGGGCTTTGGAAATATTTCATCTTTGTCTCATGAAATATTGTCTTAGATTTTTGACAAATTCCAGTCAAGCCCTCATATTCTTCTTGCTAAGATGTTGTTTGCATCATCAAGTCAAGCATCTGTTCCATTGGTCAAGAAGTCTTCTGCGAACAGTATGAGTATGTTACCCTTTAGTGCTCTGGAGGTTGTTGCTGATGTCACTGACAGTTGTTTGACACAACGAATGTGTATGTTATAAAGGTAGTTCGTTGTAGCCATTTCCAATAAAATGGCCACTATGTATGATACAGAATGAACATTCATAGATGTAATACAGTATAAACATGTCAAATACAAATAAGTGTATACAGTATGGAGAAAAAAAGATTTTATAAGACATGAAAAAAGCAATTTTAGCGTTCCTAATACATCTCGGAAAACATTCAGTCAGCAAATGAAATCTGAGGTTCAGGATATGCTGCGCCCCAAAGCCATTTTCGATCATTTTTCAATCTGTTGGCCTCAAACTCTGCCATGATTTTCTTGCCATGATTGTCGAAATCGTTGACTTTGCCAATTCGTAGTCTCGCAGTCTCTGAGCATTGTTGAGGAGACTCCTTTTTGAAAGTGAGAGACAATATCAGCCTTCACGGACAGCAAGATTTGCTTCCAATTACCAGACAAGCTTTCAGACCATGTGCTCAGGACTGCGCCTTGCTTTCGGAAGTACAGTCAAACCTCGGTTTTTGAATGTCTCTGTTCTCGACCAAATTGGTTTTCGACCAGAAAATTCGAGATTTTTACGCCTCTTTTATCTTTTTCGACCAAACTGAGCACACCTGAATACTCGACTTGACTCCTCTCAGCTTCCTTACACGAGGAAGTGATGCTTCCTCATGTAGCGTTCATTGTGAGCAGACGTGTTTGTTGTGATTCATGCAAATCTGACTGTTTTTATGTTATTTCTGCATAGTGTATTAGCCCCTAATCATGGGCTAATAAAATGGTTTTGGATTTTGAGCAAATCGCTTTTCGAACAGCCTTCTGGAACGGATTATGGTTGAAAACCGAGGTATGACTCGACAACAATGTTCGAGTCGATCAGTAGCGGTGCCAAGCAACAAAGGGGAATCCCGCGCTGTACATTATGTTCATAAGCAAGGTCGCGGCGGCAGTTAGCTTCCCACGGTTCACTGTAAAGTAGGCCTTTTCACTATTTAGTGGGAAAAATCTGGCCGTTATACTGAAGTTTATATCATAAACGTGTTTGTTGTAAGCAAAATTGGCAAATGGAAAATGAATAACGTGAAATCGGAACTTTGAAATGTGAACGTTAGAGGGGTGAAAACGTAAACGGAGTACGCTGAAAAGAGGTTCAACCGTATCTTCAACAGTATGTTCGTGTTTATGTTTTGGATTCAAATGTAAATATACGAAAAAACAATCTGAGTTGTTGTCTCATCTTCATATTTTAAAGTCAAACTCAAATGTTTTCTACAGTAGAAATACTTCACAGGAGACAAGATTGGGCCTCCAGAATTTCTTATCCATCTCATTTCCTTACATATCCTGCTTCGAATTTGAAAAATCACAGCTTCAGTCTCCCATCACTCCCGGATGGGAATGTCAGGGAGAGCTCCCGCTGATTCTGCAAAATGTTCAGTTGATTTTTTTCTGAATAAGGTTCTATTATTAATGACAGAAACTCGGAGTGTAATTCAAAAATTATACGCAAGAACGGTATCTAAAACAAATTTAGGACACGTTTCCATACCTTCCATATCTCTTCTTCACTCAGCGAGGTGAGACGGTCGCTCTTGAGGACCTCCTTGAGAAGGCGGAACGGCAGCTGCAGGACGTCCTCCTGCCGTGTCTGGCTCAGCTCAGACAGGTGACCAACCAAGAAGCCCACCACAGCCTCCTCCAAGGAAGGAAGGTGAAAGAGATCGGCCACACGGTACAGCTCCAAGTAGTTAACAGTGTTCAATTCCTGCAGACACGCAGAGAGACAGAGTTTATATTCCGGGAGTGGGACCTTTGATGCCTATGCAAAGAAAAACGGACTCAACTTCAATAAAGAATAGTCTAAATTATTTTGTATGATAGAAGGTAAGCACTTGATGAACGTTCATCTTTTACTTGGCTAAAACGTTCTATTAGTATCCAGTCAGTACAACACACGCCAATATTACAGTCACAACTAAGTTCTAGTTAACAAATGCCACACATTCCCATTTGCCAAACATTTATGATAGAGCGCATGTGCTTTATCAGACAAGCCACAAATGTGCAGTTTTTACATTAAGCGTAAGCTGATTTCAATCTCACAGTGTAATGAAAAAGCAGTGAGGGAGAAAGGCAATAAATGTGAGAGGAAGGGGGTGGGATGGGGAAATACAAGTGTTTGAAAATGTGGAATACGACTGCCACCTTCTGGCATTGGTGAATACAGCAGTGTATAGCCTGAATGTCCCTCGAACGGCACAAATCACGTACATATTCTGCACAGGATACATTATATAAACACACACATTTCAATTAAGATTATTTCATTTCATTTTAATCAAACAATTAAACTAGAGTTATGATGATTGGTGTATTTTTAAATGAAAGTACTGTACACACCAAGAATGGTTTGGATCAATTAAGTATTCGCTGCGCATCATTATTCACAATTATGGGTGGAGGTCATCGTGACACGCCACTCAATCTGAATTTTCATGCCATGGCAGGTAATCAATAGCAATCATTTGACCTCACCTTCTACCAATACATCTAATGCAGCATCTGGTACAACTTTTGTCATGTAAATATGCATACGTGTGTTTACTGTTCCTAACATTAATAAACAATCACTTAACGCTCATCTGTTTACAATGTCAAGGGCTGGTCATTTGTTGCTACATAACGTTGTGAAACCACCAGATGGCTCACGAGAGCAACCTTTGCCATTAAGTGTTAAACATGCTGAATTACAGTTATGTATTTTCATGACGTGACCAGCGATTTGGGATAAAATGACCTTGTACTCACACGCAAATATTTAATGTGGGAATTTAAAATGTATGTTATGCAATCGAGAGGCCATCATGATCCAGACAGAAATGGTTCAAGGATGGGGAGAATAACAGTGTTTGAACAAGTCCTGAATAAGTACCTAATGCGGCAGTACCCACACTTAAAGTGAACCTCCAGTGGACCATTTTGAGGTATTGATGGGTAAATAAAGTTTAATACATATCTGGTGGGGTTTTTTTCCGTTTTCATTTTTGTGTAGAACAATTCTGTCTGATGTCTCCCTGCTCCAACACTCCCGATTCAAATGATCAAGGATCATTATCAGGCTTCTCACAGCTTGCTGATGAGCTGATCATTTGATTTAATGCAGATTTGTGTTATGTTTTGGTTAAGATTAAATTTGGTTTTGTTCCCTGGTGCCCTTTTTGTCTTCCGCTGTTTTCGTCATCCGGCCCACTTGTGTTTAACCAATCAGCTCCCTCAAACCTTTGTGTCTTGTCCAGGTGTTTCTCGTTGTTTTGTCACTTTGCTTGTATTTAGTTCCCTGGGTTTTGTCAATTGTGGTTGGATCATTGTGTGTGTCTGTGTGCTCCTGTCATATTTTGTTCCGGTCATTGTTTGTTTGTTTATTACTATGGGTTCTTGTGGTTTTCAGGACTTTGTATTTGTTAATGTATTTTTTTCCAGTGTACCCCTGCAAATGTTTTTGTTAATACATGTTGTTCAGCGCAGCCTGCTCCTCCTGCCTCCCCGCTTTTTGGGGTCCTCTACCTACCACGGACAAACATGACAATTTGTGAAAGCCATTGACGAAGCCAACCTCCACAAAATGTGCCTGAAAAGTGGAGCTGAAATCTTTCGAAAAATAATGTGATTTCTCATCTTCAAAGTATTCAAAATGAAATGCATCCTCCTCCTCTAAAAAGTGAGCAGGTGTATCGAAATGAGTTTCATCACTCGCATGTATTTAGAAACTGCCATTCTAGTTTGCATCCGTAATTATCAAAAACATGCTGAGTTGTCAACATAGGTTATTTTGATTAGTTTCTGGAAAAGTACAAATGAATGCAGCATCCAGCGATACAAAGCGAGCAGCAGGAATTCGGACCAGGGTTCCTCCTGTGGACAGTGACGTCTCAGTGATAGTCGGTACAGTGATGAGGAATACGTTCCTTAACTAGCTGAAAAAAAAGTTAGTCAAGTTTCATCTTGTTTGTGACATTTATGGATGGAACGAGACAGAGCCACTCAATAAATCTAAATGTCTGCTCAATCCTAAAGTGATTTCTTCTTTCTCCATCTTTGACCAATTGTGAGGTAAAGACTGTACAGATGGGTGAAATGCAACGTTCTTCTGTGCCTCAACAGCTGCTTTTGTGAGAATCCACAAATGATATGAAGTGACATGCTCATGCTCCACACTGAATGTTCAGTCATACATATTGGGAGTAAAGGGAAGTGAACTTGTGTTTTGTGTTTATAATGTGTGTTTTTATAGTTTGTAACAGTGTTTTATAATAGTATAGCATAGGTAATAGTTGTAACTCCTGAAAACAACATCAATAAATAATCTCCATATGTGAAATGGGACCAAGTACTTGTTTACGCTATTGTTAAGAAGATGCATTTTATCTACATTTATATGTATTTTATGTACGATACACACATTTACAGTGTCAACTTCACTTCTCATCTGTTTGAAACCAAAAAACACACCCAATGCTTTTTAATCATTAGAAATAAATTCAGGGGTCAAAGGGTTATAGAACTACTGTTTTTTTTTTAAATTGTGTGAATATTTTGCCACTGGATGCTGTTATTTATTTTCTTTTATTTTGCTTTTGCATTTGCCCCCAAAATTGTTAGTATGTGCCTGCACAGAAGAGAGGATATATTGTATGTAATCCGTAGTGTGTGTGTGTGTGTGTGTGTGTGTGTGTGTGTGTGTGTGTGTGTGTGTGTGTGTGTGTGTGTGTGTGTGTGTGTGTGCTTGCATGAAGCTGCTTTTGGCTTTTGGCTTCCAGTGGCTTAAGGCTTCATTGCCAGTATTTGCAAAATAGTCTCTGTTGGAATCAGTTGCATTGTGGGAAATGCGCTACATTTTGACAATGAATAAAGAATGTAAGGGCGGCACGGTACATATAAACCAAAATGTGGTTATTTTGAGTACATAGTTGAGCAGTGGAACTTTTCTATATGCATTTGAAAATTAAAACCGATGAGGATACTCTTCTGCACACTGGTTCAATAAAAAAACAGACAGAAGCACTTATTTTGCCTCCAAGTAGATTAAAAAATGTGGCCCAGTACATTATTTAAATTGTGAGTGTGTGTGTGTGTGTGTGTGTGTGTGTGTGTGTGTGTGTGTGTGTGTGTGTGTGTGTGTGTGTGTGTGTGTGTGTGTGTGAGAGATAGAGGAAGGTTTGGTACCTGGATGAGGTAGTGGGAGCAGATGCTGAGGAGTTCCAGCAGCTGAAGGTGGCTTCCAGCAGACAACACATCCTGGATCACTGTTGGCTCCAGTACAATCTGCCCACAGGAAAACACAACCTTTGCCATATATGTCAATAATGTCATAATAACCCCTAAACCAGTGGTTGTGAACCTGGGTTCGATCGAACCCTTGGGGTTCGGTGAATCAGTCTCAGGTGTTCGACGGAGCCTCTGCCATGGAGGGTAAGACATATGCGACTCAAGATGTCAATTAGTTATGATACACCCACTTGGCCATCACTGCCTGCAGATGATCACATGACATTGCTTGTCCAATCAGTGCTGTGGGAAATTTAGTTTGCTTAGTATTCAACGTGTGACTGTCTGCATAGTACAATTAAAACAAATAAAACATTATATCTATCAATCGATCGATAGATATACTTAGCGCTTGAAATGTTATTTCCTTTTTTTCTGTTTTTAATAAATGTTTTTTTAAACATCTTCAATTTGTAAAAAAAAAAAAAAAAAAAAAAAAAAAAAAATGTATACCGGTATTTATTTTTCGCTAATGAAGGGTTCGGTGCATGTGCATATTAACTGGTCGGGTTCGGTATCTCTAAGAAGGTTAAGATCCATTTCCCTAAACCAATAACACCTTTTTACTGTATGTCTATTTCGGAGGGAAAAAAATACAAAATGGATGATTTAACCCGAAGTATTATATAGAATGCTGTGAACAATGCAAAAGTTACAGATTGATGTGAAGTGACTCACCTCCCAGACACAGGCAGTAATCTTCCTTTGCACGGACAACACATATTACTTTCTAAATTGTTACGTTTTATTGTACTGTGGTCTATTTATATATATACATGGATATGATGGTTACAATGTTTTACTTGGAGAGAATGTGGTGTGCAAGAAGCCGCCTGACTTCACAAACCAGGTTTTCTTATGGAGGAGTTTATTTTACTGTAACTCAATCTTAACATGAAGTGGTTCAATGTTTTTTGACACTTCAATGACCTTTATGTTGAAATGTTACTTAAACTCAACAGCAGTGGTTCTCAACCTGGGTTTGATCGAATCCCAAAGGTTCGGTGAATCAGTCTCAGGGGTTCGACGGAGCCTCCGCCTTGGAGGTTAAGACACACCCGACTCCACATGTCAATTAGTTATGACACGCCCGCTGCAGATGATCACATTACATCGTTTGTCCAATCAGTGCTGCGGGAAATTTAGTTTGCTCAGTCGTCAATGTGTGACTGAGGTGATAATACGTCACATGATTTTTTTTTAAAATTTTTTTATTTTTAGATTTTTTTTTTAAAATATGCTAACTATATCGAGCAAAAAAAAAAGAAAAAAAAGAAAGTGGTCGGACGAATATGTACAACATGGATTCACATGCATGACGGAAAGTGACAGGACTCAATGGCCTATCTGCATAATTTGAGCAACTCAAAACTGAATGAACACTTGTTGAATCATATTTTTATTTTTCCCTAATGAAGGGTTCGGTGAACGTGCATATGATCTTGAACAAGGTTAAGAACCACTGCTCTGTAGTAAAAAAACAAAACGACCAAAACAAAAAGAAATTTATTATGATGCTGTCAGTTTGACCCGAGAAGAAATTAATATCTGAATTGGATATGATTTTGAAATTGGGGTGGAAAAAAAAAATTAGATGGAACAGATTAAGGTGGACTTTAGCGTTTCTGCCTCTGTATTTCTTCAAAGATGTTTGTCAGCCATCATCAAGATTAACGATGGGTTCTTGTTTGTTAGTTTTTTTTTATCCATTTTTCAGTTACAGCAAAACGATCCCATGATGGTGTGTGCAATTAATTTGCAGGCCTGTATGACATGTGAGTAAAGGATTTTAGTGGGTTGTTATTTATGGTGTGGGGATAAGCATATTGTCCTCATCTCATCCGCTATCATCTTCTCTGGCCAGACGGATGGCTGAGCCAACTGATGCAGGCGGCTTGCAAGCCTGCTGTTGACCTACTTACACTCCCAAACCAACTACCACTTGCTCATTTCCACTGTGGAAATAAAATTAGGGCGTAATTACAACTTGAGTTTGCAGCCTCTCGCTATCCAGTATAAACCTCGGATGCTTCTGGGACTGAATATTGCTGATGGAGCAAGGGTAAAGGAAGGTCGTATGACATGGTCAGACACCTGTTGGGGCTGGTGAGAGTACACGAATGGCAGAACACCAATACAATTCCCACCACCAGATCCACAGTCACGCTGCTGATTATGTTTATGCGGGTGAGATTAAAAGGCTAATCGGCAAAAACCTTGTATCATGTTCGATATTTAGAAGACGTATTTGGCTGTGTGAAAAACCACAAGGAGGAAGGCCCATTTGAAAAGGCTCGTCTAACGCCAAATCATTTTCACTGTCTTTGTGTTGAAGTGTAATTTGCAAATACATTCATAACAGCATTAAAATGATTAAAGGATTAACAAATGCAGTATTCAATCATAAAATGGGCGAAGTGAATAGTGAAAGGGGCATAAATGAAAAATGAGAGGAAAGCCGCAACACCGTACTGTATTGGGTACTCAAATACTTCTATCCATGTATACTAAAACATCAGAAATAAACACAATATCTTGTATTTATTAAAATGCAAACACTTAAAAAACAAACAAATTGCAAACCCCAAAAGACACGCTCATGAAAAAACAATTATTAACCAAAAAATATTTACATCACGGGGGAGACGGCAAATTGTGAAGGCGATGACAATGTGTCATGAAACTGAAAAATGAATTGTTCTATTGACATCCACCCTCCACTCAGCTGACCCAGAGGCAACTGCATGGCTGAAGGACTTTGCATTCGCTAAATAAATAAATAAATAAATTCCCAATTGAATGTATGATCAATTAATTAATGAATAATTTCTATCGAACTTCTCACCTGTCCAGTGTAGGCGAAGTCCAAGGCATGCTTCAACCCGACACTCGTCACTCCTTGCAGAGTCACTTCATCAGCCACACTCTCCACCATGCACAAGCTGAACATGGCCTGATGACAAAACCAAATATGGAAGTCAGAAGAGGGACTTTACATTTTGCTTCATCATTTAACAGATTTTTGTTTTTCCCCCCAGACTCTTGTCTCTTTTACGTTTTAGTATTTTATGTGTGAATTGTAGCTGCACTGCAAAATGAGTTGCGGAGCTGCAGAAAACACAACAAGACAGTTTAATCCGAACCTGCCAGACACAACAGCCAAGAAACTTTTGGTATTTATTGCTTTCCTCAGCTCCAAAACTGTATACAGCACAATCAGTACTTTGTGAGAAACAGTACACCTCTTGCCCTAAGTTGGGCGCACACAGACATCTGGGCAAAATCAAAGCAGGGGCCACAGTGTCTGCAGTCTGACACTGCTGAGTGGAGCTTTGGTCATCAAAGCTATTGATTGCTGTCATGCCATGATGGGATGTCACCCACTGATCAGGGGACCAGTGCAGCAGTGTGACAGTAAAGCACGAAAGGGTGATGTTCCAAACAAGGAAATAAGATATCTATTCCGCTTAACATTCACATCTTCACATTCACTCTTTTTCCTCTGATGTATTCCATCTGATCGACCAAAAGTTGCAATTTAATTGAATCAAAACAAACTACATTAATAAAAAAAATAATAATAAGACACCGTTGTAATGAACAGTGAAAGAGATATGTCAGTTTATTTATTTTTTTGGGACAGTAATTTGCAGAAGAGTAGCGCTGCATTACTGATGGGCGATTCTAATAATTAGTTTGTTCCGATTTGGCTCAATGATAATTGCACAATTCCAATGATAAATATTTTTTCGAGGATTCAAGGTTTAGAGTGGAGCAGTATTGTCTAACATGTTGTGGTTATTCTATGAAACAAAACATTTTTTAATTACTCAGACTGAATGGTAGACTTAACATGTTAACATATCATTTGACTTGTCCTTGTAAAGGTATAACTTTTAGCTTAGCTTTTTGTATTTCATGTCACTCGACTGTGGAAGTGGAGAGGCCTACCTAATGAAAAGTTCAGTGTGTGCCTAACCTCCTTATACGTGTCAAAGACCCAGAGGCAAGGCAGTGAAAGCATCTCTTTCTGTCACGAAAACAAAGTGCATTCCTCCCAAAATTCCAATCGAGTTTTTGATGATTCATGGCGCACATGAACTTTAACTCGGCAATGGGAGCGCCCCGCTCTCCTCGGGCAAATGGCCACGTAAGAGTTGGAACAACTTGAATTTGAGCGGAATTTTGTCCAGTGCTTACACAGTCTAGTTGATTTTCCACGCAGCCAATTAAAAATACACCGGTCCATTAGGCACAGGGAGTGCGGTGGTACAACCAGAGAGTAATGGTGGCAGCGCTGTGGTGTGCCTGCACAGATGAGTGTCAGTGAAAAACTAGTTGTGTATCCAAGCTTTTGTGTCATTACTGTGGAGTGTTTTTAGAGCTGTCTGTCCCTCGCATGACTGTTCCTGACCTTGGTGTCGGTGCTAAGGGACAGCTGATGATGGATAGCTCTGCTGACTTGGAATATAGATCCCTGAGTCCTGCTCACTGCAGTCTTTTCCCTGTGATGCTGCAGGAGGAGTGCAGTGCTGCACTTAGCTTGACCTTCTGGAAAAATAAGTATGACTGCACTTCAATTTATGAATTGAAGTGCATTTATTTGGAGTAGGAATTCACAAACAGGTGTGCATGTGAACTTATGCAATTTCACTTAATTGGTTTGAAAATTATTGTATGTCTTTCTTTGATTCCTGTGAGAGTAAATCAGCCCTGCGTTCATATATATATATATATATATA
>NW_017806221.1:698252-710649 GCF_001891065.2 Hippocampus comes
ATATATACACACACACCTCACAAATGTTGTTCTGGATGAATAGACGAAAAAAAAAACATCACAAACATACCGCAACATTTTGAAGAAATATATAAATGTTTTAATTTCATTTAATATGCATTTTTGTAGGCGGCACAGTGGTCGACTGGTTAGCACGTCGGCCTCAGAGTGCAGACAGGTGCAGGGTTCGATTCCGGGGCCGGCCTTGCTGTGTGGACTTTGCATGTTCTCCCCGTGCCTGCATGGGTTTTCTCCGGGTACTCCGGTTTCCTCCCACATTCCAAACACATGCATTGCAGGTTAACGGAAGGTGTGTTTGTGAGCGTGAATGGTTGTTCATCTATGTGTGCTCCGCAATTAGCCAGCAACCAGTTCAGGGCGTACGCAGCCTACTGCCCGAAGACTGCTGGGATAGTCTCCTACCCTTGTGAGGATAAACGGATTGGAAAATGGATGGATGAATATACAGTAGTGGGTACCTTATTAACTGGTTTATAAATAAATGGTCTGTATGAAAGTAGACTCTCCAGAATACTATTTACAGCTAATTTTATTGTTTGGAATGTATAGTCTTTCAGTCATGGAAAATGACTGTCTCGTTGTGTCCAACGGTGAAACCAAAGTTTGTTTTGAACACATCATTACATCTTGTTTGCCTAACCTGGACACCAAAAAACCCTAATCATGATTTCAGCAGTATTTCCATGCCAATCTGCTTGTTGCCAGGCAACCTCGCTGTTCCAGGGCCTAAGACAGAGTTTTTTTTCCTCCTTTTGTAACCAGGTGTTTTACTATTCTAATGTACTTATCTAATGCTCTGAGATGACATCAGAGTTTGAAAAACACTCAATAAATTTGGCCTCTCTTTCAATTAGTCTGAGGAGGACAAGTGGGGCATCCGTGTGTACGTGATGCTGGCGTGACTGATTTACTTTCCAAATGTCTGAGTAATGTGACAAAATTGGAAGAGACAGGTGACACATTGAAATAACTCACGCTTGGTCAGGTATTTCATTACACCCACTCACCAGTGAGTCGAATTTTGTGTTCACACCACTCTGATGTGGACTGTGTGTGTGTGTGTGGGGGGGGGGGGCTGACTGGTGACAGAGAGTGGGTGAAAGAGGGTGAACACATGGTCACTATTGATTTCACCAGGTTGATTTCAGAATCCAAGTCCTGACCAGTACAATGACTTGGCTCTGATTGTACTGATCATGGTGTTAGAAGACAGAAAAGTCTGACTCAATTGGCCACTCTTTGTGCAAGGAGAAGCAAAAATAACCTGCACTCACACAGAAGGAGAAACTCTGCAGGCCAATTTGGACGATTATAATCTGCCTTTCATTTTCAAGAGGGATTCATTGTGATTTCCTAATCTGCTCTGTGTCTCTAAAGCAGTGGTTCTTAACCTTGTTAGAGGTACCAAACCCAACCAGTTCATATGCGCATCCACCGAACCCTTAGTGAAAACTAAAAATATGAATCGAGAAGTGTTCCTTTAGTTTTGCCGATGAGATGAGAGTTGCTCAACTTGGCATGACAATTCATGCAGATAGCACGCTGAGTCCCATCATGTTCCGTGATGCATGTTGTAGATATTCGTCTGAACACTTTCTTTTTTTGCTCGACATAGCATGTGTTTAAAAGTTTTTTTTTGTTTTTTTTTTAATCACACGACGTACTATCACGACAGTCACACGCTGACTACTGAGGAAATTAAATTTCCCACAGCACTGACTGGACAAGGAATGCAATGTGATCATCCGCAGCCAGTGATGGCCAAGTGGGCGTGTCATAACTAATTGACATGTTGAGTGGGCTGTGTCTAAACCTGCATGGCAGAGGCTCCGTCGAACCCCTGAGACCGATTCACGGAACCCATGGTTAAGAACAACTGCTCTCAAGCAAATATCATTGCTGCACTTTTCTCGTGTTGGCTGTCTCCAAATAAAGCTTAATTTGACTGTAACAAGAAATAGCGAGGATCCAATCAGCTGTAGCAACCTTTTTATTTGCAAATACATTTTCTGCCTTAAATACCGGTACTATAAGTGAAAACTTGAGCAAGTGGTAGATTGGTCGTCCCCCAACCCAGAGGTTGGGATTCAATCCTGGGCCATTGCAACCTTGTCAAAGTGCCCTTGAGCAAGATACTGAACCCCCAGTTACTCCTGATGCTGCGTCATCAGTAGATAAATGAGCAAACAGTGTCAGGTGTCCTTGAGTGTTTTGAAAGGCGCTGATAGATAAAATGTATTATTATTATTATTATTATTATTATTATTATTATTATTAAAACGCTGCCTTGTGATTGGCTGGCAACCAGTTCAGGGTGTACCCTGCCTACTGCCCGAAGACGGCTGGGAAAGGCTCCAGCACACCCACTGCCCTCATGAGGATATGCAGATTAGAAACTGGATGCATGGATGCATGTAAAGTTACCATTTAGCGAGTGAACTGTCAGGGAAGTGTACCGGTACTTTGATACCTTTCCCTTGATCTTACGTAGGTGGAAATATGCGTACCGAGTTATGTTATTTGATGTGGGAGTGGAAAGATAGTGAGTATAATTAGGTTCTACACTCACCCGTAAATAACTACTGATTATGTTTGACTGAACCAGCCAAATTATGATCACTTGCATCTCGTGCATTGGTGACAAAGGCAACTTGGGCTGCCAGAACTCAAATGAATTGCAAGACATATGACAAACAACACTTGCTACGTGCATCGTGTTAATATGCTTCAATTGTGCAGAGACACACTGAACATCGGGGCACCTTCCCTTGATTGATTGGTTATGAGTGGATTGTTGAAGTGATGAGTGGGCAGGGCAATCGCTATAAAACGCAGCGTCTGATCATAAGGCTGGCTTCAGCGCAGAACAATTTTCGTGTGTGACAGAGATTACACGGCATCATGTGCACTCGCCTTGCATTTCTCCCTGCCCCCCTCCGTGCATGCGCCTTTGGCGCAATGCGTAGAGGAAGTGGACCTTGCTGCCATCTTTAAACCAAGAGCCCTCACCAATTTCTTCTGTTCACTTGTTCCGAAGTAACTGTGAGTGGCTCCAGTAAATGAATCATAACTTGTCAAATTCTTTCCTGATTCTGACACGATTGGTTTGTCTCCAACATCAGACGTGTAGTGTACTTATGGTACCACACATGTGGGTCATTTTATAATCGGGGCCTTTAGAGCATAATAAGTAAAAGGTAAGACCAAATGTTTGATTTCTTTATATATAAAAGCGTTGAAAGAAAATGAGGAGCGAAACAACAATGAACCTGAACTCATATTAAATATTATTTTATATTAAATATTCTTTTTTTCTTGCCATCATGTTGTTGAACAGCATGGAATTTTTGAAGTATAATGAAAAGCTTTGAAAACAAACAATTCAATTTGGGGTTCATATTTTTACATTCGACTTGAGAAAAGTCAGTGCCAGTCAGTGTGTGTGTATGTGTGTGTGTGTGTGTGTGTGTGTGTGTGTGTGTGTGTGTGTGTGTGTGTGTGTGTGTGTGTGTGTGCGTGTGTATACTACTTGTAAACTACATGTAAAGAAAATGACCAATCTTTTGATTCACAGGCAGACCAGAAAAAAAGAACACTGATGAAAAACGTTTCCCCAGGATTGGACCCTAAAAAGGTGAACATGTTCAAGGTTCTCTCCCAAATAGACATGATGCCCCAAGAAGTGATGCCCGACACGTCTTTCCTTTGGCATTATTTACATACTGTCTCAGACAAAAGTGGTAATGTGTTTTGTTGAAAGATTGCCAAACATTCATTTACCGGTATTTTAAGATTATAAAGTATAATAAGGTTCTACACTCACCCGGAAATAATCACTGCATGCTGCCAGAATGGCTTTGTGAGCATGGAACTTTTGCTCCCCGGCTACCAGAGTGACGTCACACAGAAGACCATCTTTCCTCTGCTGGTTGAGGGCAGACAGGACGGAGTCCTGATGCGACTTAGATTGACAGAGTCTCTGTCCTGTCAGCATCTCCCTGCTAACGGACACATACAAAAAATACAGTTAAACCCAACACAAAGCCCCTAGAGTTTTTTTTAAACTCCTTAGACTGAAGCGCTTGCATTTTTTATTTCACCTTTCTATTTGGTGTTACTTAGGCTTGATGAATGTTAACATGTCATCAAACATGATTCTACAATTATCATCAACTCAAGACAATTCAGCAGCAACTAACCAACATTGAATCGTGTCATCCCTTTTTTGACTGCGGTATTTGCCCCACAATACCAACCACATTTCACCGTTAAACTATTTAATGAAGGCTGAAAACGTATATATACTTCATTGGGGAATCCAATGTGTCAAAATGACTGAGTGCGGTTGACAGGCAGTGCTATGGGCTTAGGTGGCCAGGTCATATTTTCGAAAAAAAACCTCAGCCTCTCTCCTCTTGTATGCCTCCTCATCAATATGCCACACTGTCCATCCAGATCCATCTCTGTCCATTTAATGTTGGCCATCCGTGTGAATGCATCAGCCTGCCAGGGAAACACACTCTGTCGTGTTGGGGTGTAAGAGAAAGAACATAATGGGTGCGTGTGGGTTTGAATGTATTGGTGGGGCCAGAAGTGAGACGACTGATGAGTCAGGGTGTTTGCTTGGAACTGGGGCGACATTGAAGTGAAAAGAAATGACAGCATTTAAAACCTCAAAGTGTACTCTGCGGGATTTGTGGATGGACTGAAAACTTTAGGTTTCGACAATGACCTATGTTTGCTCCTAAATAATGGTGATTTTCTTGAAGCATTACTCCAAATAAGATTACAATGGACAAAACAATTAAATCAATCTATAAGCAGGGGTGCACCTAAAATTTGGGAAGTGGTTCTCAAATGAGCAACAGAGGTTTTTTTTTTTTTTCCTCACCCACCGACCTTCTGGATGAACTTAAAAACTTATGGTACATCTGGACAAGGTTTATAGTTGTTATGCGTAGATGTGTCGAATTAATATAAGTGAACATATTTTCAGTTTTTATTTCCTAGTTACAGCGGAATAATTACCAGAGCTACACAATAACAGCGTATTAAAACAATACAATTTATTATTTTAGGGAAAAAAAAAACAAAATCATATTTAACACGATTGAGTTGCATGGCCCATTCAAAAAAATAGTTTCCCACCTCTGACCCTGTGATCAGCTAGCTTAGCAGGGTTCTCGAGTTGCCCACTCTTGTTTTGAACCATGTACTCCTTTCGTGTAAGAAAAGCATTGAAACCGTGGCGCAGTGACGGGGAGACCGCCGTCTTGCCGGTGGCCCTCCTGCAACACGTTAGGCCACGTCTCCCTATGAATGTTAGCAGGTAGCCGGCTGAGTCAAACCAGCCCCCGCTATGATGTTTCATAGTCTCCTATCATGCAACGCGTCGCGTGCTTTAATTTCCCAAATAGAAACAAACCAAGTATTAGTGTACATTAGCGGTCACCAATATAGCTTGCAGGCCTGTTCCAAAAATAGCTCACCAGTGATAGGACTTTATGACTTTCTTGGCCTGTTATATACAGGAAGTCATCATTTGAAAATGCAAGCATTGACAAAAAATATATAGAAATTAAGTGTTGCGTATTGATATTTATCTCTTTCCTAATAATTGTGAGATATAATTAACATGATCAGTGTCTTCACATAAATTATGAACAATGACATGATTAAATATAGTTTGAGCAAATGTGTTTCAGATTGGTGCATCAAAATAGTATCTAGGGCTGTCACTATTCAATATTTGTAGAATCAATTAGTGCATCGATGATTCCATTGATTAATCGAACCATCGGAGACAAATTGATTTTGCACTATAGGTATTGTTTAATGTCAATTAAATGTCAATCAATCAATAAAAGGTAATTCCTATAATAGCTGCACATTATTGCTTTTGTAATAGATTTATCTAAAATTGATAAATTGATTATGATTCTGTTATTGTAACCCTGTAACGCTTACCTAATTTAATAGGTAAAATAGTTGTTTTCCAAAGTAATAGAAAATGTTTGCAAATGTCTTATTTTACAGTAAGATACAATACATCTTGATTTATATAGCACTTTCACAACAGCTGCAGCTGGAACAAAGCACTTTACAGAACATTTAACATAAAATAACAATAATACAACAGGACACATAACATAAAACATCTACAATAATACAATTGTAACAACTGATCAAAAACAAGTCAGTCTGCTTTCATGGAGGAGGATAGAAATCAGATAATATTTAATTTAGTGAGGCTGAAATCAGAAGATATCGACAAATTTAAGGTTAAAAAAAACTGCTCTCAGCAATGAATTATCCAAACCAATAATCAATGAATTTGATGATCGATGAAATGATTCATTTTGACACCTCTATTGGTATCAATTTGCATTGATCGGTAACCAAGAGGCTTTGCATTTCAAGAAGATTGGTGACCCCTGCTGTACATGAATATCAATGGCTTACTTAAGTTTGATTTTGAAGTTGAGGCAATTGTTGTGATGGCTGACTTGACTTTGAAGTGAGGCTGTCCTTAAATATTGCAAGTGCACAAAAGCGCACTGACAGACTTGAACTGGAGCACAGTATTCAATTTGCACTGCTTGTGTGAATTGCAAAAATAATTCCGGAATTCTCTATCATCACAGAGACGATTTTATTTTGGGCCAACCATCTCCCTCGCCAATATTCCAGATCAAAATTTTACACCGCCGGCACCTTGCTGGCATTGCAACCTTCTTGGGACATGGTCCATCCATCTTTCTTGATCATCCAAATAAACATGGCTTTCATCAGTGAACAAATCAGTTTGAAACTTGGTCTTCTGGTATTTCAAACAGTTTTCCTTGAGGCATTGGTTAGGGTGGAAAATGTATTAAAAGGGCTGACTTACATTGATTTTACTTCAGCCCAAATGTGATTATAGTATCTGAAGTTCCCCTAAGAAGGCTATCTACGTTTAATCCATTGATTGGCTGTATTAAATTATAATGTAACGAAATTAAATGAATACAAGGTGACAACTGCTAATTACTTGTTTACGCAGTCAATACCATACACAATATACGGTACCATCCATTGAGATAGCTTTTGCATGTACAGTAAAGATTTGGTGTTCAATCTGTATGGACTGAGCAGGTCATTTACCTGAGGCCGCGTTCAGGAGGCATACCCCCGGATGCAGGATGAAGGGACTTTTGTGGGGGTCGAGTGGAGGTGCTGTACGTCTCCTGAGGACTGAAGTCTCCTCGCCGGCAACATACATCAGCCTGATAGGACAGAGCAGAGTGTCAGCTTTCATCAATCCGTGCAATCCACTCAAATTCAGTGTGGCAACCTTCTGTGTGATGCGTGAAAAAATGCAACTGCCCATCAAGCATGGTGCCAACTTCTCGCTTCACTCACACACTGGCCATTATCATTCTTACAATTTCCTGGGGGGGATGTGGGGTGATAATCATGAAAAGCCGCACTGTAACAGTGACAGGCAATTTGATGTCTGAAAATGGAATAATAAGCACTTTGAAAAATTGGGAGCCAAATTTATACCAAAAACTAGATTCTCTCACTACAACTTCAGAGGTGTTGCATTGCACATCTGTATTGTCTTGTGGTCCACAGTAAACTAAACAACAAAGAATACATTGGCACTAAGGTCAGCAGCATTCTGACTGGAATTCAAAACTGTATGTCTCCTCATATGGCTTTTCAAAAGCTGTTTATATATGCAAACATGTGTATGGTTCATCCCATCTTCCTGGAGAGAGTAGTTCCCAGCAAGATGCAGTTATCGATCCATTCATGAGTGACCTTCACATCCATGGCCACAGACAAATGCATCTGATAGATGAAGTCGACAAGGAGCCATTTTGCATTTACCATAAAACAACAATAAATGATTGTCAAAATAAATATTTTAAGTTATATAACAGAAAAAGGAGGTGGGGGCGGGGCGAGGGGGGCATGTCAGTCCAATATTACAAAAAAAAAAACAAACAAACAGGTTTTCAGATCGTGATCATGCCATGTCTGTCTATGTCCGGTCTTTTTGTAATTATATACAGATACAGTACTTCACTCATAGTCATATGGTAGAAAATATGATGGTCAGATGATCACAAGAAGTAGGCCATTTTCTGCAAACAATAATAGTCCCGAGACTCAGAACAACTACGAATACTAGGCTAGGTGTCACAAACCAGACACAATACGGATTTAGACTGGAGCACAACATCAAAAGGTGAATGATGGTGCAGGAGGGTTGCGTTGGCAGATAAATAGACACCATTGTAGCACTGACCATCACTTTCCAAAAGCTTCCAGCTGTCAAAGCGTTTCCTAGTAACAGGCCAGCGCCTTTCTCCGCGGAATAAAGCCTCTTACTTCCATCACACACAACATACATCGTAGACACTCACATTCGGGAATGCATGTTGCGGTTGTCACTCTGTGTGCTACACATCTCACGCACCTCATATGTCAGTGTCCTGTCCTCGTCCGTCTCCTCTTTGACAATGAAATTGTCCGAGCCCGCCACTATTGAAGCACATCTGCAGGCAAAAGAAGCAAGCACGACGACGATGAAAAAGGAGTCCAATGTCAACAGCACTTTATTTGTGTAGTGACAGTGTAGCACCAAAACGTGACAACCAAACTCCGCCTCCCCCCGGTGGTCACATGAATGTGGACAAATACAGTCGGGGGACGCAGCGTCTCCAAGTGGATAATGTGGGAATAGCGTTGTGTGGAGGTGGACTCGATGGCTGGACACCAGGGGTCGTCGTGGGGTGGCGAAAAGAAGCCCCGCTTGAAATTTCAGATGCCAGGCTTCACGTGAGTCCATATTCGCTGGTTCATTCACTCCGGTGAGGAAAAAAGTTCATGTGGACCATTATATTATGGTTTGGGCCTCACGAAGCAGCTGAGGTCCCTGGAAATTTTGCATATCAGGCTGATGTAACTTAATTTACTCCTGGAAACACCTTAAAAACCGCAATAATAAATATTTGGTTGTTGTACTCTTGTTCTCTTAAAAAGAAATTCAAGGTAAAATTGAAAGGCACCTAGAAATATTCTATTGTTTTAAATAATGTATAACCATAAATTATGGGTATACATTATTTAAAACAATAGATGCTTGAACGGTTTCATGAATTTAATTATGGGCCATAATTAAATTCATGAAACCGTTCAAGCATCTTTTCTCAGCGGGTCAACTACTGTCAACATGTCTTATATGGTCACCGCTACTGGAAACAATGTTGGAAGAGAACAAGAACTTGAAATGTGGATGCTTTCCTCGAGCGGAAATTTACAAACACACGCACATACACACACGCACGCGCGCACGCGCGCACACGCGCACACGCGCGCAATGAAAAATACAACTTTCACAGGAACGCAAAGGCAGCACGAGATTGGAGTTGACCAACGGGAGTTTGTTCGATTTTTTTTCAGGAAACGCACTATCAAATTTCATTCCAAAAATGTACTCCAAAGTTTATCCTTGCAGTCTGTCCCAACTCGAACTCCCTTCAGAACAGTTGTTGGTATGTTTTTTTTTTCTTTATTCTTCCTTGGTTAGCCTTTCAAACTTTGGTGTTGCTACCAAATGTTGTTTTATGTCGCATTTCCATGGTTAGCAACGGAGGCGACGATGTTTACTGCGAACTCGCAGAAATTGCTTTTTTTGACGGGAGACCATATATTCAAACTTAAATCGAAACATATTTACGTGTGTTAACCTCCTCTTTTTTTAGGTATGTTATTATTTCCTCCCTCCCTGCTCGATTGCAGTCGTTAAAATTAAAATGCATGTGTTGTTGTTATACGGTGCACGTTCGCCAATTTGTGAATAGAAAGCGAAAATTACATCACTGAAATATAAATGACCAACGTTCCATCTTTATAAATATCCTTTATTCGACCACTTTGGTAAATATAACTCAAAGAAGCCCAATACATCAAATACTCTTCTACACTGTCATGATGTAGATATGGCAGTAATCAATTTATACATCACCCAAGTAAAAATGTATTTGTCAAATTACCTTTTAAACAATAACAAACTGCTGGCGTATATTGTTCATAAACTTACGAGAGTAGTATTTACGGTGGTCTCAATCATTCAAGTTTCCATGCAAACATGGTTGTGTATCCATTCCGAAAAGTCACGTTGAATGTGTCCAAACAAGTTGAGACTTATTCCACTGAATCAACACGGATTTTTAAAATTCCCACGTTAATTGCATATGGTCCACACATGCACAATACAGTATTGTGCTATTCCATCTCATCGATGACTTGTTTGATGCCAAGAGCTTTCTACGGGAAAATGAAGAATTGCATTGTATCTGTTTTATGGTAGCACAATAAGTGTATGTGGTGATTGGTGTGACAACAGTCTTAACTTCTACATGCCCTAGCCCTGGTTGAGTGCTTGCACGGATTTGATGAACAACAACAATAATGTATGCAAGTAATGTATGCTGAATGTGTAACCTGTGCACAATTTCCTTCTAATTTCAGTGATGTTGGATACCTCTTACTAAGTAAGAGCACATGCAGCGCGTTAATGCGGAAGCTACACCCTCTGCTCATGCCATCGCCTCCACTGAGATGACACCAGGATAGGTGGAACAGTCAGAGTCAGGGGAATTCACTATTTGCGTCCTCAAAGTGAACCTGAAAGGAAAAAAACATATTCACGCTGGAAAAAAATATCCCCAAATTTCCAGTGAGCCTTCAAAATGAGCGTGTTGGTGTGGTTGGGTCTGCTTTGGCTGCAATGTTGCAGTGCTCACAGCCTCTTCACCTGCGAGCCAATTCAGGTTCATCGATGCATGGGGTTGTCCTACAACATGACTTTCTTTCCCAACATGATGGAGCACTATGATCAGGATGTTGCAGCCAATAAAATGGAGGTGAGTCTTTTATAAAAAAACAAAACAAAAACACAATCAAACATGCTGTCTTTAGTAACAAATGACAAAAGCATAAAGCAAAAAAGAATTGGATCGCCAATGCACCTCATTCAATTTATTTTTAAAATCCTGAACTGTCTCACAAATTTAAAAAAAAAAGTAATGATGGTAAAATATCATTAAAATGTAGCTCTCTACTTTAACTTTAATAACAAGTGCAGACATTAATGTAAAGCTGAACATTATTATTCTTACTTTGGCTGGCAGTCCATGTAACTTGCATACTGTTAATTTTCTCTTCTCACATTCTACTCCTCACACCCCTTTTTGAGCCTGGTCTCCTTTTTAGAACAAGTGTCACAAATACCAAAAGAATAAAGCAAGAGGCGCGCAGAGTTAATCCTTTTATGCTCTGGTCTCGCTAGATTTGCTGAAGTCGTGTGTGACACTCTAGTGTCTCGTGATATATGTAATGGTGGTCTGAAGCTTAGTGTGAGTTAAAGTGACATACACTCTGATGGAATTCCCAATTTTACAGTCTTAGGGTCTTCACTCTTTTAAGGGTTCACCTGTTTTCACTAAAACAGTCATTGGTTTTGTTCACACTCATTCCAAGTTTACAACTGTCGATCAGGGGCAAGGCACTCTTTCCTTGGTGCCTGCAGATCATCTCCTGAGAACCAATGCATGTAGTATAAAGTTGGATCGCGAAGCAACAAGCTTTTGCCATGATAGTCAGGTCGCATGCAAGAGTGAAGGAGTCGAGGCAGAATGGTGGAAAAACAACAGAAAGAAAATGAACAATAGGTTTGAGCTTGTAACAAGCTTGATTTAAGGGAACATGCTAGATTTGAACCTCTCCTTTCATAAAGCAAATGTTTATTTATTTATTTTTTTTAATGTTTCATCTCATTAGCTATTGAGTCTATTTGGATGGCAATGCAGTACACAGTATGAGTTTCAATTGGCACTGATTCAACCATGATCATCATTGTATAATAATACATGGCAATTTTCCGCGGATCCGCGGAAATCCGCCGTTTTATTTCTTAAATTGATCATTTTTGTGAATCGTCTAAATCCGTTGAGAAAATTTCAGGGGCGGTCAGGTACCTTATCGTCGAGTTTTCACGAGCTCTCCGGAACAGTCTCTCCGTTTTCCGTTTGTAAACAGCCCTGCGATTGGACGTGTATGAAAGCTTCAACTAATCAGATCACTGAAGGCATTATTTGTTGCGGAAGTCTTAGCTCGATTATAAACGGCCCAGCGATTGGTTAACTACAAGCGATTGGACCAATCAAATTGCATGTAACATATTGCTTTACCTGATTCATGGCGGCCTGTTCGTCTCGCAAATTCATTGTTCTGGGATCGTTTTGAGCGGAATTATGAAAATTTTGACGAAAGATCAGGAGTCTTTAATCCTAGAAATTGACTCAAATGTCAAGAATAAATT
>NW_017806221.1:711541-752861 GCF_001891065.2 Hippocampus comes
TTTTTTAGTTTTGATTTTGAGCAGCAAATTTGGAGTTACATATTGGTGCTCACCAGGAATGCATAGGCAAAATTGCACAAATTTTCACTTGAAAGAATAGTGGCGATCTTGGGATTTTTTTCTGTTCAATTTTCAAACTGTGTAAATTTAATACACTTCATCTTCAGCATGTTTAGTGCCACTTTTGTAAGTAACCACGCCCCCGTCCCGGCCACGCCCCGTCCAGGCCACGCCCCTTCCGCTTTTTTCATCACTCGCCATTGCCATGTATGTATAATGGTCAACAGCAGGAACACTCAGAGGTTTGTCCATCCATTTTAATTAAGAACTTTTAACTCAAATGTTGAACCACTCAATTTTCATATGTTAGCAGAATTGCTGTCTGCCAAGAAATTTTTCCGTCCCTGACTGCAGTTAAGCACCAGTTTGAGAGGCTTAATGGCCGCCACACTGATCCAACGTGTAGCAGGATGGGACGATTAATCAACCTATAATCAGATTTCAATTTTTGCCTCTCGATATTTAAAACATTAAAATACAAGAAAAACAATGTGAACGGCAGTGCGGTGCCTTTACAAATTCCCAACATTTTGAAAGTATGTAGTGTATGTGATTCTGCTGTCCCTGAGCCTGCTTTAATGTGTTTAATGACAACCAGTTGGAGTTTACTGCAAAACTAAATACTCAACAAAAATAATTACAGCCCATTGTATATTTAAATTCAAAACATGCTTTGTTTTTAAAACATCTCTAGCGTGAATGCTAAAGTCAATGTAATTGCTCATTGACATGCTAAGAACAAATTAGCATCAACTTCGGAAGTGATATTCCTTTCAATTATGAATATTCACACACAAATTATGTGGAAACTCATACACATAGGTAACGTAACACTAAGACATTTTTTTCCCCAATCAGTGAAAAGCCAGTTTCATTAATAGAGCTCAATTTCAAACTTTCTTCTCACCTCATTGTTGTACTCCATCCATACACCACATTGCCAACATACAAAGGAACTTCCGGTATTTGTCGTTTTTTTTTTTTTTTTTTCCTAATTGGTATTATTTTAGTATAGAATTACTTTCGCACTGATTTTATTTTTTCATTGTCCTTTCAAGTTATATCTAAAGTTGAGTTTTAAAGGATCCAAGGAATATTCCATCCATTAAGATAAGAAAACCTCTATTGTCTCACAATGGACAAATTCACACTTGTAGCAGCAAAATTTGGAGGGAAGAAAGTGGAAAACAAGTATTTGCATGCACCCAAAAAAAAAAAAAAGTTTTATCCTCACGTGGGTCGTGGGCATGCTGGAACCCGTCCCAACTGTTTTTGGGCCGTATGCAGGGTGCACCCCGAACTGGTTGCCAGCCAAACGCAGTCAAGGAATTTCCCTTTCAATGATACAAAGATCCAATCCTTTTTTTTCGTTTTTATACCAACACATTTCCACTTGACATGGCACAAAATACAATCCCTGAGGTCCCAGGTTAGCCCAATAAGTCCCAACAGTTGTGAAAATAAAATAACGTAAAATAAATATGATAGAGATGAGGCCCAAGGGTAGTGCTTATTTATGTCTTCAATGTGTGCAAAGATGCAGGCAATAAAAAGTATGAATCTCGGAGAATGAAAATGTAAGAGCCTTGAATTTCACATATTTACATGTACTTGACAAAAAGATTTTAAAAAAGTGTTCAATGTGCAGGGATGAATGGGCTTTGATGATGGTTTTGAGTACCGATAGTTGAGGTTTAGTAGTTGAATAAATAGTTCATTGAAAAATCAATACCTAATCATTTTTTAACAGTTATTTCAATCTCAGTCAAAATAATTACGATTGACATAATCATCCATCCTTAACGTGCAGTACAGTTTGCACTCTCTGTGGCAAGTTTCCCGAAAGAGGATCTGTTCTTGATGAAACCATGAATGTGCAGGCTAGTCCTTCGCGCAAAGCCAGGCTCATCCTCCTTTATTACAGCTGCACTGGAACTCGGCTTAAGAAAAGCCTGATTCAGAGGATGCTTCAAAAGGTAATAAAACATCACCAATCACAACTTCTGTTTGTTCGAAGGATTCAAGATGAAGATTATGATGCTCACTGGAAGGTGGGAGGGGGAAATATGTCACTCCAAATTATCTGCTCCATCGAGAGTTTATCAATGCTGAGTTCCAGTGCAGCCTCCCAATCGACCCTTCCCACCCCTTTGCGTGAACGTCTGTGCGGTGTTATCATGACTTGTGGTAGTAGCAAGTCTATAGCTGCATGTTTTGTCAAGAACAGATCCTGTTTCAAGAAGCTTTCCATGGATAGCGTAAATTGTACTCTGCATGAAAGCAGCGTGACGACCAGAAAACTTCTTAAACTGTTGCTAAAAAGCAGTCAGGGACAGAAACAATGTTTGGCCATGGTAATCATATACTTACAAGAACTGCAAAACTTAAGCTGTCAAATGCTGATGGCCTAACCTCTGCCTGAATGATACCTGAGGCAAAATAGAAAAAAAGGTCGTGTATAGTGGCTTTCGGGGCACGCTCTACTATTAATGGCTCGACTATTAAGCATCCAAACTATTAAAAAAAATCAATTTATGGTCCAAAAAATATGGTTAGTGTAATCACAGGAAAGGAGGCATATGTTTCTGTTTTCTTTTTTTAAATGCATGACTCACTGGTGGTCAACGAGGGCACAGTGTCTGTTAGAGTGGAGGGCATCTCATTGAGGAAATACAGAGCAAACATTTCTGCACTCGTGTCCGATTTCGCTGTGTAATTACAATGTGGATTGCATTTTACAGCATGTGAGTGATGTTGCTAATACAGGTATATTGTTGTTTTATTGGCGAACGTATATGATAGTTGCATCATGTCACATTCCTAAAGGCAATAGGTTTGGGTTGTACGTGTTAGAAGCGCAACCAACCATGAATGGTTACGTGCTGAGGGAATCTCGAGTGTGTCATCTGGCAAAGTTAAAGGCTTCTGATTACACATCAGCTTTAGCCACAGGCAACTAATGATCGGCTTTGTTGTATGGACCCCTTTGATTTGTTCAGGAAGGGGATGGACACGCCCAGAGTCACACAAAGCCTGTGCTGCATACCACATTGAAAGCACTCTCTCTGTTAATCACTCACTAGTTTCATCTACTGCACACAGTCATACCTCCTCTAAGAAAGTATGCAGTGTCTTATCAAAGTCTGGCCCTGTAATCAACCAGGAGTCAGATTCAGTCTGAGCACAGCTCAGCCTACCACAAAGGATTTTCTGGAGTAGAGCTTCCCTTGTATCGCCCATGGCCCAACATTCCATGAGCACTCACTTGTACAGTATTTGAAAGTGAGAAGTGTGAGAATACAAAAGACAGTGAGAAGCAGCCAATGGCATACTGTTAACAAAGCAGGATCATTTGAGAAACCTCAAGTTGTAGGAGTGCTCGAGGTGAGGATGTTGACTTTTGAGTCGAAAATTCTACCAACTGCTGACCACATATGGATAGTTTCTCCCTCTTAACTTTGCAAGAGGAACTCACTGACAAGGATTCCTCAACCCCCAACTGGGGAGAAACAAGGACACTTACTGTGAGAACGAAACATAGCTCGCAGAAATGTGGACTACCTGCCAGACTGGATTTCAGCAAAGTGGGAGCGGGGGGAGATTCAATAGCAGTCTGTGTTGATGGTGCTTACAAATATTACTGGACTGGCAGTGGTTTCTGAGTTCCCAATTATTCTAAATAGTCCACACACTGTATGTTATGATATAATAGTATTGCAGTTGATGTGCAGTGCATAATGTCAGGCACATAACAAGCGCTGCGCTTGCCAAGAATCTCTTATGTTCCCAAATTAATTTCCTGCCACCCATATGGTAACAGAATATACATCCTAAGCAGTAAATGGCTCGTTGTGTGATGCTGTTGAGAACTGCAGCTCATCTAAGTAATGTAAATACTTTACTCTGGAATTGTCCCCCAACCTTTAGCCTCATTTCATGGTATACAGTAAACCCCCATTTTGTTCAACAAAATTATGATTTTGTCTAACTCCACAGACGGGCTGAAGGAAATTAGCTTAAAAGTCATGGTAATTCTAACCCTTCAAACAACTGCTTCTTTAACACATACAGAGCAGCAACACATACAACAATGCTGTATTGTCTCTTCTGTGTGGGAACATTAACCAGCTTCTGTAAATTGGGGACCTTCTTAGTCTCTTCTTCTTGCTCTGAATTATGCTGCATCTCTTCCAGTAGGCCTCAGGGCTGCCGAGCATGTTGTGACACAACATGGTACTACGCTGAAGGCACGCAACTCTAAACTCAGACATGCGGAAGTACTGTATTAAAAAAAAAAAAAACAACACACACAGTAATATAATCTCAATAATTAAATGACTACAGAAGTGTTTATTTGTCCGAAATGTTCACAAGTTCTATTTTTAAAAAATCTACGTTACACAGGGGGGTCCTGTAACGTTGCATAAGAATGAGTGATAATGAAATGCGGAATGACTTTGAAAAGTTATTATTGTAGAGAATATCTGTTCGCCTCAGTGATTTGACATATTTAAATCTGTATTGCTGATCATATACACATCATTTAATATGTCCTGGCCTTCTGTTCAAAGTAATCTTTGAGCAGCTCTTGTCATAGTAACCATAATGGAGTTATCGCAACAGATCAAAGGTACTCATACACATTTTCAGAAAGCTAAACGTGAAAATTCTATTTAAAAAGAACAACTTTATGAAATTTCTGATAAGTATTTTTATAGATATATCATTGTTAGAATTGGGCACCAGGGCATGGAGCAGCATAGTGATGATATCAGATCAATCGAAGCACATGCCTTGGTCATGAAAACAGTCTGGAATTTGACTTTGCCAACATTGAAACCTTTATTATTGTAAATATAAGACTTGATCGATACATATGCCTTTCAAAACTCTCAGAAATGCCACTGACACAATAAAAACCTTTGGAAATATTTTTTTATCAATTTATAATTTGCTGGCAGTCGCTACAAAAATGTTTCATGATTATAATTTGGTGTAAAGTGTATTCGACATTGTTGTGTGAATCGTGGGGTGTTGAGTTCCCCGATGTGTTTTTGTCAAGTTTCCCCCGTTTCCTTCAAAGGCACGACAGGTGGATGCCAAAAGAATTTCAATAATGAGGGAAAAGTCAATTTATTTAAAGAATTTGTTTCAAAAAGTGAAACTTATGTTTTATGAGTTCAAAGATGTCTGATCCTTCTTGTCAATCTTGCTCAACAATGGAGTCAGACATCCTTTTTTTTTTTAAACCCTTTTCATATATTTTAGAAATTTGCATTCTTTACGCTGCCCAGTGGTGTTCCAACTTTTACCACTATGCCTTTTCCAGAGTAATTGGTCCAAAAAGAGCCATTGTGAACCAAGACCAAATTTGTCATAAAACACAAGGTGTATCTTTGCTTTGGTCTTAACCATTTATCTCTGCAGTTATTCTGAACATTGTTTCATTCATGTCATTGCAGCCATTTATGCCATTGGCAAGGCTTAGCTGTTCCCCAAATGTTCACCACTTCCTGTGCCAGGCTTTTTTCCCGGTATGCACTGAGGAGAATACAGTGCTTCAGCCTTGCCGAGAAGACTGTGAGGCTGTAATGTCCGATTGTCGAGAGAACATTCGGATTTTTGGAATTGTCTGGCCTCCTGAGCTACAGTGCGACAAGTAAGTAAGACCCATCCACAGGAGTCATGCAAAATAAGTCCATTGGGAAAAAAGCAAAAGAAATTCTTGCCATTTATTTTGTGCTAGACTTGACTCATGTGGCCTTGGAGATGACTCCAAGCTTCCTGCAACCACCCCAATGAGCTCAACATTTGCGAGGAGGGACTTGGGCTTTTGGTGCCCACTGCAGTTAAAAGCCAAAGCTGGCCACGGCGCATCATTCCTTGGAACTCAGGACTGTGCTCCACCTTGTTCCAATATGTATTTTAAACCCCACGACATTGAATTTGCCAAGACTTTCATTGGCGTTTGCTCCATCATTTGCTTGGGCGCCACTCTCTTTACCTTCCTTACTTTCCTTATCGATGTCAAACGCTTTCGCTATCCCGAGCGCCCCATAATCTTCTATGCAGTTTGCTACAGCTTTGTTTCACTCATATACTTCATTGGCTTCCTGCTGGGCAACAGTGCAGCCTGTAACAAGGCAGTCCATCCCAGCGGTGTGGACACAGTTGTCTTGGGCTCTCAGAGCAAAGGCTGCACTCTGCTTTTTATGCTGCTCTACTTCTTCTCGATCGCTGGAATCATCTGGTGGGTCATACTCACCATCACCTGGTTCCTGGCAGCTGGACCCAAGTGGAGCTGTGAAGCCATAGAGAAGAAAGCGGTAAGATTAAAAGATGATGTCTAAAAGTGAGCAATTGAAAAGATTTGGCCCTGTTCTGACAAGACTGAAATTAACTTGAGGCTTCAAGTATGATCAGAAGTGACAGGCTTTAATGTGCATCAAGTCAGGGTAATGTTGCACGCTGTTCAAAGGTCTCTTGTGTATTTTGCCTTTAGGTGTGGTTCCACTCTGTCGCCTGGGGAATCCCCGGAGCGCTAACGGTCATGCTGCTAGCTCTAAACAAGGTTGAAGGGGACAATATCAGCGGAGTTTGCTTCGTGGGACTTTACGATCTGGAGGCCCTGCGCTTCTTTGTTATCGCTCCACTGTGTGTGGGCGTCATCGTCGGTCTCTTCCTCATCCTTGCCGGCATCATTTCTCTGAACCACGTGCGGCAGGTTATCCAGCATGACGAGCGCAACCAGGGGAAACTCAAGAAGTTCATGATCCGAATCGGTGTGTTCAGCTGCCTCTACCTGGTCCCACTGGTCACCCTGTTAGCATGCTACACTTACGAACAAAGTCAACGCAGCACCTGGGAGAACACATGGATCAATGACCACTGCCAAGAATACAGCATCCCCTGCTCATATAAGGTAAGCGTACCTCTGCAACACTTCCAGGTGGTATAGTAGAGGAACAAGCTAAGGATAAAGAGGGGAATGGAGTATTTTTTTTCTAAATCGCTTGGTGGAGTGGAGAAAAGCTGCAGTGCTTTTTAAAGTCACATGTCTTCAATCACAGATGGGCACAGATACTACAAGTAGTGTAGAAGGCGAGGATGGTGAGCCCAAGTGAACAAAAATAATACCTGCACCTCACTTGCATATATTTGGTATTTTATGCATGAACCCTGATGATAAATGCAAATTGCATATAAATGAATGCAAAGTACTTTGTACAAAACAGAGGTGAGTTAATATGCTAAAATATTACATAAACGGAAAATCTATATTACAATTCAACCAATAGATTAATTTACTGTATCATTATCAGAACTAAAGGAATGTGGCTGACCCAACTCAAGATGAATTCTATGACTTCTTTTATCGGCATTCTCTTTTTTTACCGTAGAATATTGTACCAGTAACGCAATATCCATCAGTCCATTTTTAACATTTTTTTTGTTCTGCTGAGTCTTTTCTCGGGTCACAAGTGAATTGGAGCCTATCCCAGATTACTTTGGGCGTGTGTCGAGGTACACCCTGAGCTGGTTGCCAGCCAGTCGCAGCACACATATTGACAAACATCCACTCACTCTCACACCTATGTGCAATATGTGTCCTGCGTGCAATATAAGCCTCAAGTCCACACTACCACTACTGCTGCTGCTGTTGTGTGTTGTTGAGTTATGTATTTATTAAACCGTTATTTTATTCAATTTTATTTATTTTTTTTACGAAATGCACGAAGGAGTGGCACCCAAATTTCGTTGTATGCTACACAATGACAATAAAGGCGATTCTGATTCTGATTCTATGGACAATTTAGCGTTTGCAATTAAATTCCGGTAAGAAGCATGATTTTGCAATGAGGGAGGAAGCCATCGCACCTGGAAAAAATTCACACCGGTGAACATGCAAAGTCCACACAGGGAGGCCAGAGCCCAGATTCAAACCCCCAATCTGAGAACTATGATGTGGATGTGCCAAAAAAATGATATGGATGGAAAAAAAGTTTCAGCCAAGTGCCTAAGACTTTATTCCATAAATGTAAAATGTTCCCCTGCTTATTGAATACGTATTTTGTTTAATTTTCCATGTCAGGCAACCGAGCATGAGCGACCGGACCTCTCTCTGTTCCTTGTAAAGTATTTGATGACCCTGGTTGTTGGAATATCTGCAGTGTTCTGGGTCAGCAGCAAAAAGACTTGCTCTGAGTGGGCCTACTTTTTCAACAGGACCCGCAAAAGAGAGTAAGGACGTTTTGTCAATGTTGGCATCGATGACAGACATTTGTAGTTTTTGGCCACTCTTCTCAATGTTTCGTGATCCACAGTCCCATCAGCGAGAGCCGCCGGGTGCTCCAGGAGTCCTGCGAGTTCTTCCTCAAGCATAACAGCCGTGTCCAGCACAAGAAGAACCATGACAAGTCAACCTCGCACAAGCTCAAGGTCATCTCAAAGTCTATGGGCACAAGCACGGGCGCCACGCCAACCGATGGCTCCATTGGTACAGGAGCCTCACCTCTGGGAAATCATGAGCTCCATACCCAGGGCAAGGGCACTTCAAGCCGAAGCGCCAGGCGTGATGACAGGGAGCGGGAGCGAGAAGGGGGAGGGAGACGTAGCAAAGGAGGGAGCTCCGGTAAAGTGAGCTGCCAGTCGGGGAGTTTACACAGCAGAGTACCGGATGCAAGGTAAGTTGATTTGTTATTGCACACATGTTCTCTTCCAGTCAGTGCATTTATTTTAAAGCCACAATTGTAACAAAATTGTATTTGTTGAAAGACTATTACTGTCTTCTCTGGATTCCCACAATCAGTTCTGGGATACTAGTCCTCCACTGTTTCAAAAATGTTTCCTCAAGGAACTCATGGAAAATGAAGTAATCCATTCCATTATGCTGAAACCTTCGTTTGTGTCCTAGGATGACACCAAAGAGTGAGCAGTCAGAGGTCAGACCAGTTCCGATCATACAGCAGGATTCAGCTTTGAGTCCATGTTCTAGCATCGAGGACTCCACCCACCAGTTGGTGCCCAAGGTGTCTGGGGAGGAAAAGGACAAAAATGACAGCAACTGCTGAGACACTCGGTTAACAAAATGTCCCCGTACACTGACGGCAGGTTTCTATGGTTCGCTTGAACTTGATTGTATCCGTTAGTTGAGGAAATGTTACTGATTGTGCACAGCCAAAATGTAATATTTACATCCACAATTTCTAAAGTATTTGTTTATCTTTCTGCATTCTGGGAGGATTGAAGAGATGTGGTAATTTAGTCACGTTTTTACCTGTACGGCTCTATGCCAACTACTATATTACCTGTGGATCGATTTGAAACATTAAGTCTTTTGCTCAATGGAAGTCTTAATGCAGAATGATTCCCCCCCTCCATTAAACGAATTAGTCACTACACTGGGTATTTTAATGTGAGGTCATGATGTTTCCAAACCTTCAATGTGAGGGAAGTGCCCCCGTGTGTTTTTTATGTACTGTATTCCTTTAAAGAGAGTTTGTCTCTCTCGTCTAGTTCCTGCTTTAAAAATAAGTCGTGATAGAAGGAGTTAAGATGTTTGTCATTCTATGTTTTTATATATATATATATATATATATATATATATATCTTTCCTCTTTCTGTTTCAGTTATTCAGCTCTTAACTGTGTTTGTTGTCCAGTGAATGTTGGTTTTAAATGTGTTTTTAATTTGAGAAGTTGCTCTCAATTTGAAAGGTAAAAGCAGATGTTGAACATGATGTCAGCGTTGGCGTCCTAGTTGAAAAATCAATCAGTGGAAACAAAACTCGATAATATGACGATGTAAAGGCTACTTATTTTAAAAAAGGAATTGAAAAATGGTCATTTGCAAATTTGTTACGGGATCATTTTTAAAAGATATAACATTTAAGTACTTGATTCATTGTCTAATTTACTGTTCAAGGAATGTATTTGTGTTCCTTAAAATATTGTAACCTTTCCGTTGAAGTGTCAACGTCGTCTAAATTTGGCCAATTAAAAGGGAGCATTTGTGGAACTGTCATCTGTTACCTATGCGGATAATGAACTACAGCTTTCTATTGTATTTACTCTTGTGACATTTTTGTTGCTGTTGCTTTCCTAACTGTTTTAATTGTACCTTTTCGAATTTTGTGTGTACTTTTTATACCAAAAAAAAAAAAGATTTAAACGTAAATAAAACATTGGCTTTCGTGCATTGATGTCCTCCTCCCCTCTAATTATGCCATTATCGCCAGGCATGCATGTCGCAGTGCAGACATTTGGTCATAATGTGGGACATGCTCTCATGAGTGTGTTGCTGGGCTGTTTGCTTTGGAACGGTTTTCTTCAGGAGCGTTGGCTGGCCCCTTCCCGCTGGTCCTGCCCTCCCCCTGCATTCAAAGAGTGCAAAGTTGGATGCGAGTTGACTTTTCAAAAGCTCTCAGCTAGATGCAACGTATGATGTCTCCTCTAACCCAGCGCCTTTTGCTGCTGCTCGTCTGCTTGACTTTCCCCGTGTTTGGAGTGGAAAAGGTGAGAAGTAGAGGATACCGAAAGGATCCTGACGCTGATAAGGTAAGACACATTGCCAATAACTCGGTCGACATCACGATAAAGCGATGTGGCATTTTCCATGGAGGGGGGACCTTGTGGACCAGCGTGCTGCGTCCAGGATGAGTGTCACTTTTTATTCATAGTTAATAAGCGCACGTTGATGTTTGAGATAACTGAATTGATAGTCCACATCAAATCCACAGGCTACAGTAAAAAAAAATGGCCACAATGTGAGTCCGCGCTGAATTATCTTTATTTTGGCCCCTAGAATTATGTGCTACAGTTTTGGAAATGTGGCGGGGTCAGCTGGTTTTTCTATTATTATTTCAGCTATGGTTTGGTGACAGAAATAAGGCCAAACGGGAAGCATACGGCCTCCCTCTTGATCTATTTTATACTTTATCGGTTTAAACATCTGTTTCAATGCCATAAAAATGGACCCCATATAAAGATATGCTTTATATTCTCATCACTTTCTTTTTTTCATGCACTTTTACCAATCAGGCTAAATCCTTGCAAGAATAGGATTTATAAGTAGCCTAGTGGGTGGCCACCGGTGGGATAGAATGCACACACATTCTCTGTCCGCTCTTGGGCATCTATCAAATGAAAGTGAAACTGTTTATTTGGCCAAGACTTTCCAGACCTCCCATTAGAAGTCTATACACCACACTTTGAGAAGCCTCGAGGCACCATTTTTGCTCTCATAATCTCCCTAAAGACCTTTAGTACTTCTGAGTTGCACTTTTCTCACCACAGTGGAAGGAAATGATGAACAGCATGTTGTTCTACAACGTAATCTTGTGGCATTGGAAACTCAAATTACACTTGGCTATCTGGGGGGAGGTCGATATTTCTGTTCAAACAGCATGGTTATCATAAAATACCCTCAACCCCCTTTTTTTTGTATTCACCCTGGAGTGCTGCCGTCCTCCATTCAGTGTGTCCCAGCCGAAGCATTAAATTCATCTGAGTTCTCAAAACTTTGGGCCAAATACAGCCTTCATGCTTGGACAGTAACGGGCTGTGCGTTTGGAATATTCAGTATTATTCATGCAGGCAGCACCAAGGCGGTATAAAAGTCAGCAGTTTGGCCGAGTGGACAGTGGATCCATTCATTAGTTTGCTGTGAATGTCAAACTAAAATTCAACACAGAGATGTTTTCTTCATTTTCATGTAAATCAAACCACCACTGAAACATCTTGTAGAGCACATACTTGGTCAAATAGTGGGGACAAATTTCAATGATATATTCCAGAAAATACATCGTCAGCTGTTTTTGACCACACGCTTCCCAGTTTCCTTCAGAACTGATGTAACATCAATAGATCGATCCTGCAAAACCACTCATGGCTAAAACAGACCCTCGGCCATCTGTTTCCCCAGCTGATGTTAGCACACCACAAATCCCTTTAATGGAGGCATTTTTTTCCAGATGCTCATCTTCTGAAGTATAATTTTAGATGCCACCCGAGGGATTCAAACGGAGATGTGGAGTAAAGGCTCTTTGTTCTCATCTCATGGCATTTTTCAACGTAATGTCATGCAAACACTGCTCGTTCAGCAAAATGCATTAACAGTTCGTCAGACATCCATTTATGGTCATGAGCTAGAACTGTTGCATGCCAACAGGTCAGTTTTTGTTTCCTGTCCTTATGGATGGGAATCACGCATAAAATCTGAATATATATAAATAAAGATTTCAGGTTCAGCTAAAAATGGAACAACTGTATAAACTATTGTCCATGCATTTTATGATTGACAATGTAATCTTCAGGACAAAGGGAACTTAGGCAGTCATGCAGGCCAAGGTCTTCATTTTGAATAGGTCTTTTTTTAGCAGCCCTGTGTATGTATTTGAGTCGGGTTGAGTAAGATGTAACATTTCTTTAAATATGGCGGCGAGACCATGAACACAACAGAGATGCGTGCCCAGACAAAGTAATATTGTAGCCAGCCTTTCAAATCCTATTGTCAACATGGCAATATGTCATTCATATGCGTCATGGTTGTTCCCGGTCCCATTGCATCTTATTTTCATTTTTGCTTACACACCAATGTCAACCCAGTAGTCGTTTGTAATTTTCTATGACTTTCAAATATTCTAGCTGGCTAATTTCAGGTGTTCACTTTGCAAGGACTTTAGCTCTCAGGAAGCACAAAGTTACATCATGAACATAATTGACAGATGAAATTCTAAACATCCACTTTCGACCCCGATTTGCTTGTTCCGGTAGTATGGCAGCTGCATGCAGGGTCCAGCAGGAACCCCCGGCAGAGACGGAAACCCTGGCGCCAACGGCATCCCGGGAACGCCAGGCATCCCTGGACGTGATGGTCTCAAAGGGGACAAGGGCGAATGTATCAATGAGCTCTTCGAGGAGCCCTGGAGGCCCAACTACAAGCAGTGTGCCTGGAACTCCTTGAATTATGGGATCGACCTCGGAAAAATAGCTGTAAGTACAATTTGCATGTGAGACAGAATGCAAATGGGAAATGCATTTATAAAAATAAGTAATAAAAGATATGGTAACCACCACTACATAAACTGACATTATTTGCCACGTATTATGCGGCTGGAAAATGTTGCAGATGGGAAACAAGTATCAGTCTCAGCAGCTACTTGGTCAGACCGGAGCAGGAACACCCAATTTCTGTGAATGGTTTAAATTGTCATTGTCTCCCTGTGAGTCATATTCAAGCTACAGTATTGATTTAGTCTGTGCTAGTTGCTCATACATTGCACTCCACTCCACACCGAAATAAGCAAAGTCTTAAAGCATAGCTTTTTATATTTCATGCAACTGTGGTATGGAAGTGTGGTCTGCACTTCACTGCATCAATAAATAGATAATATAGTATTACATTAAAAAAAAGCCCTATGAGGTTTTTATTTTTCAAAATGAAAATAGCATTTTACTACATTGCGATGTAGATTTGACCTTTTTTTTTTCCAGCCCCGAGTAGATCATGACATCAAACGTGCCAATCTCCTGCGCTGTCTTGTAGGACTGTACGTTTACCAAGCTGCGCTCAGACAGCGCCCTCAGAGTCCTCTTCAGTGGCTCCCTCAGGCTCAAGTGCAAGAACGCATGTTGCCAAAGGTGGTACTTCACATTCAATGGAGCAGAGTGCGCGGCCCCACTGCCCATAGAGTCCATCATATACCTGGACCAAGGCAGTCCAGAGCTCAACTCAACCATCAATATCCACAGAACATCCTCAGGTATGTTTACTGTCCAAAAGTTCAATTGCCTCTTGCACAACTCACTTGGAGTAGGTTCCAGCTCACCTGTGACCCTAATGAGGACATAGAAAATAGAGAGATGAACTTGAAAGGAAAACAGTTGTCCTCTTGTGGTGGCTGGGGTGACATCTTCCACACTGTGCTCAGTGGGTCTCTTTAACCCTTTCAGGGACAGCAGGTTACAGGTTTTCATATATTTTCAATATTTCACCACCTTTCAACCCTTTGAGTATTGTGCTTTTCACTTTACTTTCGGTTAGGTGGGAGGGAGCCCAAAAAAATGTATGTGGACATGCGTACCAGATACATCACTTTTATCGGTAGCATCACACTCTGTCCACCGACATACAGTATATACTGACTTAAGGCAAATGGCAGACCCACTTCTCCAAACAGGTTGCCATTCAATCAGAGGCCACATAGAGATAGACATTTTACAAACTCATTCACACCTTTACTGGGTGGAAATGAACTCACGTTGCTTATGTGGAAGTCAGCTGAGCAAACACCATCAGTTACTTTTAAACAGCAATGACTCTCGTAGTTTGGAGATGCAGTACTTACTACACACGCTAATAGTGAGGTCTATAAAAAGTTACAGTCCTATAAATGACATTAGGGATGGGCGGCACGGTAGTCGACTGGCTAGCAAGTCCGCCTCATATTGCAGAGGTACAGGGTTTGATTCCGGGCCCTGGCCTTCCTGTATGGAGTTTGCATGGTCTCCTCGTGCCTGTGTGGGTTTTCTCCGGGGACTCCGGTTTCCTCCCACATTCCAAAAACATGCACGGTAGGTTAATTGAACACTTTTGTCACGTCATGTGATTGTGACTGCTTGTTGGTGTATGTGTGCGATTGGCTGGCAGCTAGTTCAGGGTGTCGCCTGCCTACTAACCGAAGACAGCTGGGATAGGCTCCAACACGCCCGCGACTCTTGTAAGGATAAAGCCCTTCAGATAATGGATGGATGGATGGATTGATATTTGGGATGTACCGATCCGAATCACGTGATCAGAAATCGGGCCAGATGACATCACTTTCAGATGAGAGAAGATCAGGCATTTAAAAAATATCTTTTAATTTATTAAAAATGTTGAAAAAAAACATTTTTAAAGTCCTCTTAAGCAACAAAGGAATCCAGATGTACACATATTGGCAAAAGAAAAAAATATATATACACGTTTTACACTATAGCTATTTTTTTTAGCCGCCACTGTGGATAATTCCTGAGCAGTCACATTGTTCACCTAACTTAGCCAGAATTAAAAGGGAAAAACAAATTTCATGTGGCGCCATTAAGTTCTATGGTTCCTGGGAAGTCAACATTGGGAGAGGTCACATCACAATACACCAGTTTTGTGGTCATGCATTTTGGGTGTTCCCTACAATTTACATGTCCTGTCTTTGTCTCTGTTCTTTTTCTGTGTCAGTGGAAGGACTGTGTGAGGGTGTCAAAGCAGGGTTGGTGGACGTGGCTGTATGGGTGGGGACCTGCGCTGACTATCCCCGTGGTGATGCATCCACGGGGTGGAATTCGGTTTCCAGGATTATCATCGAAGAGCTTCCCAAATAAAAACAGTTACATAAGAGGAATGGGGTCAGCCCCGGTTCGTATGAGAGTATGTTATATCGTCTTCCAAAATGAGCTGATACGGTTTGCTGATGCCTCACAACCACACTGATGGGAACTTCATTTTTTGTGGACAGAATTTACGATTTGACAGGCCATTCACTTTACCAGGAATAACAAACTGTATTGTACTGTAATTTTTCTGTTTGCTGGTGCTCTCGGCAGTAACTGCCAATATGTTAACGTACCCATTTGACTTTTTTTTTTATATTGCACTTTCAGTGTTAATAAAATCTTTTTAAGCTTTTTCTAAAAGTGAACATACATGCTTTCAATTATATTTCTGCGTTTAGTTAAGCTGTATTTGTTAATACACACACACAAATGGGTAAATCAAAAACGACCTGCACTTTGTGCTGCAGTGCGCGCTCGTGTTTAAGTTCGATTCAATTTTCCCTGCAGGCGGGAACTTGCGTGTCGTGTGATTGCGATCAGGGAATATTTGTTTGATCAATTGTGCCACGTGTTTTATATACACATACATGGGACAGACATGGGTTAAACTAGATGCAAATTTAAATGTAACCATATAAAATAGATATTCAATGACAAAGCGAAGCAGGCTGAATTGAAACAAGATGTTGCTCCAAACAAAAAGAAACAAACAAAAAATAAATCACAGGAAGAATTTTGAGGGTGCATATTTGTTTCTCCAAAGCAGAACTGAGGAAATATAACCTGCTTACGTTGTTCTTTTCTTCTATGAATCAACATGACAATTCAGGCAAGAGTGCAGTTCTATGTTTATAGCAACAACTAAAAGTGCCAGGTATAGAACAGCTACATATATAAATAAAATAGAAATGTGTTTGAACAACATATCCTTTTTTTATTTTATTTTAACATGAAGTGAATTCTTAAAAATGGATAACTTAAAGTTGTATTGATTATCCACAGCGCATCTCATTCTTCAGACAAAATCCTACAAAAATCTAACTTTGACATTTCTAATTTTGTGAAGTCCTTTGCAGACATTTTCACATCTGTGTAAAGACAAAAAAGAAAAGAAACCCAAAAACATTACATCCTTAAGAGTGCAGCACAAATGTGCAGCACTGGTCAGAAATCAATCAACCGCACTGAGAGGTTCAGCAAGGACACTTGAAGCCCTCCTTTTCAGTGCAATATGCACTGAGGTTCATTTTCCGGGTACTGATATTCTGACTGGCCATTCAGTCACTCTTGCTGTGTTTGGCACCTACGCAATTGTGTATCCTGTTTACTGTTGGACCTCGCTAACTTGGGCCAAGGAGGAAGCGGGAGACATTCTCATAAACTACAAATGTAATGCAGCAGGCTGGAGTGACACGAATCAGGTTCGGGATGATGCCTTTGTAGAACCCAGGGGCGCCTTCATTCCTGCAGTGGGATCAGTGAGAGTTACACACGCCATCTTTCTCATCCACTCAGCGATAGGTCAGACTTGACTTGTAGAAGGCATCACTGTTCTGACCAAGCCACGCTAACATACCTCCAGGTCCGTCTGATGACATCCACAACACCGTCATATCTGTTGTGCTGGTCTTGCAGTCGAGCTCGCACCACTTGATATGGGTACGTCGTAGCCACAGCAAATAATTTGGACAGTGCCGCCATCGTGATGTATTCCAATGCATTCTGTCGAATGGGTCGGAGTGATCGAAGAAGCAAGAAAAGTCTCAGCGAGTGAGTCATACGACATACAAAGTCCATCAACTGTGGTCTACCTCTGAGTCAGCTGAAAGGTGTGGGGTGCTAATAACTCAGTTGAGGCTGTCTGCGGCTCACGGGGTTACCGTAAATGACTCACCAGCTTTGTGTCTGAAGGAATTTTCTTGTATTTACTGTAGTCTCTCTTGAGCTGCTCGTAGGCCATGAACTGCAGCGCACCATGGGATGTTCCAAAGAGACCGGGAACGTAACCCTTTAAGATTATGCCTTGTAAGTAATTTGATTGACTTTCTCAAACGTCATCTCACAGCAAAACACAACATGCAATACTTGCTGTCACAGGGGAATTTGAACTAATTATCAAAACGCAGAGAATATAAAACAGTGAATACACCGACTGACATGATGACCAACTGCACATCTAATATCTTTGGTTACTGACTCATCTAGCTAGACAGTGGAGTTAAGATACTGTATGACTCTTCGTATGATTCAATACAGTTCTACACCACTGCAAACTAACACACTGAACAATGCAGGTTAATTCAATATAAAGTGAAAACAGATTTGTTTCCAAATAGGTCATACATGTTTGAAGATAATGGATTGACTGCACAAAGCACAAATTATCATACACAGAAACGAATTAATTTGGAAGGTGAGCCTCCTTGGAAGTTACCATTGTTTTCATGGCGTGTGTATACACGACAACTGCATGATTTTTCACAATTTTGAAGCCTCATTTTATATCCTTGGCAACGTTGTTATGGAACTTGTTACAAGTGAAATGGTCAAAGTTATGGCATATTTTGTTGTATTTAACTGTGTAGACCTGTTTATAATCAATCATGATAAATCAATAATTGGTCTGTATAGACAAAAAAAAAGACGATTTCTTCATTTGTTGTTTTTTAATTGGCTTTATTGTGTATTGACTAATGTGGTAGGCCACATTTATGTTATTCATGGTTGTTATTACTTATATTATTAGCGCTTAATACTTATATTATTAGCGCTTAGTGAAAGGTGATTTCAAAAGTTTGCATTTGGCCAATTCAAAAGCAAATGATGCGGTGATGTAAATAAAATTGTTTTCCATTATAATTTAACGACAGGACAGTGCAACAAAACAGCTATTGACTGGCCTGATTCTTACAATGTTCAGTGGAGTGAACGTTGGCTTGTTTAAGAGATTATCAGAAAAAAAAAAAGGGCACCACAAAAGTGTAGTATTGTTGCCCTCTAGTGGTGATTATGCAAATAGCAGTCAAATGTACTGTGGTAGTCGCATCCGTTCTGGGTTTGCTTGGAAATATGATCGTAGATGGTACTGGCTACATTAACAATGCCTTGTGGCAGAGTTGAAGACTGACCTTGTAGAGACCAGACACCCCTTCAGTGCGGTAGATCTTGAACAAGGCATCCAGCATCCCCTTGTATTGTTTACTGGTTGAGTCAGAACTGTACTGCAATACAAGCCTGGTCTTGGTCACCCAAATGGGGTTTGTTATGGTGAGCGTTAGAACGCCTGAAGCGAGAGGAACACAGATGACATCGTATGTGCAATTATGACATGCTTTCCAGCTGTTCAACTTCACAGAAGGACGTTTTGAGATGTCAAACTTAATTTGGGCAGGGTGAGAGAAGTTACTGTACATGTGGAGCAAAACAAAGTCAATACAGATCAGCATTGCCAGTGATTACTGTTCAAGCAAAAAGGTAGTGTGTGAACACACATACAGGATAGTTTAAACGAACCTGCTTCGGCTGCAGACACCAAATGTTCGGTAGCACTCAGTTCCGTATGGCGGCCTTCCTTTACGTAAGCTTTGATTGCATTGTAGCTGTGGATGAAGCAGTGTGTCATGGTACAAAAAAAAAAAAAAAGGTCGGGTAAACAAACAAGTAAACGAACAGACTTACAAGAAAAAGTAGAGACCCCAAGAGGCACCAGCACCCCACACATTGGGTGTTACTCCTTGATAGAGTCCTCTCAGTCCTTCCTGGTGCCACACACTCTTCATGCAATGCAGTATACCATTATACTTGGGTCTCAATTCCAAACCATCACTCACTGCAGCAAAAATATATGAAAGTGTATTTAGTCTTTGCAAGTGAATGGGCCATCATGGAAAACAATCACAACACTCATAAACGTTTGTTTTAATGTTTTATGCCGATAATCGCCAAATAATATTGAACACAGGGGTTTAACAGTTTAACCTTGACTACATTAATGATAACACGGTGGCTTTACTTAAAGCTACTTGAATTCTATTGAATTAACAACTGTTGGAGCATTGATTAAATATTTGACATCCAGCTTCAGGTCATTTACCTCGTATGCTCTTTTTGTTCATTTCAGTGCACTAGTACAGTGATTCTCAACCTTTTTTCAGTGATGCACACCCTGTGAATCCCCCCCACCGCTCCCCCCAATACACTCTAATCAACGCAAAGCATTTTTTTGGTTGTGAGAGAGAGAGAGAGAAAGAGAGAGAGAGAAAGAGAGAGAGAGAGAGAGAGAGAGAGAGAGAGAGAGAGAGACTTAAAACAGCATGCTGTGCCGTCATGGTCTGATTTATTAAACTTTAGAACTTAATTTGCGTCGTGGTATCTCTTTCACTATTTGGAAATAAAAATACTGGATATAACAAAAAAAGCAAATGAATACCGGTAATTGACTTGTATATAAATAAAGATTTGTCCACATAAAAAGTGACCTCCTCTGGGATCATAATAAAGATTTGTTCTCAAAAAGAAATCTTAATTTTAAATAACATTTTCAAGTGATTAACAGGTGATGCTAGGTGGCATATGGCTGGATCCAACCATTGGGTCAGACTCTGGGATTTTAGGATAATGCAATTAAATAGTTCAATGAATACAACGTTTATTTTATGGGGTTATATTTTTCTGAAATACTGTATATTCATAGTTTAACAATTATTTTTGAAGGATTTTTTTCATGGATTCTAGGTTTTAAATAGATTTGAAAATGTCACGTACCTCCAGGGGATACACTGCCATTTGAGAACCCTTGCACTAGTAGAACCACGATTAAACATTAGTCGAATGACTGTGTCTTAATAACACGTTTTTCCACTACAGTGCCATTTTTGGCCTGCTGGTGTCACGGTAAGGTAGATATCAATGATATCAAATAAAAACGCAATGGTTTTGATGTCCTTGATATTAAATAGGTGCACAAACAGCTTTTAATAAATACATTCAGTACTCATGATATTGTTTTAGATTTTTAAATGAGTATTTTTTAACTGAAATAGAAAACTATATAAGAAAAAAATGCTGATCATTTTATTGTAATACAGTATTGACAGTATCCAATAGTTTAGAGCAGTGGTTGTTAACCTTGTTCGAGGTACCAAACCCAACCAGTTTATATGCACATTCACCGAACCCTTCATTAGTGAAAAATAAAAATATGATTATTATTTTATTTTTATTTTTTTACGAATTCAAGACATTAAAAAACGCATTTATTAAAAGAGAAAAAGTAAACAATTAGTATAAGTATAAAGTATACGTTTTTTAATTGTGCACAAAATGAACCAGCCAGTGATGACCAAGCAGGCGTGTCATAACTAATTGTCATGTTGAGTCGGGTGTGTCTTAACCTCCATGGCAGAGGTTCTGTCGAACCCCTGAGACTGATTCACCGAACCCCGAGGGTTCGATCGAACCCAGGTTAAGAACCACTGGTTTAGAGTATGTTGATATAAGCACCGAACCCCGAGGGTTCGATCGAACCCAGGTTAAGAACCACTGGTTTAGAGTATGTTGATATAAGCACCGAACCCCGAGGGTTCGATCGAACCCAGGTTAAGAACCACTGGTTTAGAGTATGTTGATATAAGCACCTCACCTGCAAACCTGATTTTGACCAGGTCGAGAGGATGAAGCACCAGCGTTGACACAACTCCTCCGCTTAGTCCTGCCACCAAGTTTTCTACCTTCACACGTTTGAAAACCTGCAGGACATGTCCGGCGAATGACACAGCAGGGCCCGGTTTGCCATCACTAACGCCGACGGTGCCGTGATCTGGGCCAGCGCTCATGTTTACCTATTTTTGTCGTAGCTCGCAAAAGCTAACTGCGTTTACAGCACGTGATCACAAGTCTCCAATGAGTCTATGAGGTAAATCATAGTCTTAACTCTATTGTCGTCACGGTGTTGCTGCGATGTAACTTCTTTGAATGTCTCATTGTGAATCCACGCTAAGTCGTGACCCACGTTTTTGACATGTGGCGTCAAATACGACTGAAAGGTACATTACCCAACCATATGTCAAGTAGCCGCCGCTGGTCGACCTTGGTAGGAGGTTCAAATGAGCTGACGTGATATTGTAGTACTTCCGATTTTTGAATTTCAACTTAAAACATAATTTGAAAACACAACGTAAATAATGGCCACCAAGGTTATTTAAATTCCCTTGGTCGACATTGACATAAATCCTTTTGATGACATTTTGTAAAACCGTGGTCTTATGGGTCTATAAATCTGTCATTTGAAAATCACATTGCTTAATTTTGACTTGAAATTGGTAACCTGATGCAGGTTTTTAATTACCGCTGTGTGGTCATATGTCTCCCATACCTTTCTCACAATTGCTGAATTTCAGCGGTGGGTTATGTACAAGCATACTAAACGCTGTTTAGGAAACAGATGATACGGAGCAATACGAGGTAACGTGTTCACTTTCCGGATATGTCGACTACAACTCTAGTACACGCCTTCTCTGACGTAACCAGAGGACAGGGATTGTCATCCCATAATGCATCGCAGTTTCCCGAAACGGATGTTTCCAAACCGACACATGGGCTGCAGTTTTAGTGATTATTTGAATGATTCATTCCCTAACCAAACGCAAGTGTATTTTAACATTATTTTTTTCACATTAAGATGAAAGTAAAAGTACTTTCGAGGAACCCGGACGACTACGTCCGGGAGACCAAACTGGATATTCAGCGTGGTAAGTAAAGTAAACCTGGCTAGGCGAGCTGCTAACACTAGCCATTTTGGTAAGCATAATGCTGTTCTTAAGTCCGATTTTTATAAGAAGTCATTGGATTTTGCACCTCTTGTTTAATAAAATACATCAACAATAAAATATTTTTTACCGCATGTGAATTGCATGATAGAAATCTGCTGTTTAACCTGAAGTGTAATTATATTGTATTTTGCTAGTCACTAAGGTGTGCATGTGTCGGGTGAGCACCAAAAAGATTTGATGCACCGTATTTATTGCTTGACATGTCAATCGTTGTTGCCAGTTCCCAGAAACTATGACCCTACACTTCATCCATTTGAGGTGTGCAGAGAATACACCCGGGCCCTTAATGCCACTAAACTGGATAGGGTGTTTGCAAAGCCTTTCCTGACCGCATTGGATGGACACAGAGATGGTGTGAACTGCATGGCCAAGCACACCACGAGCCTATCCACATTGCTGTCTGGCTCTTGTGATGGGGAGGTAATTACTCAATAAATATTTTTAAAATTATTGTGTGCGTTGAAATGTGTGTGTTGTTTGCACAGCTGTGTGGCAACACTCAAAAGTCTGTTTAATTTCATCCCTAGGTTAAAGTGTGGAATCTCTCCAAACGTGAATGCCTCCGCACCATTCAAGCCCATGAAGGATTTGTCCGTGGAATGGTTGTTCGCTTCTGTGGAACTTCGTTCTTCACGGTGACTGGTACTTTTATCATGCAAGAGATTCACTATTTACTTCTTCCCCATCAGTCTTTGTATTTCAGTGCTAACAGAAATGTTCTATTTACCAGGTTGGGGATGACAAAACAATCAAACAGTGGAAAATGGAGGCCCCAGGTTATGGTGAGGCTGTGGAGCCACTTAATACAATTCTGGGCAAGGTATGTAGAGCAGGAACCCTTTGGTTATTTTTAGTAATGGACCATTGTGCTCTTAATGGCGTATGGATATACAAATGGACAAAGTTCAGTAAAATTGTCAAGTGAAAAGAGTATTCGTCCATTGCAGACAGTCTACACAGGGCTTGCCCATCATCAGAAAGAAGGTGTGTTTGCAACATGTGGCCAGCAGGTGGACATCTGGGACGAGCAAAGGAGCAGCCCCATCCGTTCTTTCACCTGGGGTGTGGACAGCTTTAGCTCTGTCCATTTTAACCCAGTGGAGGTGAGCCGATGCATCAACTAGCACATCAAGTTTATCCTAATTCTGTCACACGGGGGAAAATGGTTTCCAGTAATGGGTGCATACATGCTCGTCAGGGAAGTTGGATCGTTGAGAAAGCAGTATTTAGTATTAATATCCTTTTGACTTTTCCACATTTCGTGATGTTACAACTACAGACAAATGTATTTCGTTGTGATATTGTGATAAACCAACACAAAGTGGTACAAGGTCGTGAGGTGGTAAGAAAAATGATACATAGTTTCCATTTTTATTTTTACTCATTTAATCCCACCCATTTCCACTGGAGCAAACCCCTCAATCCTAGCCGTTTTACTGCATTTTGACTGATTTGCAGGGCCCACAAATTATTGTGTTCTTGTTGTGATATAAACATGCAGCGTACCAAAAGAAAGATGAGACTCTCCTCTTTCAGCTGAAAAGAAAAAGTTTGATTCTATCTTTTTCCGTTCTCCAGCAATCAGTATTAGAAAATAGCTAAATTTCATCAGATTTCCATTTTACTTTACACATTCTAATTCATGATTTTTTTTGAAGGGGAAGTCAACCCAAAGAGTTTCTTTACAAAATATGTTATATGCAACCCTACTTGTAGAAACACGGCATTCTGATTCATATTTTGTTTGTGGAATATGAGTTAACGCATATTCCATAAACGCAATGTGAATCAGAATGCAGTCTTGAGACTAGTGGAGGCGCATAGAACATATAACCGTAAAGAACATTTTTCGGGGTGACTTTCCCTTTAAAGAGGAAAAAAAATAACGGACCCATTGTGGAAAGTAATTGCTAAGTAAAATCTAATAACTGGTTGTGCCACCATTCACAGCAAGAACTGAAATCAGCTGTTTGTGCTACATGTTGAACAGTGTTTTGCATTGCAACGAGTATATATTTTAGATTTATGAAAAAAATGTGACATAGGTGGTTCTGGACCAACATCAGCGGTGTGCTTTTTTTCAATTTGACCGTGATTTTGAAAACCATTATAAGATGGAGGTACATGGGTTCGCAAACTTAGAAAGGCATTCAAAAGGCGTCGTTTTGTCATGAAAATTCTTGCAGGTATGTATCGATCGGGGTTGCCCGGCCTTCCTGGCTATCAACTTCCTTGCTGTTATTCGGTTGGGACTTTTGGTTTGACTTCTCTGCCACAGCTATCTTCAGGGCGAGGCTATATGTTTGTTCTCTAAGTCCAAATGATTTTGATTTGTGTCACGTGTAGGTGTGATGGTGTGACACTAAACAAAGTGTCGGAATGGTATATGCTTATACAAGATCGTCTCAATACTGTTGTGTTGACCATATTTTATTGGGGTTTTTTTTCAGACTGAACTCCTTGCGAGCTGTGCCTCTGACAGAAGTATCATACTGTACGACATGAGAGAGGCTGCTCCGCTAAAAAAGGTATAGTGATGCCACACCCTAGCTACAGTTTTCAACCCTTTTTACCCTTTGCAAGAATATATTATCTTTGTTTCTGTCTTTAGGTTATCATGACAATGAGGAGCAACACCTTGTGCTGGAATCCGATGGAGGCCTATTATTTCACATCTTGTAATGAAGACTATAAGTGAGTGAACCGATGAGACCTTCAGATAATTCTAATTGTACAAATCCAATTCTCATTAAGTTCGGACGTTGTGTGAAACATAAATAGAAACAGAATATGGTGATTTAGATTTAATTGAAGACAGTACAAAAACAAGATGCTTCATGTTCAAACTGATAAACGTTATTGGTTTTCGAAAATAATCATTAACTTAGAGTTTCAATAGGAGACAGGTCTGGACCACAGGCAGGCCAGTCTAGTACCTGCACTCTTTTACTACAAAGCCACGCTGTTGTCAAACGTGCAGAATGGGGTTTGGCATTGTCTTGCTGAAATAAGCAGGGGCACCCATGGAAAAAAAACGTTGCTTGGAGGGCAGCATATGTTTCTTCAAAACCTGTATGTACCTTGCAGCATTAATGGTGCCTTCACAGATGTGTAAGTTACCCATGCCATTGACACTAACACAGCCCCCATAGATGCCAGATTTTGAACTTTGTGCCCATAATAGTCAGGAGGGTTCTTTTCATTTTTGGCACGGAGGCCATAGTGTCCACAATTTCCCAAAGGCAGACTCGGAACACTTTCCAATTCGCATCAGTTCATCTGTGATTAGCTTGAACTCAGAGAAGCCGGCAGCGTTTCCGGGTGTTTTTGCTAAATGTCTTTTGCTTTGCATAGGAAAGTCTTAAGTTGCACTTATGGATGTAGCGCTGAACCAATTTACTGACATTGGTTTTCTGAAGTGTGCCTGAGCCCATGTGGTGATATCCCTTACACACTGATGCCGGTTTTTGAAGCAGTGCCACCTGAGGGATCAAAGGTCACGTGCATTCAAAGTTGCTTTTTGGACTTGCGTGTTGATTTCGCCAGATTCTCTGAACCTTTTGATGGTATTATGGACCGTAGATGATGGAATTCTTAATTCCTTGCAATTGTATGTTGCGGAACATTGGCCTTGAACTGTTGGGACAATTTTTTTTCTCGCAGTTGTGCACAAAAAGGTGAACCTCGCCCCATCTCTACCTGCGAATGCCTGAGCAATTCAGGGAAACTTCTTATATCCCAAATCATGGCACCCGCCTATTCCTAGTGAACCTGTGGGATGTTCCAAAACAGGTGTTTGAAGAGCATTCATCAACTTGAGAACATGTTGCAGCCATAAAGTTCTAAGTTAATGATTATTTGTTAAAAACAATAAAGATGATCAGTTTGAACATGAAATATAATGTTTTTGTAGTGTTCAATTAAATATAGGTTGAACATGATTTGCAAATCACTATTTTGTTTTTACTTAGGCGAAACACAATGTCCCAATTTCATTGGAATTGAGTTTATATTATAAAATGACACATTTTTTGACACACTGTTGTTCTTTGACGACAATTTTTTGACAAGCTTCTTAACGTCTCTGTGTCTGTCTCTGCAGTCTTTACACGTATGATATGAGATACCTAAACAAGCCGGTCATCGTACACGTTGATCACGTGTCTGCGGTGCTGGATGTTGACTATTCCCCTACTGGCAAAGAGTTTGTGTCTGCCAGTTTTGACAAGACTATCCGCATCTTCCCCAAGGATGCTGGCCATAGTAGGTCAGTGCCAGCCTGTATTTGTTTCGTGTAATGGCACATCAGATTATGAAATATCAGAAAATGATGTTAAGATGTGCACCTGAGATCAAACTGTTGACAAGTGGATTTCAAAATAACGTAATTTGATGAAAATTGTATGCATGTTTGACTGTTTCATTTGCTCATTGACTCTGCACCTCAACTATTTAGCACCTTTTCTTCAACATGTCTTTCTCCAACCAGGGAGGTCTACCACACCAAGCGCATGCAGCATGTCATCTGCGTAAAGTGGTCGTCCGATAACCGTTACATTTTGAGTGGATCGGATGAAATGAATATCCGTCTGTGGAAAGCTTCCGCATCTGAGAAATTGGGAGTTGTAAGTAGCACGTTTTGTCCTTGTCCACAGTAACAATGAGAATACCACCAGTAAGACTTTTTTTTTTAACTTAAAGTTGGCATCCACTCCAGAAAGCACACTACACACCTTAACACTCAGCACTTCAGTCTTCCTCAAATGTCAGAGATGTGCCAAGACCCTCCGATTTATTACCTGACTCATTAGATAGTTGCTTTTGACAACACACCCACCTTGGCTATGTCAGGAGATTCCAAACGTTCAGATTTAGGGCAGGCTCTCTCTTATTAAGCGAAATCTACCAGTAGGAGTATATTCAAAAAGGAATGCAATCACCTGTGTAGTTTTTTGACAAAACACTCAAGAATGGTATGACTTCGGCACTCACATTTTTCCAATACATTGACCCTGTCAGACAGTGCAGTCTGCGGTCAAAGAAGCAGGTGCCGTAGTTTTGTTGCCCTCATTTGTTGAATGAAGCTCCTTTATTAGCCGTTGACATGTTGTAGTGTTTTGAACACAGTTACGGCTTCATAATAATGATCAATGGTGTGCTGCTGTCATTTCCAGCAGCCATCCCTCATTTCAAATCACTTCTGCTTATTCTCCTAATGCTGCTTCCGTTTGGAAAATTGGCTTACTTGGTAGTTGCTATACTGTCGCTGCGTAAGAGAGGATTTATTCACGCCTATTGCACTTAAGAGATCAAACAGGGTCTGCTCCTATCAGCAGTTTAAATCGGCCAATCACTTAGAGCCGACTGCTCGCAACATAATGAAGCATTAACAATTAAGCTGGACCGAGAGTGTCTTTCATTATCAAGAAATACTGAAATGCTGAATCAAGGCATCACAGACAACTTCTGTTTTAGTTCCTGGATTTCACTTTTTTGTGAACATTTGATTTTATGCTGTTTACGTATTCCCTACAACAAATAACTTATTTTTTTAATGGGTAGAATGAATTTCCTTCGGATCAAGTATTTGGCTGTAAATAATAAAGCCACGAATCGTCTTTGAATAGTTAGGACTGAGAACTGACAATATGGAAAGTGGGTTGTTGATGCTAAATTAATGTGATAATCCAAATGATTGCAGTCCATTCCAGCGTCAAATCCATTTCTGGTTTCTTTGTAATTCCAAAAAAACAATTAATAGTCATATATGTAGCATACAGCTTGTGATACACTTGAGTCTCAACTTTGACAGTGGTGAAGTAACACAACAGTGATTTCTATCATTTTCTAATCTTGCTTACATGTTTGATGGCTAACATCCTTCCTGATTTGGCCTCTCACTGCCTGAAACGCATTCATTCGGCAAATTCAGCGTGAACATAAATGGCTTTCAAATTGTATTCTTTGATTAATGTTGTAACCAATCATTGCAAACGTTTCTTTTTTTCTTATCGGATGTATGCTTTTTGACATTTCGAATGTTGTAACCAATCATTGCAAACATTTCTTTTTTTTTCTTATCGGATGTATGCTTTTTGACATTTCTGTTTGGGCTACATCTCAGTATCTTGTGAGCTTATTGGTCAAAGAGACCAAATTGTTACTCACCGCCTGTGCCTGCCTTTCAGTTGTCGTGTTCGGATATTTGCCGTATTGTTGTCATAGTTCACCTCCTTGGTTGTGATTTTCCTCCCTTGATCCAAACCCCGTATTTCTCTGCTGTGCCTCAAATTCTGCTCAAGTCTCCCACAATGTCTTGTAGCTCGCACCCCGAGAGAAGAACGCCGCCAACTACCGCGCTAAATTGAGAGAGAAGTTTAAGCACTTCCCGCAGATCAGACGCATTGCTCAGCATCGACATCTCCCGAAGGCCATCTACTACCAGGCTAAGGAGCTGAAGGCAATGAAAGACGCTCGCCGCAGAAAGTGAGTTCTTATTTACATTCCTGTTTCATACTGGCGACTGCTGGACAGCCATGACGTACGCGTGCATGGGTTATGGTGTCTTGGACTGCTGCCAGGTTATGCCTTTTGTTGTCCCACGCAACCTTGTGGAAAATCCCTCTAATGGGGATCCTCTACCATGATATGTTCTCATCAAGCCTTACACACCCGTTCTCTTTTTGGATGGGGGGATTGATTGTCCCATTTCGCTCTACTGTCACTAAGCCATAGCGCTCTATACTTTTTTTCCCCCTCCACCATAAGTTTCCTCCGAGATCACATCCGTGTGAAGCATAATTTACTTTTTATAGTTACGGTGGTGTTTTCAGAGTACATTAGTGTAGCTGTTAGTAAATTGTTTGATGAATCACTCTTCTCCTCCGGCCTCTTGTTTGATCACCTCTGAATTTTCCAACCCCTATGTTATCACCAGCAGGCTTTTCTCACCATCTTTCGTCCTTCTATTTCAGGGAGAAGAATGTCCGCTCGCACAGCAAACCAGGAAGTGTGCCTGTGTTGTCCGAAAAGGAGAAGCACGTTGTGACTGTGGTCAAATAAAAAAAACTAATGGACAACATCTGGAGATGCATCACAGATACACAGGGTGTGATTAGACTGTTCTCTTTTTGGAATCGTGCAAGCACCCTTTCACCTGATGTTTTTACAAGTCAAAACATCCACATTCTGCCTTTCAAATTCCATTTGATATTCGTCACTTCAATTGTGAAGTGATTCCCAACCAGAGGACCAGAGAGATCATCTGCAGTGCTGTGGGAAATTGTCCGCTTCATTTGTCGGAAAATTATTGTTTATTAATGACATCTGTCTATGCCAACGACATGAAGTGACGGGCGGAACAATTCATTACCTTTTAAAGAACAATAAACTGCATCTACCTGTTGCCATTCATACAACAGAATAACTTATGGCTGTCTCTGAATATATCATCTTTGTGTTAGATTCAACAGCCCCAGATTTCAGACTGAATAGGTAAATTTGTGAGTAAACTGAGAGGAGGTCGTTTTTGCAGTGTTCATACTTTTTGTGACACTTTTGTTTGGTGTTGTGTTGTGAGATTTCTAGCATCAAACTTGTTGCCTGAACCCCCCCCAAAAAAAATGTCAGGAATCACTGCTTTTAAAGCAATCACGATTTACGTTAATGTGATTCTAACCAATGGGTGTGAGTAGACAATCACCTTGAGACCTACATTTATCCATTTCCCACAGTGATTGTCCTTATTTGGGGCAGAGATGAGTGGAATCCATGTTTACCCAAATGAAGCAAAAATGAACAAAATACCAGTTACTTTGTCTTTCTCAATGAGGTAAATCTTTTCGCGGTTATACGATAGAGACAAGCTCGGCATAAGTATTTTGTCTAATATGTTCTCTTAAAATGTTTAGAAATCCTGACATCGAATAGAGATGTATTGTGTTGCATAGTATTGCAATAAATCAATTAAAATCAATTCCAAATTTGTGCTTTTTCATAACTCCCTGGCATGCCTTTGCAAGCTTTCTTCCCAACTTTGATTTGAATGTTGTCATGAGCCAACATGTCAGTGTTTGATTGAAACCGCTTAAGCTACCTGTTGTTTTACTTGGTACTAATTTGCTTACGGGCCTTGTGAGGCTTATCCTTTATCCTCTTAATGCTTTCGTTCAAATCCATCACACACACCTACCTGAGCATGGCAGCATGAGTAATGGTTCTTGAAAATTTGCAGTTTAAAAACACTTTCTATAAAACTGGGAATTGCTTGTGTGTGTGTGTGTGTTGCCAATGAGGTAGTAAACAGAAAATGTAATATGTGCATCAGTGTATAAACCTCCATATACAGGTGTGTGTGTGTGTGTGTGTGTGTGTGTGTGTGTGTGTGTGTGTACACACACACACACACACACACACACACTTTTTTTACACAATACTGTGCGAAGGTACTAGACGTATCTGGCCCATTGTCTTGAGTTATTATTTCGACACGTCGCATAACCATGCTGCTAAAATAAGGCATTGACATGTTCCAGCTGCACAGCGGCTCCACTTCGTGTTTCCCGTGCTGCTTTACGCCTGCTGTCAATGAACATCCTAGCGTCCTCCGTTGATTCTGCAACGCGTTTCCGTCGCTCCGCCTCTTATGCCCTCTCCCCCGCCCCCCATCTCTTTTTACCCCCTCCATCCTTCTCTCATTGCATCCATTTTTGTGCATTTAAGAAATCTCAAAGTGTTACCAATCTGGATGAAAACAGGCCAAACAGTGACAGAGGGGGCACAAGGACTCCGAAACAAACGCGGACGGACCTAACGTGTTTTATTCTGACATGCGAGTGAATCCTTTCTGAGGGATGGCAGCGATGGGTTAGACAGGATTTAACATGACTGCAAAATAAAAGGCAAGACATGCGTTTATTTTTACCTTTTGTTTCTATTTTTGACCCACCCCGTGAACGGGCGAATATTTGCAAAACTACGTGGAGATTTCAGCCTGCAGCGTTCGCTTCTATTCAGGGCATCCATTTCTAATCCCGAGTGCTTTCTCGAGAGCACTAATGTTTGTGTTGATTTCAACCTGCAATAGCCAAGATAGTACCAATCTTCTGCAGCCTCGGCCTACATCCCATAACGCACTCGAAATTCCATCATGAGCTTTTCATAGTAAATATTTTATATTTTTGGACATTGAATTGTGCAGCACATCATCGTCTGCATGAACCGACGTGTCATCTGTTAGCCTCGACGGGCTGCAACTGCACATTCCGAATTTGTTCAGGACATGAAATATTTTTTGTCATAAAAATGCTTTTATCTAATGTAAATTCTTTTCTGGTGTTTGTAGCCACTGTGAGTAAAAGATGTCCGCTCCACAAGGGCCCATGGGTGGTCATGGCCCTGCTGCCACAGCGGCCGGCGCCATGCCGGAGATGCCGGACCTCAGCCACCTCACAGAGGAGGAGAGGAAGATCATCCTCGGTGTCATGGACCGACAAAAGAAGGAGGAGGCGAAGGAACAGTCCATGTTAAAGTAAGGAATTGCTCACTACTGTCACCTCATTCACACTGGTGCTATGGCTGCTAGCTCGGTTGTTGGTAAGCTCCATGATGTGTCGTGGCTCATGTCACCTCTTGACATTAAGCCGCGGTTGAAATAGGCGACGTGGGCTCGATGTTTTTCGCTACAGCCAGTAGCTCTTCCCTCTTTATGAAAAGAAAAATTGAAGATGTTTTAATAGCACGGCATTTTCTCCCTGCTACTTTGTTGTACCGCACTGTGGTGGGTTGCGTGAGCGGCGGCTACGGGCGCCATTTTCATGTACAAACACGCTAAGTTATTTCACCTTTATCCACGAAACGTCATCGGCATTACACAATATGTCACTGGAAAGATAATTTAAGGTGTCCTCTGTGGCGGCCACGTACGCGTGATTGTGTGCACGCCTGCATGGGAGCACACGCAGTCACGTGCGCGCGCCCACACTTCTCCGGTGCACAGATGTCTCTTAGAGCCTTTCAGCACCAGGCGCTGTCCATTGAAGGCTAGTATTTTTTTTTTCTTAAGGCGGACCAGGAGGATTTCCGTCACTGATTCCGTTAACCTTTACCGTGTGAGCCTTAACTCTGCTTATTCGTGGGATATTACACGAGGCTGTCTTGTCCAGGTTATAAACCTCAAGCAGCTTATGCATTGTTAAAAAAATAAATAAATAAATACATATTTACGCTCGGGAATGATGCGTTTAAATGTTACAGCCGCCCCCCCCCCAGTCCTAGTTTCCATTGTACAGTCTAAGGTATCAATACAGTCAAATGTTTCAAAAGTCTGCTTTTACATAGAGCATATTGGCCAGATGTGTTTAGTGCTCAAACGGAATGTTAAATTTGCAATGTCATGGGATTTTTTTTTTTTTTTTTGCACTGCATCATACTGAGATATGTCTCCCTATAGTATAAGGTGATCATAATATAAAAAACAGCATTGAGTATGATGCAGTGCAGCTGTGCTCTGACAGGTTTTTGCCATCTGTACAAAGGTGGCTCTTTTACCAATTTCAGACTGTGCAGGTGTACCAAATGAAATGTTAAGTGAGAGTCAGTAAAACTGTGCATAGTGGCTCGCCTGTGCTCTTTTCCCATTTGCCTCAAAGCTTGCCCAGGGACTTCAGTGTGAGCCCGATCACTACATGCTTTTATGATGCATTAGAGCTGTTGTTTTCCATCACCGGGTAAATATTTGCACTAAGGCAACATTCCTAATGGAACGAAAGTTAGGCAATCCTTACCTAGCGCTACTCAATGAGAAACATGACTCATGTATTCCAAGATCTAGCTACCTCAGCTGCAGTGCTGTGTGCAGTTTGATTCACACAAGCCTTTTTGGCCCACCACTTTTTTTTTTTTTTTGGCCACAGAGCGACATATCCCTACATTCCAGCAAACCCCCAATTGCGAGTGTTTTTCAGATGTACTTTTCTCTAAAGTAAAGGGGATCCGTTTTAGTTTGATAAAGCTTGAATGAACATCTCAGCATAATATTAATTAACATTAGAATTTTGTGTCTGGTGTAGTGAACCCCTGCATACTGCTCATTAAGAGTCCTCCTGCTGTTTGTTTTGTGGCAGGATGCATTTTTCATTATCAAATAATGATGTTTTCATTCAATGTCATTCAGTCAGCCCGTGTTGTCTGTTGTATTGTTTAAGTGGACAAGCAGAATCGTCATGAGTCATCAAATAAGTCAATAGCCACTTTCCTTACCCAGGAATCAGACAAGTATGCATGAACGCAGATACTGAGGCAACATTCATATGCTCATGAGTTGCAATGGATTAGCTTGTCTTTGAGTAATTCGTCGCAATGCCAGCGGTTTCAGAATCAATCACCGACACCGCTCATGTGGCTGGTCCATCTGCGCAGTCACGGTCGAGTCCCACAGCAGCTTGGATGACTTTTCAAGACCGTGGCAGTTTGAACATGAGAGAGGATCCTGGGAGGATGAAGTGATGGAGGATAGAGAGAGAAGCCTTCATCTGCAGGGCTGACCTGCATGAATCAGCTAGGTTCTTCTTACTTAGCAGACCTGCATATGACCATATGACCATGCACATACCTTTTGCACAACGCCATACTCATACAAATACGAGCAGATTATGAAGCACGGTTCCAGTAGTATTTGCGCCATTAAATCTTCTGAAGCTATCAGATAGCTCGGCATTCCATGCATCAATGCCTCGCTGAGCCGAACGGTAATGATGGTTATGGGACCCCCATCCCCCACCCATCCAGACATGGGATGTAATTGAAGCAAGCATCAGCTGCCTGTAATGGGGTGACCCACAGAATGCCCCGGGCGCCACTTTTACTTTCCTCCTCGATCCTGGGGCTACTTCCTGTTTCTGCATAATGGCTAAGAAGCAAAGGAGTGTCAGTTGGTCTGGTTCCCTGGTCTGGTCCCTCTTTCGCCCATGTGATATCAGTCTCTCTATTTCTCTGTCTCTCTACAGTGCTACTTGTGCTGTGATTCAACCAGTGATAAAAAAGATCACTAATCTAGCACATGTTAAACAGTAATGTATTGTCAAGGTATCATATTGGCATAACCTGACCCCTTTGACACTTTTCATGAGTGCTCCAGTGGATCTGCTTCCTGCTGGTCAAGGATCATAAGGATTCAAATCCTTTGCTCAGGACCTCCTTTGAGGTGTTAAATATTACGTTTGTCTGATAGAAGGGATTCCCCGTCGAGTGTAGCTATTGTAGGGCGCTGTAGTGTCGCATGATCTGTGACCGAGTTGCATGAGACACACGTGATGAGAAGAGTTGTTTTCTATAACGTTTGGAAGAGTCATAGAATTACTGTGTGGAGGTATAAAACACAAATTGTGTAACATTAAAACTTAATATTGACATGAAAGTTTAATGTTTGCGTCTACCAACAAAGCAAAACTAGCAGCAAGTGTGTGTGTGTGTGTGTGTGTGTGTGTGTGTGTGTGTGTGTGTGTGTGTGTGTGTGTGTGTGTGTGTGTGTGTGTGTGCGTGTGCGCAACTGTGTACAACAGCCATGGCTTAACTTTGTGACAATAAATTGCAAGTTGGCATAGTGCAACACTTCCAATAAGATTATATTGTGTAAAGGAGTGTACACGACATGACTAATCGTGTACATTTTGTAAAAGTAACAGAGTGCCCTGTCTTCAAACTATACATGCTCCCTCCGTTTCCGACCTACAAGCACCACTCTGAAGTGAGAATCAGATCAGTAATACAATAAAATATGTCCGCTTCCAAAAGTGAGGCAGACAGCAGGCACTTTTTTTGTGCACAACTCAAGTCTAGTGTAGCGCTCAGTCTTAACTGTGTGTACGGATGGAATTTTTTTCTTTTGGTTGTTTGGGGGACTGGCACAGCTAGAAAGGGTTGTTTACAGCGTTCTGTGCCGTTGCGGTAGGGAACGCAGCCAAGTTGTTTGCCATCCAATGGAAACGGCTCCCCCTTAAATTAAGCGCAGGAGAGGTGCGCGGTTTACATGGTGGAAGGACTCATTGGGGAGGTGGGGGGTGGGGGGGCGGCTCCATCCATGAGATTGGCATACACAAGTGCCTTAAAAAGGAAGTGCAAGAACATCTCTACTTGCGGGTGATATCTCATTGACGGCTGTGGAGTGGGCATTTGGAAACTGCCTTCTAATCACGATTGTGCTTCCGTTCAACGTTTGCTCAAAAGCAAATAACCAGTGAACATGAATGTTTTTGTTCTTGTTTTTTTTTTAATAAAAAAAAATAAATATTTTTATTTCAAGTGAGTATGTATGACTAAATTGTGTTCTTTGATATCTGCACACCAACTTAGCCGATCAGCAGGGAGCTCAGTAACATGTTTTAAGTACTTCAGACATATGTGTAAATGTATTTTCATGAGGTTTTCTCATGACAAAGTGTAACCCCTACCATTTGAAATAAAAAATCATAACATTTAAATTCACCTGTTTGATATTAATACTGGTTCAAAATAGTAACCCTGTGAAAAACTTGTTGTAAAGTACATACAAAGCATGTTTATGGAATTGAAATTCATTGAGAAGTTCAGAAGGTGGCACGGTGGTCGAGTGGTTAACACGTCGACCTCACAGTGCAGAGGTAATGGGTTCGATGACGGGCTTCGGCCTCCCTGTGTGGAGTTTTCTCCAGGTACTCCGGTTTCCTCCCACATTCCAAAAACATGCACAGTAGGTTCATTGAACCCTCTAAATTGTCCCTACGTGTCAGTGTGAGTGCGGATGGTTGTTCGTCTGTGTGTGCCCTGTGATTGGCTGGCAACCGGTTACCCCGCCTACTGCCCGAAGACAGCTGGGATAGTCTCCAGTACGCCCATGACCCTTGTGAGGATAAGCCGATTTGAAAATGTATGGATGTATGGATGAAAAGTTCAGACAACACACTAAACTAAAGCAAAACATTATAGTATACAGTAGATGTTTATCCATCCATCTATCCACCCATCCATCCATTCATCCATTTTCTGAACCATTTTACTGTTTCTAAAATCAAACAATCTGTGAGTTAATAATGCAAAAAGCCAATGTTTGTTTCCAGGCATTTTGGGTTGGCTAGTGGGCCTGTCTACCTCTCCAGTAGTTACACCACCGCACTGAGCAGCAGCAAAATCATCTCCACATTTAAAACCAAAACAGGAGCATTCTGTCCTAAGCTGACCTCGGCGTCACTTGTTACCGAATGATATGTGATTGGTTGAAAGCAAGGAAGTGACAGATGAGAAAGAACTTCTTCTCTTCTCCTGCCTTGCCACCCAGTGTAGAAAGTTAGTCTTCTGAAAGTTAGTGCTTCATTTGGGATTTGGGCAATCACAAGATTGCATTTCTAGCTACAACACACTTTTCTTGTGCTCCGTTTCTCTTGCTGTCTGTGTTGGTTGGAGGTCAGTGGGTTTCTCAGTCAATGCTATTAATGACTGTGTTAGTGCTGCTGATGTTGCAATTAAAACATCGCAAACTGTTGAAATACTTTTCTGAGGTCGAAATGAAATGCTTTGGCTTTGAAAAAGCCATGCACAATATGTGACTGATTACGAATATATGTCCAGGGCTTCGAGACTTCAGGCTCTCCTCGATTGCAAAAGATTTGCAACAATGTATTGAAAAGTGACATCGGATTTAGGCTTGTTAATTTGTCCAGTTGTTTTTGGTCCCTTAAAAAGGTGGAGGCACATATAAAATGCGTTGTAAATTTGAATTTGGATTTAGGATTTAGTTTGACTCTTAAACAGTTTAACCAGATGTATCATACTGATTATGGTTTGTTCCGATTCAGAGCCTGAAGTTCTCGGTGTGGGTGCATAGGGTGCGAAGAAAAGAAAAGGACAGAAGAGGGAAAGGCAAGTGGAAAGTTTGGCAGTGTAGCAGCGAGTAGAGGAAATGAGAAGAGAAAACAAGAGGAGAGACATTGACGTCCGAGATGCTATCAGGTCTCGTTGCTGATATGACAGCCTCAGTCCCCACTGACAAGCATCAGCCATCTCCCATAGCATGCTTGGCACATCAGACTTCATTGTCTTGCAGGCTTTGTTCTAAATAACATCTGCACTCGTCAGCATAGAATTTATTCTCATCTAGGCTCTTATCCCTCGAACAAAGTTTGAAGGGATTTTCCTGCCCCCACCCCAGGTGCTGCAGTTCGAAATGCCCTTGGCAAAACATGACTGTCAAAAAATGTTTTGCACTGACAATGAGTACATGGACAATGTTATACGACTGTATATGTGGTTCTGTATGATCCTATGAAAGCCATGACAGTTTTCCTTTGTACCGCTTGTGAGTTGATTGACAGAACCTCAAGTCACTGATGGGGAAGCAGTTCACTCGTCTGTCTCCCACGTAGGTGGAGAGGGTTCAGTCCCCACTTAGTGGTGCTGCTGCGAATGCGGGTGACAATTGTTGCCCGTGTCAAATTGTTCCCTGTGATTGACTGGCGATGATCAATGTGTCTTCCCTATTTATTAGGAGGGGATTTATGAGTTTACAGGTTCTGAGTATTGAGCTTTTTCTCTTTCTAGAGCTGGCTTGTTGCATGTGAGCGTGATACTCTGCACACAGCATGCGTTTTTCACTCATCATTGAGATAAGCATCGCCACATTCAGTTCGCTAAGCAGTTTTGGGGAATGATTTGACCTTTGTGTCCCAACTAACTTGCTTTAAGGTGAACATTAATGTGAAAATTAAATCAATATTTTACTGTCATGATAAACTGTCATTTTTGTGATCAGAGCACTGTTGCAAAAACGAGGAGATTGGCATTATAGATCCGTACTAATTACTTCAGTTGTCTTTAAATAGGTGACTGAGAAATGCATTAAGAAGACTGATCTTTCCAAGCTATTCTGAACCTCGAGGAAGCTGAGCGCTCCTGAGCGTTCCTCTCAAAAACATTAAAAATGAATTCACCAAAAGACAGATTTTTGTTGTTGTTGTCACCCAGCAATTGAAAACTAAAGATGTAATTTCAACACACCAAATGTTTAACATAGTTTTCTGAGATAATCCCGTTTGAGTTGGTTTAATGATGTTTACTGTCTTTATTATCAGAACACGAACCAGAATACACAGTGAAATGTTAAAATTTTTCGAGTGGAACAGACGCATGGAACTGTGTTTTCTACACTGAATAAGAAAAGAAATCCTTTTGATTTACTTAAAGAAAAAACATAGGTTGCACTTCATGAAACATTGACATTGATTAACATCGCTCATCGGATTATTTTGGAGGAAAAGAGGGGACATTTGTCAGTTTATCAAATTTTAATCAGGTGCAATTACAATTAAATGCAGTGTTTTGTCTCTGTACGTTCTGGTCCTGCAACTTTTTTTTTTTTTGTCTAAGATGAGCGTAAGCTAAAGTGACAGTTTTTAGAGCTTTATCATGGTGTCAGGTCATCTCAAGCGTCGGGTGCTTATTTCTATGTGAACTAGGACAGGATTTTGGGGGTATAAAATGAATGAATGCATGAAGGAAGGAATGACAGAGAAAGTTCATGTTTTACATCTGCTCATCATAATTTATAAGTACAGCTCATCCCAGGTAACACTGAGAATGCTATTAGCTAATCTGTGCTTCCAACAACACTCACCCTCAGCACAGCGGCACTGGCTTTGACATCATAGCCCTTGATTTTTGTAGTCGGTGTAGCTGCTCTCACACTTAAAAACTGGCACATCTTCATTTTCCCGTCTGTTTTGGAATTTATTTGTGCCGGAGCCGGAATCAAACTATGTACCGTGAGGCCGACGTGCTAACCAGTTGAGCACGGGGCCCGCCATGGCCCAGTACAAATTTCATAAATAAATACAACGTAATGAACACGTTCTTGCTTTTTTTAATCTTCAATATTCAGAGTTATATCTACTTGAATTGATCAGTCATTGAGCTTTCATTCATTACTTTTTAAAAATCATTCCACAAGGAATAGCTTGGACAAGATATGAAGCTCAGAAAATGTCAAATGCTAAATATGCAGTTTTATACTGAAAAAAACATAACATGCAAAAAAAAAACTACACTGAAGTATTATTTTCTTAAATAATGCAGTTACTGTTAAAATGTGAAATAATAAATCGTCATTGAAGCTTATTTTGAATTAGAATATATCATGAATGTACATGGCCAGTCCCAGTTCTGGCCGGGCCTTCACAACATGAGTCATCCTGGCCTGACAGGGTTACCGCTCAAAACGTCTTAATGTAGGACCTTGCATCATCCACCCACGGAGGTCTGCTTGCAGGTCCTGAGAAATGTACTTGTATCCTCTGAGCTACCCCAAGACTCCAGACTCAAATTAGTCTCTTCTTGTGCGACACTATGCCAAGGTCTGTCATTGTGCCTCTTGCACAAGGTATTTAAAGGCGATGCGAGGAGCCATTTTGATTGGCAGCACATCAAGTCATCTGTGTTCACGGCCACAAAATGCGTAAAACACCTTTTTGAAAATCCGGCATGCTGCGACTGCTTGCAAGGTCTAATCTGTCTCTGTGCAAATATAGACTGCACCTTGTCCTAGACTTGTGCTGGGCATGAACATAGAGCCCATAGTGTTTGCAGTGCATGTACTCCAACCGCTGCTTGAAAATAACCACACTTCGCCCAGCCGACCTGCAAAGTCACAGGCAGAGAAACTTGGCACTGAGGCAGTACGATGTAAATTATGAACACCGGTTGGTCCCATTCTGGCAAATTTCCGAAGAATTTGCCGACAGATGCTTTTCAGAAATGGGCGGCTGACAAAAAACATTAAAACAAAACAAAAACATTATTATACTTGGTTTGTGTAGTTTCATGCGTAAGGGTGGGCAGGCATGTAGAGAGTGACTACCGAAGCAAGTAATACTGTAGGTTTTTTCCCTTATATTTATATATTTTGTACATATATATTTATTTTGTACCCAATTATTGTTCTTCATTGAGGTCTTGGTCTTGGTGAAATTGCAGTGTTGTATTGCCTTAAAATGAGGATGTGGCATCCATATTTCATTTATCAAATACTGTATACGAAACCCTAACGTTGCATTGGTTTGTCATTGCAATGCACTTTGACACTTAGAGATGATATATTTTTATGTTTGAGTGTTACAGAGTTCTTTACATTGCGTATTGAATAGATGCAAACTACTTGACGTCAGTGACTTTTGTGTGATTGAGTTTATACATCCAAATGCTGTGTATCCTAAAATGTTTAGTCCATTTTGTCATCAGTAAAAACATCACCTCGAGGGACCGATCGGCCCATCATAGTAATTTCTTCAGCACAAGAGGCAATTTTTTAACACCTACTTAAGAGCAGATGATATCAATGTCTAATAAGACCTGGGTTAACATGAGCAGCGAGCATAACAATACAATTCCACCATCACCATTGAATCCCCTCAACAGGCTCCCTGGAGGTAAAAGTGCCTTGTGAGGAATATTTACAGTCAGTGTATGTGGCTAATTGTGGGACATGTGATATGAGGCCGGACTGCAGAACAGTCCACCCATCCGACCTCAGAGGGAGATGAGTGCAGTTCCCAGTCCGAATGTCTAAACAGGCCCCAAGGCGAATGGGGAGCAACCCCCAATGCCGCAACACAGTAGAAAGAGGAAAGAGGAGGCGGGAGACGAGGAGGGTTCGAAGAACGACAGAAGAGCCCTCCTCAAGCAATCTCCATTCATGCCAAAGGCAAGGATCGGCACCCCCAGGGGCCAGCTGGCACCCACAGACTGCACACGAGAAGGACAACACACAAAACAAATATTGCGTTTAACTTGGAAATTATTTTGCCATGTATGATATGTATAACTTTATGTGGTTGATGCTGTATGTATATTTTCATATCAAAAGACTATACAGTACTGTTTTTTTTTTTCATTTTACTGTCTATTACGGCATATGGTATTGTGTAGAAAAACACACACAGGCGCACAATCAAATGTCTGGCTGTGTGTGTCAGAGAGCTGGTTTATTTACTAGTGGTAGTTTACACAAAGCTTTGATCTCTTCACTCGTGTGTGTGTGTGTGTGTGTGTGTGTGTGTGTGTGTGTGTGTGTGTGTGTGTGTGTGTGTGTGTGTCTGTGTG
>NW_017806221.1:752905-766612 GCF_001891065.2 Hippocampus comes
GTGTGTGTGTGTGTGTGTGTATCTCTGTGTTCTGCTCAATGAATCTGTTTGAAGCAGGTGCAAACCAGTGACTCAAACACAGACGCCGGCTACTCAGCTATTCCAATAAGCACATTAACATTTTCCAAAATGTTGTCTCATTGTAGTATTATTAAAATGAAATCACAATTTCTACTTTATATGTATACAAATATTTGATTAGAATGAATGAATATCCATTTTTTTCTTTTTAATTACATCACAACGAGGCATTCAGTGTTCCTTATTAACTTTGAATCAATCTATCATTCTTAGTCGATGAAGTGTACCATAAACTATATATCAGCTGGTGTTAATTCAACACAATATGATGTTAATTTTAATACTGGCAAAGTGTCTATATGAATCCACACTACACCTGGTGTTACAGTCACATTCACAGGTGTTAAATATTCAACATCCAATAGTGTGTTACAGCAACAAAATTTATGGTTGACAGTGTAGTAATAATAACACGTATGAGTGTTTAGATGAACACTATTGAGGGTTCATGCACAATACAGTGTGTGGGAAATTACCCCATTGCCTCACGAACTTAAATAAAACATATTACAATATTTCAGTTCAAAACATTTTCTTTTATTGAGCGCATATAAAACAGCAGTGTAGGTCACAAGTGGTCTTTTTTGAACAATATGTAATGGACAACTCAAGTGGAAACCAAGTTAAGTTCATCAAATACCATCGTGTGAGAGTTTTGCCTATTTTAGGGAAGTCTGATTCTGTCTTGCAAGTGTTGAGGAATTTAGCCTTACTCTGAGTACTATTGGTACCAGTCTCTCACATGAACATCTGTTTAAACTCTTAAAACAAAGGATGTAGTGTGATGTTTGTATCATCTTCTCCCTTGAGTGATTAACAGCCCCCTAGTGTGTTCTTTTGCATCCCCCACCTCTGGAGACTCCCTGGAGGCCGTCACGTTCCCCTGAGGAGGAACTCTTATCTAAAGATTTATGCACAGCAGGAGAGCTCTGTACTTTTCAGTCCTGGACTTCTCATGCCAAGATCGAATTGCAATAACCTTCCTTTTTCTCAGATTTTTACATAAGGGGCAGGACTGCCCGCCTCTCATTAACATATTACCCCCCTGTGTAAACATGAGTCTGTATTTTTCCTTTGCTTACTGACGGAATCTGAAACTCTCAGAATCCGGAATCGATTCGTATTGTGTTGTGATAAACTGCAGAAAAGATGACGTGGTGTTGGGTCTTTATTATATACCTTATAGAGAAAGGAAAGAACCTGTGACCAAGGAGGGCCATAAGGAAATGGACTACACAAGCGAGGGGGGGAAAATGATGGTAAAGAAAATTGTCTCGACTCTATAACCAGCCAACTTCAGACATTACGCAAGGGCGTGGTTTCTATTTCAAAAATAGACACCAATCAGGGCCGAATCCAGGTGACACTCCATTTTAACAAAGTATCATTGTTACATCCTAGACTACACAGCCTAATTTATTACTCAGTGGCGTTGATTCAACTATTTCTAACACTGTCCCCGAATTTTTAACACTGGATGATTCATTTTGTACTCTTTGCTGTTTACATCATTTACTCTCCACTTCTCAGGGCTTCAAACTATGAGTCATTCTTTGGCGTCCCAAAGAGGATTTGATGTTGAGTAACTTTGCATTTTTCTTTTTGCATGTAGAATACATGTACTCTACATGCAGTAGGTAGATTATGGAAGTGATTGTCATAAAGGGATGATAACTAAAAGTGATTCACATAACATCACAAATGTCGCTGTGGGCCTTATACTGTGTATGGCCAGTCTTTGAACACTTCATACAAAAGCACCAGCATGGAACCTACACTAAGACATACTGCACATTGTAGGGGCTGGACTAGTTGTCACCCTGCCTAGGGGTGAACATTGTGTTGTTGTTGGATAAAACGCATCATCCCACAGATCCGCAGTCTAGATGCACGTATGCTTAAAATGTGTGCTTTGGTGTATATGATCCACCATGATAATAACTGAGGAGGCCTTTTTGTATCCCCCATCATCTGGCTGGAGGGACATAAGACAAAGAGAGCTGATGAAGTGATCTCAGGATCATGCCCTTCGACCAAAGTCTGATGAAGGGTCTCTTGCTAATCCCTTAATATTATTAGACCCACTGTGCTACACATTGCTACGTCTGCTTGTTTAGAAGTGAAATGAGGTCAGGGTGTGGGGTTAGGAGTGGTGCACAACTACAGAAATCCTCAGAATAGTATAATCTATGGAAAATTTCCTGGCATGCTGAACATTGGTAAACAATTTACCAAGCAGGCAAACTGCTTTTAATCGCTGCTGCATCATCTGGTTTGCACGGCTTTCCATCTGTGCGATATGACAGATAATGCATGAGAATTCTTTAATTTGGGACTTTTTGTACAGCAAAGTTCAGCAGACGTTTTGTCTCCATACAAATGTTCAAAGCAGTTATTTTCACTTGGGTGGTAATTTTTTTCAGTTTCTGTCCCTACCTCTTATTATTGCTTTTGAACAGATACTAAATGTGTAATGCCTGTGGGCCTGTATATCAAATTTTTTAAGTGATTGGTAAATAATTGCATGAGTTATGATTAATTTATTGGAGCCAAACACAGTAACCTCAATACAAGTGAATGAAAGATATTGAAGGGGGCTCCACGTTAAAGATGCTGGCTGGGTCTGCATGTCCTCAACCGTCTACTCCAGTCCTCAACCGGTGTCCTGCAAGTTTTCCATGTTTCCCTGCTGCAACACACATGATTCAAATGTTCAGGATCATGATCAGGCTCCTACAGAGCTTCCTGATGAGCTGATCATTTTGGATCAGGTGTGTTGCAGCAGGTAGAGATGGAAAACATACAGGACACCGGCCCTCAAGGACCGGATTTTGACACCATCGACTCTATGGTAAGAGCACTGCGCTTCAGCTCAGCACTGCCGCCTTTTGGCATCAGCAAGATACTTCCCTTGACGCCACTGTGCACTTTCAATCCTTTTTCGTTTTTAATTATTACTTTTTTTACTCTTCACATGCAGGGAGGGGAGAGGACAGGGAGGCTCTGACTTCCCTGCATGCTCTGATGTCCCTGTTAAACCCTCGCTTGGGGTGCTCAAGCACCGTGTCCTCTTATTTTGATACCACATTATTTTGTAAACTGTTTGAACTGGCCAGTCATTTTGCCAGATTGCGTTTTAATTACTTGTGTTGTCCCCTACTTCTCAGTTGGCAGTTCTGGCACACAACTCCGTGGTTTAATATTTAAGTTTTACATTCATCAATCCATCCATTTTCCAATCCGCTTATCCTCACAAGGTTCACGGGGGGTACTGGAGCGTATCCCAGCTGTCTTCGGGTAGTAGGCGGCGGACACCCGAAATCGCAGGGTGCCCACAGACGAACAACTATCCGTGCTCACACTCACACCTAGGGACAATTTAGAGTGTTCAATCAACCGGCCATGCATGTTTACGGAATGTGGGAGGAAACTGGAGTACCTGGAGAAAACCCACACAGGACCAAGGAGAACATGCAAACTCCACACAGGGAAGCCGGAGCTGGAATTGAACCTGGTACCTCTGCATTGTGAGGTCAACGCACTAACTACCGGGCCGCCCCCCCATCCAAGTATTAACCAGGCCCACCCTGCTTAGCTTCCGAGATCTGACTAGATCGGGCGTACTCAAGGTGTTTTACATTTATGTGTAATCCAAATTGTGTCCGTTAGACACACAGTGTTAGTTTGGTCAGGGCTTTAATATGATTGCCTCTTTGCAGGGATCGCTGAATGAGCCGCTCTTTCAAGTTAAGTGATGAGACAGCAGTGGCTTTCATATTTCCCCCTTTTTGGCTGAGCAGAGAGGGGAGTGGTGAGCAGTCACACGCAGAAGGGAGGGAGGAATATGTGAGCAGCTGCACAAACTTGGGCATATTTACATGGATATGTTTTTGCTATATCTAGTAATGTGCATTGTCCTAAAAAAAAAAATAACATGGTGCCAACGGGTACTAGTTAGTCCCATGGTGATGGGACACGGTGACTTATTAAGAACTGAGATTATAAATAATAATCATAAAATAAAGTAGATGTGTTCAATGGAAAAAAAAATTACCGTGATATTTAAAAAAAAGGACATTTTAGAGCTGTAATTTTAATACCGTGACACCACAATATTTTTGCTCTCATCTTTTATACCGTCTTACTCTAATATCAGCCCATGCCTTATAATAAAACTTTATTTTATTAAGTAAAGTGTTCATCCCTAAGCGGGTGTATTAAAAAAAAGTCTGCTCTTCATTTGTTTTTCAAATCATATTCCAATACCACAACCACAACAATTACTGTATTCCAAATTAACTCTTACAGAAGTGGAAAAGTTGTCTGCAGTTTGCATGTTCCCCTATTTATAAAACTATGTTTTGGTCCCAAATACACTTTCCAAAAGGTGTTGGATAGATTATGAAGGTGCATTGTATTATTTGCAAATTGAAATGTGCCTGAAATTTTGGTTAGGGTCTGAGCACTTGGAAGTGCATACCTTAAATTCACCCCCAATGGGCAGTGATAATCAAATGACAGAGGAAGGAGTGGTGAAGGCTGGGACAATAGCACAGGGTATCTATTACAATTCTATTGTTGGACATGCCTGTGCTATTATTATAGCCCCGACTGGGTACAGTACAGTCCACCTGCTGCACCCAGTCACTCACAACAGCCTCATGGAGATTTTGTAGGTGTGTTTTTGTTTAAATATGGATCACATGCGACGTGAGTAGACAGATGTGTGTAGCTAATGTCCGGTATTTGTAAAGGGATGAAGTCAGCTTTTTTTTTTTTTTTTTTTAGTTCCGTTTGTGTCTGAGGGAATTCAATTCCCAGTTGCTCCAGTTATAAGATTGTCTCACCCGGCTAAACTAGCAAGCCAAGACTGGCTATGAGACAAAATATAATTGGTTGATAGCAAGACTGGACAGAACTGGTGCTTATGAAGTCATTTGATGCTGGAATAGTAGCGAGTTAGAGGAGGGCATGATGCTAGGGTCAGGAGCCTCTGTCTGATTATTGCAGTTTGATATCTGGCTAATGTAAAGGGTTATGACCCAAGTGATGGTGCAGCGGGTTAAGTTTAAGGCTGGCTCTCTGGACTACTCCCAGAGGTACCATTTAGCTAGAAGCGGGAAGAGGTGTGATGTTAAATGGAACATTGTCATTTGCCAAAAAAGCAACTGATCCGTCGGAATGAAAAAATAAAGACAGAGAAGGCTGCCAAGTATTCACTTCTAAAAGAAGACATATCCATAACCATTATGAAAACAAACAAGACCATGACCATGATAATACACAATAAGGCCAAAATAGGGGTCTACAGGAAATGGAAAATGTCAGGAAAAAATTCCCATTCACAGCTCGAGCAGCTTTCCTCCTTCTAAGAAGTCTTACAAAATTTTGGCAATATGTCTGTTGGCATTTTGTCCATTCGTTCAGGACAGCATTTGTGAGGTCAGATGTCACTGATGTTGGATGCCAGAGCCTGACCTGCAATTTCTATTCTAGTTCATACCAAAACTATTTAATGGGGTTCAGCCCGCGCCAATTAAGTGCTCAAACTCCTCCACCCATGCATATAGAGCTTTATCTGTGCACAGGGTCAGGTCATGCTGGGGAACAAATGTTTCCCTAGTGGAGAGTTCAGATTTGTCCAAAATGTAATGATAAGGTGAAGAATGAAGTTTCAAGTTGAAGTTCATACCAGCCCAACTCCTGAGCAATGTACTTTATTGATTAAAGTGTGTGTTGAAATTCTGTCATTGCATCTGGCCAAATGTTACTAATATGTGTTTCTATTTTTTGGCCACCTCATATTGCAATACGAGATGGACAAAACACAAAGGACACTCCTCAACATGATACCACAGAAAAGTAAACCATTTACCGATCCATTTGCTAAACCATTTTTATAGCCTATCCCAGTTGACATCGGGTGAAAAGTAGACAGCACGGTGGACAAGTCACCAGTCAGTCATACCTCTCTAAGGATTATGGTTTTGGTTTTCTTATCCAAATTGGATCTGTAGCTGAAATGATTTATTTATTTATTTATTTGCCTGTTCCATGGTCAATGTTTCCCCAAGTCTTGATTTGGAAATGTATTTGTGAATGTATGAGCTGCTGATCAGCTGACTCTCCATTTGGGAATCGAAGAGGGGCGACATGAATGAGCTTTCTGGAATCCTGGCAAGTAATCTAAGGAAACAGATGGATTTTAGTTATATATGGCAACAGATTAACCACTTCCCTGTTGTGCAGAAAACCCGCAGTCACCAGCTTCTGTTCATCATTCTGAATGCTAGACCTTGGTCAGGAGGTTTGACTTGTGTACTGTTAAATTACCTGTTCAGATGATTGTGTCCTTTGGATTCAATTCTATCACCTGTTTTTAAGGCCAACAACCAACCCACGGAGCCTCTTGCCTCCCCACCCCTTAGCTGCATATCACACTTTTCCAGCTCCCTTTGCCAGAAGAAGTCAGCAGCACTGCCTGTCTAAAGAGGAACAGTAGTGCTTTTGCCTACTACCTGTACATACATTAGAATGAGCAAGTGGGAATTATGTGTCTTTTAATGAGCTACACTACTACAGTTTTCAAGATGCTCTCCTTTTACATAATGATGTTGATTTCCTGCATGTGGATGACAGGAAAACATGACGCATTTGGTAGGCAGTGCAGCTGTGCTTGAGCGTAAAAATTGGCACATGTTGATTTTCGTGCCGGCCTATGCTGAGCGTTATGACGTCTGGGGCGTTTCTTTTGACATGCACCTGGCACATCTGACAATTTGACGGCTGAAAATTGACTAAACTTTACACCTGCTAGAAGCACCTTTAACTTTTGGTTTAGGTAGCATAACACGATTTTGGTAAATTTGAAAATCAGTCCACTGGCTGTGCCACTGGTATTGGAGGTCAAGTCACACACAGACTATTTCAGGCTATCATTAACTTCAGCCCCTGCCAGAACTGGCTGGCTGGGTGTGTGTCAATTTAATGTATGTAGTCGGTATTTACCCACTGAGCCAGACGACTCCCTTATGATCCAATTATCACTCAATCCGTGGTGGACGCTGAGGGCCCTCAGGGTTCACTACCTTAAGCATGAGATCTTTTATCAAAGACTGTCTGTTGTAGATGCCAAGATGAAGCTGCATCTCAGTATTTGCTTAAAATGTTTCTATAATCCATAAAATGGATAATAGAGGCTTTTGTAATATGTAGCTACAGATATTAAGTGATGGTAATGTTCATTTGAGCTTGGACCTTATTCTCATATCAGAAAATATGTGTAATTGGTGTTAATTTTCCCATTTAGTTCGGTGCTGATTTTTGTTTTTCTTTTTAACCATGCTGAATAGTGAACGTGGCCCATGTGCCAGGTCTTGGGCTAGCAAGCTTCTGTTTGCACTGCCAATCAGAAGTTGTTGGATCTGCTGAGGTGCATGTGACATACTGCCGACCTTGTCTCAGCAGTGGGAGAAAATGATGATTCATAGCTCTTCGAGCTGTCACATCAATGTTTCTGTGAAGCAGCTGGTTTATAGGTGAGAGGCGTAGAGATTAAACAGGAAAGTAAGGGCTACTCTTTTTCCTCTGCGGTGATTTTTTTTCCCAACAAAAATGTACAATTAATAGAGAACCCTTATTTTACCTGACAGTTTTTTTGTAAGATTATTCTTATTCTCATGAAAATGACCTTATATTTATCTGCTGAAAATGTCAACGGAATTAGTTTTTGTGGTAGATTTAAGTGTTTTTATCGCAACGCTTCCATGGCTCATTTCGCATTTTATCTGCAGTGGGTAGCCGTGCCCTGATGCTCATTTTATTGGACAGTTAAAAGTGTTCACTTTACTCTAAAAAATGTTCATAGCTTTGCACATCTAAGAATTAGAGAACTATTCAGAATGTCATTTTATAAAAAATCACGGAGCATTTTAGTTGGCCTGTGTCTCATTTTCCGTCCTGCATCAATCCGGTTAGCTTTGGAGCGTTATTCCCATTTGAGGTAAACAAACATCTTCAAAAAAGTATTGGTTCGTTGTCTACATATGCAGACCAAGTTTTGATTTTGAAAAGCTTTCAATTCTCAATCACAGTTTTTACGATTAAAGAAGGGACAAACTCTAATTGTCTGCCAAGCAGTCCAGGTTGTATGCATCTCTCAGCCAAAGTCAGCTGGGAAAGGCTCCAGCTCACTCACAACACTAATGAAAAAATTACTAATCATAAAACAACAACAACAACAGGCATAATGTTACTATCAAACAAGAGTCCAAAATATGGATGTAAGATTAATAGTGGATGCTAAATTGTCAAAAGCTATGAATGAGTGGTTGTCTGTCTCTGCATTGGCCTTGAATAGTGCTAAATACTGGATGGGTTCTCAAAGATAAACCGTATGATTGTGCACATATACCTCACTATTGGTACACACAAACACTTTAACATAGACACATTTTGTTTCATCCATTTCATACTTGCTGTGAAATTGTTAGTGTTGAAGGCCATGTGTCCACTAGAGAGCAGTGTAGCACCAGACATAGTCAGAACTGGTTTCACACAAATAGGGGATGGGGGGCAGTATTTTCTACTGCCCTCCTCAGATGGTAGGATAGCAACTACATCACTTGTGACATTTCGCACTCGGTCATTTTACTGCCTCATGGCAAATAATACACTGCTCCCACACTAACATATACGCACATTCAGTCAAGTACAGGAGCACACGACTCACGTGGGATCTGAGTCCACAGAGGCTTGTGCTTTGAAGCAGTCCTCATACTTTCTGTCCAGTCGACATGCTGGCAGGGAGAGTGCTCAGTCAGATAAATATGAGGCTTGTAATGCGGCCACAGAGACGAGACTGATGGGATCAATAAAGAACAACGTTGTAGGTCACTGGGAAAACACAGAGAGAGAGGATAAATATGGACTGGCTCACCCGGAAACAGAGCAGCAAGACTGATGGGTAAACAGGACTAGAGCTTCTCACTCTCACCATTGTAAAACAATTTGATGCTGTGTGATTTCGATGCTGCTTCCTGGATGCTATCTTGTTATACTTTTCGACTCAGATTTGTTTTTTGACCCCACTTTATGAACGCTGTTCAGTTGGTTTTCTTTAATGTCTGGGGAGAGTGGTTTTCGACCCGCTCCATATGCATAACGTGTGCATTTTACAAACCCATTTTATTTGACTCTTGATAGAGTTAACATTGTTCCACAAAAGTTAAAACAGTAGGCTCGCTCACTTTTGGCAACTTCAAACTATGTCTTCACAGTTTCCGGAAATACCTGTTCTGGTGGAGTCACGATGACCTGCTACGATCCCTAAATTGAGGCTTAGTTTAACATCATCAATGAGATGACATCATTTTTAAACTAATTTAAAGCCAACGCAGTAATACTTTTATGTTTGATGCATTAGGCATGATGCCAAATGTTCAAGGACATTCCAATTTGAAGCTCGTACCCTAAACTAGCTATACATGTAATTCTGTTTTCAATATTATTTTTTGTGTCAGCTATTTGTGTTATTGCATGCAATGCATTGGTGTCACTAAGCTGATACTTTGGCTTGTTTTGCCCGAATCGGTGATCCGCCGATATTTGTTGTGAAAGTGAGGAATGGATATATGGGTGTAAGCATGTGGCATACATCGATAAGTTTGTCCAAATAAACATCTTTTTGGGATGTATCTTTTTTCAAAATACCCCTCATCCCATTATTGTAATCGCCGTTATCATCGACAATCACCATATTGTCTTCCTCTCATCGACATCATACATGTATTATTTCAGTTGGCTCATTTATGTCACACATTTTCAGACCAGTTTGAGATTTTTATATTTTGTTGCTTGTGTTTTCCTCATCCATTTGTGTTCTGAGTTGTGCACCTTTTTTGATTTATGTTTTAGGATCAAAGAAGGACCAAAGCCTCAGTCAGCGCAGTAAGTAAACTGCATTAACCAGAGTGCTTTAGGCTTTGACACTTCTTCCTGTCATTTGGTGTTATGTGCTTCATCTGGCTCTGTCCCCTGCGTCTCAGAGAAGGAGGAAAGAAATGTCACTAAATTCATGGAATGCAGCTGCTTGTAGTCAGAGTGCATCACTTTGTGTGCTAAACAGATGACTTCCATGACATTAATGACAATGCAGTTTCCTTTCTAACATTCTTGTTAAAGTCATACAATGTCCTTACGTCTGTGGCTGTTTTTCTCACCTTGTGTTTTGTCTGCACCTGGACTGGCTTGTGTAGCCTTGAAATAGAATCTCTATTTCTTCCCAAACACTATCTTCCTGTACTGTGGATGTTCTTAAACCAAATCTACTGTTTGGACGAACTTGACCCCTAAAGTGTCTCCTTTCCACAGCTGAGCATTTGAGGCTGCTCTCATTTCCATTGGCTGTAGCGCTTCCTCGCTTTAGCATTCCCTCTGTCTCTGGATTTCTATTCAACTATTGCTCGTTTTAGGAAACTAGTTGCTTCTCTGCCGTGCCCTTCTCTCTCTCTCTATTCTGGTTGTAGTGAATGTCCCCAAGTATTGTTCACTTCCTGGAAATCACACCCCCGCTTCTTATAATACCTCACTTGATAGACTGTTTTCCCAAGTGATGACTAGCTGCGCTGTACGTGTCATGCTTATTTGCTTATTTGAACAGGTGGTTTCCCTTTAGTGGGATCACTGAGCTGGTAAATAATGTTCTTCAGCCACAGCAAAAGTCCCAAAATGACAAGGAGCCCGAGCCAGACGCGTAAGTAATAGATCAAACACAGTCTCCCCCAGCATACACAGCCATACAACCCGATACAGTACAGTATAGTTCTGGTGTTTTAATCACATGGGATTTATTCATGATAAATACATAAATCGGTCATTGTGTTTTCAAAACACATTGGGTTTCTCAATTGGTACATTAACTGCCATTATTAATTTTCTAAATTTACATTTGACTCGCAATTCTGCAGGAACATAAGGTTGATTGGGCTGTTAAATTTAAAATGGATGGACATTTTACATACAATTAAAATACATAAATCTTAAGAATTAAGCCTCAACATTTGTGAGTGTTTCTGATTTCTTCCTGTTTTGTACATTTATCAAATTTCAACGATTCAAATCATCAAACTCACTCTGATTTCTCACAAAAATAGCCCAAATAAATATAAAATGCAGTTTCAAAAGATTTTCTCAAGGGAGGCAACCTATTTGGACCTTTATACAGAAGCAATTTCCTGAAGCAAATAACCGGTTGTGCCAACCTTTGCAGCTTTAACTGAAATCAAGCGTCTTATTTGAGGCTTGGTACACAGTTATATTAGAGGGTCGAGCATGAGCTATCTATTTAGGGTCATACCACACCATGTCAATTGGGTTTAATTTTGTACATTGACTTGGCCATTCCAAAACCTTAATTTTTCTTTTTTGAACCTTTCGGAAGTGGACATGCTCATATATTTTGTGTAATGATCCTTCTGCATAACCCCAGAGCGCTTGAGTTTGAGGGCACAAAGTAATGGCAGCCCGTTTTCCAGCAGAATATTTTGATAGACAGCAGAATTGAGCATTTCATGAATGGCAGCCAGGCATCCAGGTCCTGAAGGGGTTAAGCAGCCCCAGACACATCACACTGCCACCACCAGGTTTGACATGGTATGATGTTGTTTTTGTTTAATGCAATGTTATCTTTACTCTTTTGCCAGATTTATCAGGCTGCACACCTTCCAAAAAGGTGGAATTTTTGCCAATGTCTTTCTTCTGATTGAGTCATGAACGCTGATCTTCATTGAGGCTAGTGAGGCCTGCAGTTGTTTGGATGTTGTTTGGATGTCAAAATCTATGCTAACTGTTAGCTCATCTGGTAACTAGATTGTGGTTGCTTATACTTAGCGTTGTTATTGTAAATCAAACACTCATAGCAACCAGTTGCTTCTCAATTTGAGTCTGGCAACAGTGAGAGCATTAGGTAGCTTCCGAAGTGGCGATTGTTCCTTACGCATCACTTCCACTGAGTTTTTGGCTCGGCTGAACTCAATGTTGACCACATACATAAATATTTACGATCGTAAATATTAAACAGGTTTATTGATCAGGGAGGAACTATCTGAACACACACCACACCATACCACAGAAGACAAAACATTGGCAAGCGGGCCTTTGCTTGAATGGAAACATGCTGAATGCAGTTGTTATGTGTGGAGCATGCGTGACATAAAAGTAATGGTAGCCCTGTGATTATTAAGTAAGTAAGTTTTATTGTGACAGCAAGGCTGAACACAATACTCCATGGAGCATTTGATCGATTTCAGCAAATCCAACTTATTTTTTATTTCTCATGTCCCATCATCATTACAATAAAGGTTTGGTTCGGCTCACTTACATGCTCTGTTATTGTTATTGATTTATGTTATAACCTTATGATTAACTAGAAAAAGTACCGTAATAGAGCAGCATGAACATCAACTTCATGGCAGTGTGTCGTTCACCCTGGCTTTGAACATATTGTGCCATATGTACAACCAAGAGACTCACGTTACTGGCAGTGTGTCCCTACTGGGGCACAGCCCGGAGGTAAGAGAGCTCAAATTAATGATGCTAGCATGTGTCGGTTCAATGAGCAGCATACAATATAATCACTGATAGGCAGTCTCACTTTTATTTTTTTTTCCAGACTTTGGGCTTTTTCTAGGAAGTACACTCATTAGGTACACCTGTACAATCTCATGAGATCAAAAAGGCAGTCTTTGCAAAGAGAATAGTGGTATTCATTTAAAATGTTTATTATAGTGGTAGTTGTATGCAGTGCAGTGGTGAAGAACTACAATGCACGACCAGTATAAAGAGAAGGGTGTGTGTAGGACTGAATCTGAGCATGAAATAGCAGAGGAAGTGTGTTTTGTAGTCTCCGCTCCTCTTTGACACTGACCATTTAACTTGCATAACAGTATTCGTCACCCTGATATCAGACCTTCTGTCAACAAATGAGATTCAGTGAGATGTGTTGAACAAGGCGACACACTAATCTAGGCTTGTTTATCACACAATGGCTTCGACACTTTTAATCCAGCAGTGCAACAAGGGTCATGCTGCTGGCACACCTTCATGTCTTGATGCCACATGCTCACAAACAAAAGCGTGCATGCACACGCGCACACAAGTTACTTGTCAGGTTGTGTGGATGGCCGCTATACTTAGCCACCAAAGCACTGGCTGAAGGTAAAGGAAGCACGTTTCACTCAAACACAGACCTGTGTGTGGTAAAAGGATAGGACTACTCAATAATTCACAAGCACTAATGAATGTTGCAGGGGATATGTGGGGCGAAACCAATTCTAATCGCTATATTATGAAGTCAGCCCAGTGTTTAGTTTCTAAGGAGACGCTCCATTGACATGCGTCATACAAAATGCATGTGAAGGCCCTTGTGTTTTCAGTAGCCTCTCAGGACGTGCCAAGAGTTCAGCATCTTCTGTAAAAGATCACGTGCTGTGTCAGTAGGAGGCCATCTAAAGGACAGAGGTGGCAACGCAATTAGACAGATGTGATGTGAGATATACAGTGTGTGTGTGTGTGTGTGTGTGTGTGTGTGTGTGTGTGTGTGTATATATATATATATATATATATATA
>NW_017806221.1:767848-815020 GCF_001891065.2 Hippocampus comes
TGTGTGTGTGTGTGTGTGTGTGTGTGTGTGTGTGTGTGTGTGTGTGTGTGTGTGTGTGTACAGGGTGTCCATAAAGTCTCTTTACCATTTCAAAAATTTATGAAAAATGCAATTGATTAGATATTTTATTCAGATTTGTTCTATTGTATTCAGTGTTTATTAAAGGTTTTTTTTTACCTCTTTTAATACATTTCTACATGGGCACCATTAGTTGCACGAAGCACATCAAGATGGTACTCAATTTCTTGCCATGTTCGCTGTAGCACAGCCTCATCAATTGTGGCAATGGCATCAGTAATCCTTTGCTTTAGGTCAGTAATGTGCCTTATCTTTGTTTGACACACGATATCTTTAACATAGCCCCATAGAAAGAAGTCCAGGGGAGTGATATCTGGTGAACGTCACGGCCAAGGAATTGGCCCATCAACTTCCAATCCACCGGTCTGGAAATGTTTGATTGAGGAACCCACGAACATGCAGCCCCCAATGTGGTGGTGCACCATCTTGCTGAAAAATTATGGTTGGTTGAAGGTCATTCAGTTGTGGTGCCACATATTCAGGAAAAAGGTCAAGGTAAACATTTGCAGAAATTTTGTAGGGGTTCATTCAAAATCACCTCTTTCACAAACAGGATCCCTGAAACACACAAATGCAGTGTGATAAAAAACTTTAATAAACACTGAATACAATAGAACAAATCTGAATAAAATATCAAATCAATTGCATTTTTAATACATTTTTGAAATGGTAAAGAGACTTTATGGACACCTTGTCTATTTTTTTAAGTAAATTCAACAAAATGTCAGTATAATAAGCCTCTGAATGTATTCTTTTAAATAATTTTGCGATAATACTCACAATTAATGTGAATGGTTTTCCGTTCCTCACGATTGCTAAAAATCCAGCAAAACTAGCGGAGTTATAGTCAGCTTGCCGGGTCCATACGCAGAGTTGCTGCTGGCTAGCTTGCACCCTGCTCAGTAGCTTGAGCGCTTCCTTTCCGCTGTCTCTCGTAGGGTATTTTGATGTGAACATGGCATGGCGCGTGTCAAAGTGCCATTTTACATTCGACCGTTTCATCGATGGTATTTTGTCATTGCAAATCAGACACACCGCAGAACCTGTTCTCTCCACAAAGGCGAATCCTTCGGTCCATTCGTCCTGAAGTCTACCATACTCGTCATCTTTTTTTTATTTTTGCCATTTTATTCGTTTAGGATTAGCTTTGAGCTAATGACCGAGCGGGTTGATTCAAAAGGGGACGTTTACCTGTTTCCGCAGCAACGGCCAACGTAGGCCAGTATTATACAATCAAATTTGCTCCTGGAGCCAACTGCAGCCCTGAACAGGAAATGAGCAGTAAAATAAAAAATAAAATAGAATCGATGGATGGATTAAACAAGCATGAATATATTGTTTTATCTGCGAGCCAGATACAATCATCAAAAGAGCCACATATGGCCCGCGAGCCATAGGTTTTTAGACCTCTGGCCTAAAATAATGTACAGTTTAGTATCACTTCTACCTTCAGTGCCAGCATCAGTAATCAGCAGTGTAACAGCCATGACCCCACCTCCAACATGTTTTCCCTGCAATGTGAAGCTTTGCTTTTGTTCATGGGTCCCCTCCCCTACATGAACATTCTTTTCTATTATGCTTCATCTTCATGTTCTGATTTGCACACACGAACGTTACTGGGAACACAGTCGAGAAAACATCTAATCTGGATTCCTGCTTGTACAAAACACTGACAAAATAGAGGATGAGTCCTCCTCATTCTATGCGAGTGGCTTTGATTTGGCTCACCACTATGAAGAGGAATAACTGTCATTTTTTCATTCTGTGATGTGACGCTGTACAAATCCAACATTTTGTTTTCTTAAGGAAAGAACCAGTTGTTCCCTTTATGAATAAAATCACAACTCATTGAAATGCATTCTGCAAATTAAATGGAAGCCATTTGCCAATTATACATGATTAAATTGTGCTAAGAATGAACAGAATTTAATTAAATGCTCTAAAAGGCCAGAAAATGACTTGTTATATAAAGTGAATAAATTACCATGGGGTCTTCGGCAGGACATTGCCTACAGTACAACCACAAGACCATCACCATGGAAACTTGAAGGATAAATCCACAAGTATCCAATCAGAGAACACAAATGTGTATATTTGAGTTTCTGGGAACATGAAGAAAGGGATCTATTGTTTTGTATATATATATATATATATATATATATATATAAAAGCAGTTAACACCAAATGAATGTCTGTATGTTAAGGCCCTTGGATTTTTTTTCTTTCCACCTTATGTCGGTGCGCTATTGGCATTTTGATGATGCTTCTAATCTTGAGGTGTACATGAACCATTTTCCAACAGAAAGCATTATCATTAGATTCGTCAGTTTGATCGTTTGAATGCAGAACTGAAAGATTTGCTGTTTATCACAAACAACACTTTTTGAAAGACTCCAACTCGACACATTGCTGTTAAACTTGGTATCTCAGTCATCGTTAGACCTGTTTAACACGTGTCCTCCTATCTGCCCACAGGAAGTTACACCAGCAGTTTGAATCATACAAGGACCAGGTCAAGAAGATGGGCGATGAGACAAAGCAGGCTCAGGAACAGAAGAGCGAAGCCCCAACTTGCGGGATATGCCACAAAACCAAGTTTGCTGACGGCTGTGGCCACCTCTGTTCATATTGCCAAACGAAATTCTGTGCTCGATGCGGAGGACGAGTGTCTCTGCGGTCAAATAAGGTAACGCTGGTTTGCATGCCTGAAAATATCCATTAATATGGACACACATGCAGATGTCCTGCCCTCCGGCAAATTTCTCCCTGCGCTACACAGTGAAATCATAATCTGGGAATTGAGCCAGTTGTGTCTCTCATTGTAACGCATACTTTTTTTCAGTATTTTGCCCTCGAGAAGAGACTGTCTACAACATTTCTGTTGTGATTATGTTCACTGTTAACTCAATGGGCTCTATTTTTGTACCAAGTGCAAGTCTGGCGCGAGTTGCGGCGTAAATCCCTCTCGGGGCAGGATCGAGTTTTGGTATTTTTGCAGACCCGTTCAAGCCACGGCAGTGTGGCACGTTTTAAAAAGGGCATTTTGCGCGGATGTGGGCGTGAACACAGCTGACTTGTTTCGCCACCACTTGGAGCAGCTCCTCTTATTCCTATTATATTCTGTGCACGAGAGGCGCATTGATAGTTCTTGACAAAGCAGAAGAAGACACTGATCTGCTTGAGTCCTGAGGCAGGTCGAGGTGTGCAAAATGTCTTCACAAATATATCATAAAGAGGAAAATAATAATGCGTCCAATGAATTGATCTCTGCCATGATTCAGAGGATTTGATACATCTCATTGTCATATTTATAAATAAAATACATTGACATCCCCCAGAGTTCTTAATCTGTGTTCCTGCATCTCAATCAAATTCATCCAAATCGCCACCAGCGCCCCAACTACAAGGTGGTTCTAGTAAGTGTAAAGTTAAGTTTACACTCAGGCATGAAATTGTCATGTGCGCCGGCCGCATGTCAAAGCCCCTTGGTATGCCGGAACACCCAACATGGCACAAAGAGATGAAACAAATTCCCAAACAAGCGCGTTGAACTTTGCACCGCCAAGAAAGTCGGCATGACATTTTCCCATTTCGTTACACTTGAGCGCAGCTCTACTTTCTACAAACCCATTTCCGATAAAGTTGGGACATTGTGTTAAAGTGTTGCAGCCATAAAATTCTTAGTTATTGAATGTAGTGTATTCAATGAAATATAGTTTCAACATGATTTACAAATCATTGTTTTCTGTTTTTATGTTTAACACAACGTCCCAACTTCATTCAAATTGGGGTTGACAACTATAGAGCCCTATGTGTTAATTTCCAGTTTTGTTTTGTTTTTTTACATATTCATGCTGAATTTAACTACGGTTGCTCTACTGTATTTCACCATTGGAGGATACTACCGGTATTCCTTGGTTTTTTTCCCCTACCGGTGAACTACATGAGTGCTTTTTGTGCCTGCCAACTATATGTACCCAAACACGCCCAAACAGACTCAGTCCAACATTTTAACATTTGATGGGTTTAAATATTGATCATGAGCTTAAATGTTTCTGTGCAAACTGATCCACTCGAATTGCTGTTCGAGCATGTGACTGTCCTGCCAGCGCCTCTTACTGACACTCACAATCTTTCGCTCTTTCTTCCTCACTTTTATTTTCTTCCTTTCTATCTTTCTGCTGCATTCCCGCTGTCATGGAATTGCAATAGGAGGACAAAGTGGTTAGCAACATCCTTTTCTGCATTTTCTGGGAGTGTGTCTGACGCATTGTTGTTCCGGTGATGTGGAACATACACATCCAGCAGCCAAAAACAGTCCGAAACCAACAGCAACAATACTGAACAGCAGTTTCTGTGAGTGCATCACCTAATGCTGGAATAAATACCGCAACCCAATCAGAACAATTAGTAATTTTTCAATCATTTGATTGGAATTATCTCATCAATGTATCATTCTGGAGAAATACATCGAGGATTGGAATAAAACTTTAGCAAACCTATTATGCTGATGAAGTTAAACCATAGATGTGAGGAGTGAATGCTAACATTGATTAAAATGAAAATATATGACGTGTGTTTGTTTTGTCTACATGAACAGATTTACCATCAAGGTGTTGAATGATGTGAGAGACATCGATTTTAATAAAAGTTGTAGTTCTTACATGATTTTGGTTCTATTTGCCTCGTGCCTGCAAAGAGTACTTAAAAGGTCTTGACCCCAAAAAATTCGCAGCAACAGTATGGCAATACACTCAAAGGTATTTTCTTTTCCTTTTTGGAGATAGTAGGGAGATCTACAGGCCGGTCATGGCATATTTGTGGGGTTGGCAAATGGTCCGATGAAAGTGCCACTTAGTGAATAGAGGCAATGACACCTCTCGCTCAGTAGTGTTCTGGCCTTTTTACCCTCAAGGTCAACCATCAATACACACTGTGCATGCTGGCATTAAATATTAATGTGATGTTGTACAAAATAGAATCTCATGAATGGGTTGATGTGTACAGAGACAAGAAGCTACAACTCCTGGGAAATGCATAAACAGTACAAGACTTGACATTTTGCCAGCTTTCAAGCACATTTGTATGATGCACACACGTGCGTACGCGCGCGCGCGCACACACACACACACACACACACGCGCACACACACACAGCTAGCAGTTTTCCAAATTCAGAGGCTAAGTGTTCAAGCTTAATGCTAACATACAATGTGAAACTTTAGAAACTTCATCGGTCGGTTAATAGAAATTAGCCCGGCTATCACCGTCATTTAAACCATTGACCAACTGCTATTTCAGCATGAACACTACAGTAATACATCGAAGCAGGGATAATTCTAGGGTCAGAAGTTTAATGGTGCTCTAGATAGGTCTATTCATGCTACAAAACCCGGAGGAGAGGTGACTGTTCGTGGGAGTGGTGTAGCACTTCACTCTAAAAAAAAAAAAAAAAAAAATTGCTTCGGAATTCTGCAGGGAAGTTTGTGAATAAAACAAATCTGATCAAGGTTATTTCAATGATGACAGCTCAAGAGAAAAGGATTTGAATTGTAAAATACAAACATGTGGTAACCCTAATATCTGCGGGAGGACGTCTTTTGATGTACAACCGCTCCTCAACAGACACGTTGACAATATGTATGATTCAGAAGTGACTACAAAATTTTGTACCACTTTTCTTGAAAGGCAGTCTCTCCCTGTTCTTCATCTCCTCATACAACGCAACCAAGCAAATTTAGTAGTAACTCATGATGTAGTTAATAGTAATGAAAATGTCCTGTCTAAAAAGACGTGCACTGATATATGTTAAGTGTCTTTGTGGTTTTGAATGTGAGGATAGACATAAAAGTGATAAAATAATTAACTGAACACTAATGCAGTGCAAGGTCCCTTCGCTGCTCAGTCTCACTCTCTCTGAACCATCAACCAAAAGGCAGATAACCAAGCTATGTGTTTCATGTCCAGTAAGACATTGAAACTGATACATTGATCCAACTTCCATCATTAATTCCTGTATTTGACTGAGGTTTGCAAGTTTGTGTGCACTGCAGACCGATATTTTGACCCAGAGTGTTTAAATTGAACCCTATTCGGGACAGCGGTTGCTACAATGGACATCTTACCATGTTATCAGGTTACATTTTCTTTATCTCTGTTTTTTTGTATATTTTTCTGCATATGAACTACTTTTTCCTTCCGCCTTCTGCATGCACGTAAGCACCGGCGTCTGCTCCCGCCCTAAAAATGGGCTGGATCCTCCTATTCACAGAGGCATAAGGTAGCTGTACATTAGTGAGACGTCAGTGACATGAAATAAAAGTTGGCTAAATCAAATATTGGCAGAAAATGACACTGATAGATAGATTGGTAGTATTTTGGGGCACATTCACTCTTTTTGCAAAAAAAGCCTACAAATGAGCTATCAAACAGTGCAGCAGTTGTTACTGTGGTCTCTTCCTTCTCAGCTTGAATCATTACTCCTATCGTCACTGAGTGGGGAACATTTGCAAGTGTTGCATTCTGTCATGGTTTGTCAGGGATCGTTCATGGCCGCAAATGTTTATCAAACGTATTGCGAATGGTTTCACCTCTGAACGAACCCTGATGTGAACGTGCATTTTGCTACCTTCTCCAACAATCGCAAATGTTTGCCCTTGATTGGGAAAGGGGCTTTCGTGCTGGTTGGAAGTGTCTGTCACTTAGCTACCTTTGGTGCTGCTTATTTGGGATGAGCTGAAGATTTTCTTGCTCTGCCCCACCATATTGTGGGCCGGCCGTTCAGTTTATATTGTGTGTCAGTCAAGGAGCGAGCCGTGGTGAAATTTGCCCTTTTCCCCCCCCTTACCCGTCTGTCGACTCTTTTTCTCGCTCACGGATCATGACAGCTGTAGTGAGAGAGATCTTGTTCTGTGAAACAGCATAGACTGTTTACGAGTAGAAGTTGATGTCTGGAGTCAACAGCAAGCAGAGCCATTGCTCGATGGAATTCGATACACTGGATCTAAATTTTGAAGGCTCTTTCAGTGAATACTCATCTTTTGTTACTTGACTTACTACATTTAAAAAACACAGAAGAAGCTAGCTTGAAATAATTTTTGGGGGGGGGACATTCGGATTTTTAAAACCTTTGCTGTAGCGTAAATATATGCCAATGTTTTTGAAGTCCTCAGAATGCCTACATGCCCTGGTGGAGTTCACCACCAGTGCTCTCATGCTTCCTCTAATGCGGCTTCAACAGAGCCCGAGGAACCTACAGTCTCAGGGGAGGAAGTCATTTGTGATTAAAACAGCTCTTGAAATCACTAAATGTGCTTCTTGCCACCTATTTTTGTAGGATTATATCTGAAAAGAGCATTTAGTTAACTTAAGTCCTTTGACCCATTAGAACACATTATGTCATATCATATCACCATACAAAATGAAATGCGTTTTGTATGACCCCAGGAATTTGTTTCATATTGTAGCATTTTCTATTCAAAATCAACCAACATATTTAAAATTAAATGTGTTTGTCGCTTTAAACCCATACAGTATAGACTATGTATTGTATTGTATTGTATTGTATTGTATTGTATTGTATTGTATTGTATTGTAAGCAATCAATCTACAAATTGTTGTTCCTGTCATGGTAACCAGATGGCCTAGTTTACAGTAGCGGTCTCGAAGTTTGTATGGACCAGGCAGGGTAGAGGTCATCTTGAGATAGCACTGGCAGTGGTGCTAACATTGCTGTTCTGAGATGTGTGCGTGTGGTTGTAAGAACAATGTCGCTCGTGATTGTATTGTATTGTATTGTATTGTATTGTAAGCAATCAATCTACAAATTGTTGTTCCTGTCATGGTAACCAGATGGCCTAGTTTACAGTAGCGGTCTCGAAGTTTGTATGGACCAGGCAGGGTAGAGGTCATCTTGAGATAGCACTGGCAGTGGTGCTAACATTGCTGTTCTGAGATGTGTGCGTGTGGTTGTAAGAACAATGTCGCTCGTGATCTGAAACAATGCTCGTTTCAAGACCAAATGTTCAGTCTTCGAGTGGCCGGCAACCAATTCAGGGTGTACCCCACCAACTACCCAAAGTCACCTCGGATCGGCTTCAGCGCGCCTGTGATCCTCATGAAGGTAAAGCAGTTCAGATAATAGATGGATAGATGTTGTCCAGTGTTTGTTTCCATTCATTGGCGTCTCTAGATTGTGACTCTTTGTCATTTCCTCGAGCTTAAAGTTTGAACATTTGGTATATTATTATTCATGAGTGAAATATGAATGATGAACAGAAATAGTATTGTCTTAGTATGTCTTCCCAATATCAGGTCGAAATATTTTCACCTTCGTCGGCTTGACATAACACCTCGTATTAGCGTTATAGGGAGCCCGGGAGCAAATGAATTGTTTCAAAATGCAGAGGAACATATGGGTAGGGGGGGTGCCCTGACATCACAGCTGCATTTGGTTTGATTCTGGGCGTGAAATGGAATTGAACATTATTATTCTTACTGGATGTGAACGCGGCATCATTCCTGTAACTTCATGTCATATTTTTGTCTCTGTGACTTCATCCTCTTGCAGTTGTTTGAGGACAAACTAGACTGTGAGTGCGCTGCCAACAAGAGTAGTCACAGCACAGCGAATGACAAAGTGCGGAGCAGAAACATTTTCGGTCAGCGTGCAGCACTGCCACATTGCTTATTGCTTGATCGAGGGGGTTGCCGCATATAAATGAAGCTCGCTGATGTAAACGGCAGGCTGACCGTGTCATGGATGAACTAATGCGGCGGTGGTGGGATGCGTAACCTCATTTGGCGGGTTGTCGCTTGATTCACATGCTTCTTTACGAGAGTGGTCCTGACAGTCCTTTAGGATCGGCTGGAACTGGAAATCTTTATTTTTAGTCAAGTATTTGGATTGTGACATCACACTGGTGAAAGAAACTAGGGCAGAGACTGCGGTGTTGGTTTGATCAGAGCGGATGTGGCCGGTCGAGTCTCCGGTAACCTTCACGTTGCGCTCAGCAGCTGGTGTCTGGACTTGGAGCTGTCCGTGGTCCTGAAGGTCGGAGTAGCAGGTTTGTTTGTCAGGAGAGATGCAGACAGCCAGGCTTCCGGAGTGATTGAATCGAACACTCCGTGTTTTTCTCGGCAGCACAATGGGTAAGCTGGCGAATGACGATTTTAATATTTGATGCTCTGAATTCAGTTTACTGCATACATGCACAGTTGCATTCGGTTATTGGTAGAGGCAGGTTCACGTTTTAATGTCTTATTGTAACCTTTCAAACTTGTCAACCTGTGCATGTAAAATAAAAAAAATTTTAAAAAATTTAAAAAACAGATACTGACGACGTGTGTGAGCAAACCACATGCGCATGTACAATATTGTTGTAAATGTATTCCCAGCTCATTCCCGTGTGTCTGAGCTTCAAACAGGGGACATAAATATTCATGAAGTCTATTATTATTGCTGGCGCACAGACTAAAATTAGAAGCTCATTAAAATGTAATTCACCACGTGCAGCCACCGTTGGATCATGTGATTGTAGCTGCTTGCCTTATTTTCATCATCTGCACATGCAGTGCATCACACTACAGCGTTATGGAGACCTTTTGCTTTTGAAAATACCCCAAAGCCTCATTTTACGGGCAGAAAAAAAAACACAAACAAGAACTAAGTAGGCTTAAAACAAAGTATTATTCATATTTAGATAGGTATGCCCTGGAACAAAGATGCCTGGGGAGTCTGTATACAACGATAGTCCTTTAAATTCATTATTCATTGGCTGAACAACCAGCATAAAGTGACTGCAGCTCCCCAGTTGTGGCAATAATTTTCTCCAAAGTGTATTAGCTCCTATCCTTATTGATGATTGCGGCTCATCTGGGCGCGGTCCAGCCCGGGATGTTCTGAGAAGGGCTCCACTCCCTGAACAATGAGTCTTTTAATGAGAAGTTCAGCTCACCTCAGTGCAGGTAAAGGAGAGATACGGCAATGCAATATGATACCTATGACAGCTCATTTAATGCCTCATCAATATTGCATCAGATGGCATCTCTACTCTTTACCTCCCTTCTTTGTTCCTTAATTATTGTGGGGACTTTTACAAAGATGTCTCTCATCAAATTTGTCTGTCACAACAGTACGTGATACCTACACTGTAAAATACTCGATCTTCCTCACTTTTGAATTAGATTCACACAGCACTGATGATAATAACTTTTTGGCCTTTTAAGGAAATCTTGCTTGATAGTTATAATTTCATGCATGTCAAAAGACATGCTTTGATTCGAGCCATTGGCATAGTCCCGGATTACAGTATTTGCAAGTCATTGACAAGTATCAGAATCTGAATAATACACACAAGAAATGGGTCGTTTTAGCCACTCCACTATTATAGCAAAGAAACCACTGAAACAAAATATGCATTTAAGGCATAAGCACATAAGTGCGTAGTAATTAAGCAATTGACCATTCGTGAGGTAGTACTGAACAGTGAGCGTTACGTAAATAATGCAGTTATTAATTTCCTCAGTATGTTAGTAAGCCAATCTGAAATGAATTTTTTTATACAATCATACTTACCAGACCAATATTATGTCTCATGAAGAAAACATTCAGTGTTGATAAAGTCTTGCCAAAGGAAAACAAATGAAAAAGACAATGAATACATAACCTCCCTTCTCGAGATAAATGAATGTGATTGATTTGATTTTACACGGAGACTGGCTCTCAATGTGAGCACCCAGTGAATACCTGCAGCAATAGTGCTGATTCACTCTCGGTTCATGTGAAGTCGTGTTTGCAGTGCCGTTTATTGGCCACAAGGAGCCGCTCACTGCTCTTCGCTCCTGCTCGCGCTGAAAATGTTGTTTGCCCCCACATGAGAAATGTCAATATTAAAGACAGCAAAAGAAGGAGCTTGGAAATAATCTTATTTATTTATTTAAATGTGACTGATATCGCTTTGAAATATTACTGGTTTTAAAAACATCTGTCATTTAGAACACCATTAGCTCTTTGTGCAGTGACATGCTTTACCAAGCGCAGCCGGAACAACGGTGGAGAATGTGTAATTAATATTTTGGCACCAGATGTGTGGTGTTGTTCTGTGTCTCGGTATATCGGATAGAGCTCATTTGTAGGGTATACACTCTATATTGTCGTGGTTGGTAGTGTGGTTAGTGCGAGGGTTTTTAGCTTTCTATTTTTAGCTGCAGGTTCAATGACTATGAAATGTGCAAACACAAGGAGAAATGGCCCTGCCTGAGGGCTGCAGCCCCCAACCCCCTTCCTGCACTCAGCCATGAAGAGTTAATATGAAAGCGGGTTGGAGGCGAGTGTGTGTGTGTGTGTGTGTGTGTGTGTGTGTGTGTGTGTGTGTGTGTGTGTGTGTGTGTGTGTGTGTGTGTGTGTGTGTGTGTGCCCGTATGTGTCTATACTGTATACAGTCAGGTCCATTAGTGTCGGGGCAGTGAATCCATTACCATATGTTTGCTTCTGTGCACCACCACAATGGATATGAAGAAAAAGTGTAAGCGTGTGGTATTTTACCTTTAATTCACCGTGTTATCCCTCCCCCCATTCCAAAAATAAATTGAATAAACAATTGAGGAAGTAATTAGCAATTTACATACACACATTGACCGGATTGTAGGCACCCCTCTGTTGATGCAGGAATGCACGGTGTCAAGTCAAGTATATTTGAAGAGCCCTTAATCTCAGAAAAGTCTCAAAGGTTGTCACAAACCCGCAGTTGACTAATATTAACGACGTTCCTTGATCTGGTCACAGAAATAACTTGAATCTGAAAAAAGTAATGATCAATACAAATGTAATTTAAATTCACAGATGAAAATCAGACATTGCTTTTGAATTGTGATTCAACAGAATTATTTAAAATAAATTCATGAAACGAGCCTGGACAAAAATGAAGACACGCTTAACTTAATATTTTGTTGCACAACTTTTTGAGGCATTCACTGCAGTCAAATGATTTTTGTAATTTTCAGTGAGACCTAGATATTTTGGCCCACTCTTCACGAGCAAATTGCTCTAGTTGTCCCAGGTTTTTCAGGGCGCGTTCTCCATACAGTATGTTTCAGCTCCATCAACCAATTTTCTGTAGGATTTAGGTCAGGGCTCCTAGAAGACCACTTTAGAATTGTCCAGTATTTTGTTGTTAGCTATTCCTGGGTGTGGTGAGCTGTGTGTTTTCTGCCGTTATCTTGTTGCAAAAGAGCCACGACCTGTGACCGAGACCAAACTTTCTGACATTGGGCAGTATATTTCTCTCTCGAATACGTTGATAGTCTTGAGATCTCATTGTACCCTGCACACATTCAAGACAACCCTGTGCCGGATGAAGCAAGAAAATAAGAGAGCCCCCTCCATGTTTCACTGTTGGGACAGTGTTCTTTTGTTGGTATGCTTCATTTTTGCATCTGTAAGCATAGAGCTGATTTGCCTTGCCAAAAAGTTCCAGCTTTGTCTCGTCGTCCGTCGGACATTCTCCCAGAAGCTTTGTGGCTTGTCAACATGCAGTTTGGCAAATTCCGGTCTTGCTTTTCACCGCCCTTTGGTTCACACATTGACAGATGGTGCAATCTGACACTGATGTACCTTGACCTTGGAGTTCACCTTTAATTTATTTGGAGGTTGTTCGTTTTTTTTTTTTTTTTTTTTTAACCATTCTTAGTTCCGGTCTCTTAAATTTGTCAGTAATTTTCTACTGTGGCCATGTCCAATAAGGTTGGCTACATTCCCATGGATCTTAAACTTCTGAATAATATATGGGACTGCAGTCACAGGAATATTAATCGGTTTGTCGATGGACTTGTAGCCTTTCACATTAACATGCTGGTCTATCATGTTCTTTTTAATCTCCTGAGACAACTCTTATCAGTTGTTGTCTTTGTTCAGTGTATTGCGTGTTACACAACATGTCACAGCGCAATGACTGCACGTCACCCTTTAAATAGACTGACTGACTGATTACAAGTTTGAACACATCTGTGATGCAATTCAGAGGACATCAATTGGTTAAACATGGCCCTATGATCAAATGATTTGTTAATTTATATGAACTTTTAATATATTAGCTTTTTTAGGGCCACTGTCATTTTTGTCTATTTATTTAAAGGTTTCTAATTTTTCCCCACAGATGTTTTTTTTTTCAATCAGAAAGACCAGTGTCACTGAAAAGAGCTTGTAAAAAGGAACAAAATAGTGTTTAAATGTTGTCAATATGTTAAGAATTAAAGAAGTCATGACGCCTTGCTTCCAATTCAAAACAATGGAATGGCCTGAGACCGAGTGTGCGGCTGTGTAGGGACAAGTCGGAGCAAAGGGAAGCATTTTGAGTCATGATGAGCACAGGGATCGACTACGATTGCCATAAAAAAAGATTTTAAAAGGATCACCACAATATTTTGGATTTTATGGACCAGAAGCATTTTTGTCAGTTTACTGTAGTGAGCGCCAATGGTGAGGAAGACATCATGTTCAGAACATTAAAAATATTGGAGCCGTTGTAATATTTGCAGCCATTGTGGTTGAAGTTGACATCAGTAAAGATGTTGACGTAAACTTTGAATACTGATCGGAGTTTTATGGCATCGAGTGACCTGAAGCTTGTTTAAATTAAGCGTCCCAGTCATGTGGTTCCTATGCAGTGGGAAGTTGTTGATTTGGCTGGCTCCTACGTCTGCTTTCAAGTAAATAGGACTATGTCCAAACTCTGTTCACAAAACGCGACCAACTTCATTACCGTGTAAAGACTGATTTGCCGCATAGCTTTTGAGATTGGAAATTGCCTCATGTCTGAAGCGACTGAGTTTGGAAAGTAGTTAAATGTGACTGTACACTGTTGCTGGCCTCTTTTTTTTTTTTTTTAATTTCATCCTCCTACCCTGCTACATGAGTAGGACGCGGGATTGAACTCTTTTATCATCTAAGCTGCAACAACTGGCATTCCCACATTCTTAAAGCCTGTAACCATGATAGAAAATAGAGTCTCGCAAACTATTTCCATGTCAACAAAATCCCGGTTTTGGTCTACCAGACATCGGGTGCATAATTCAAGCAAAAGTACATGTGGCCTAGGAGGAAGGTGAATAGCATGATTCCGAAAACTGCACGTTCGTTGAACTTGAACGTATTCATCTGTTTGTTATCTTACCTTTTTTTGTAATCTTCTATCCTGTCATGTGATGTAAATACAACATGGTAGTTTGAGATTTCGTCTAAATGCGAGTGATGTCTCAGTGCAACAGAATTTGCTGAACCACAATTTTAGCTCTTCAATCACTGCAGCCCAACAGATTAAAGTCATCGTTTTTAGACACACTGGCTCATTTGAGTTAATGGTCTCACTTATAGTCTCCAATTTTTCGACATGCTTTGCAAAAAGTTGACTGTGGTTCATCAGTGAGGAAAACTGGCCTCAGTGGCTGGTGGGTGTTCGCCGATGACTAATGTTTGACTGAAGAGCTCTCGCCATGACCTCGGTTAAAGACGCAGTCATGGCCTCACTGACTCCTCTCCACCGGGACGCATAAAGCACAATTTGTAGCATCTCATCTTCGATTGTGTGTCAGTACAGTTACAGCCTATCTGTAACATTGATAGCTGGTCATAAATGCCTCATGTGTCAATAACACATAGGCTAGTACACGATGCCTGCAAGTGCACAAGTGAATTGAAAATATAAGTGTCTTAGTTTATCATTGCTCGACTGGTTAGCGCATCGGGATCACGGTGCAGAGGTACCGGGTTCGATTCCGGCTCTGGCCTTCCTGTGTGGAGTTGGCATGTTCTCCCCGTGCCTGTGTGGGTTTTCACCGGGTACTCCAGTTTCCTCCTACATTCCAAAAACATGTGTGGCAGGTTAATGGAACACTCTAAATTTTCCCTTGGTGCAATCATGAGTGTGAATGATTGTTTGTGTGTGGGTGCCCTGCGATTGGCACCCAGTTCAGAGTGTAATCTGTCTACTGCCCGAAGACAGCTGGGATAGGCTCCAGCATGCCCCGCTACCCTTGTGAGGATGGATGGATCATTGTTGATAGCTTCATTAAACACATAGCCATATCCAGATCTTCTTTTCAACGAATCAGAAATCAAAACAACTTGCGAATGAAACAACATGTACCAGAGTGTATTGTTGATATGCAAGCACAGAGTATTTGGACATTACAGGAAATCCTTTGGGAAGACCACTGCACATTACTGTACATACTGTACAGATGCTAACTGTATCACTAATGTCAATATAGCTTCAATATATGCTCTGAAAGCGGGAGAGACAGCATTCAAGTCCTGCTTGCGCTAATAACAGTAATGCACTGACTCAGCACAGAGACTTTTAAGAGAGGCGGTTTGGTTGCCAGTGCGTGTGCGGGTGAGGGTGAGGCTGAGTGGTGTAGCTATGCTGTTGGTTAGTCCACCGGATGGATGTGTGGCCGCTCAACCGTTTGCCTTTCTCCCTGTGTTGACTGACAAACTTCAAAATAAGATATGATCACCTGAACCAGACTTTGACATTACACTACACCAGTGTTTTTCAACCTTTTTCGGGCCGAGGCACATTTCTTTCATTGAAAAAATCCCGCGGCACACCACTACCTCAAAATGTGAAAAAAAGATTATTTTATGTGTTATATTGTTACTATAAGTGTTTTTTTTAAACATTGACAATTAATGCAATATTTTTAACACATTGAATAGGAATCAAATCAACATCAATCCAATATGTGGTGCATTCGTTTTAACGGCAAGTAAAATATAGTCAATTAGAAGTTTAACTTGCTCAGGGTCGGATTTTTTTCTGTGTGACAGCTGGTTCTTTTTCTCCCGGTCGTTTGCGCTCTCCCGCAGTATTATGACAATGCCTTTTCCCATCTTGAGTCTTTGTATAATTCCAACATCATTCAAATGACTTTTCTGCTGAATGTGTCGCTTGAGGTGGTCCAGCTTCCATTTAGTCCGTATTTTTCCATCGGAAAATTTGCTTAGAGCTTAAGCTTTGCTGCATTGTTTTGCAGAGCAGACCTTTCTCCCTCGAAAAAGAAAACATCTCACCCAGTTTCATTGCCTGTTCTTCTATTTGCACATACTCCGACAGCGATTCCAACTTAAAAGAACCGCAGTTCATTCTTATTTTGGTTTGGGGAGTCGACGTATCACGTTAACTGCCCAGTCTTTTCGCCATGATAAAGGATTAGCATTAGCGTCACTTATCGCCACCGCACTGTTATTCTTATGGAGCAGAGAACATGCGTAAGTACTGTCAATGCTTTGATTGGCTGCATAGCGTAATTGCATCGTATCATGTGATTGACACCTGTCACTCACTGAATTACACAATAAATTGATACAGAAAAATAAGTTATAGATCTCATTCATTTTCAGTGCGTTCACTGGGCTGGATAGGTTTTCATGTGCGCTGAGAGTGTGCGACCAGTGCGCAGTTGTGCAACTTAGAGGGAACATTGGTGCCGTTGCATCTCCTGTAAACGTAAATCTAAATGAAAGATACCTTTCATTGTATTGCCTCGCGTCGGAAACTTCTCTTGTCTCGAAGCATAAGGCAATTTCCTAGCTGCTGCTGCTCCCTACCGGTATGGAAGAGTACTACATGATTACTCTTCCAGGCGATCGACCACACAGGCATACATATTGTATAATTTCCCACGGCACACCTGACAATATCTCAGGGTTTGAAAAACACTGCACTACACCAAAAGGTACTGGGACTGGGAGTTAGCGTGTGTGTGTGTGTGTGTGTGTGTGTGCGTGTGTGTGTGTGTGTGTGTGTGTGTGTGTGTGTGTGTGTCTGTCTGTCTGTCTGTCTGTCTGTCTGTCTGTCTGTGTGTGTGTGTGTGTGTGTGTGTGTGTCTGCGCGCGTGTGTTTGTGTGTGCGTGTGTGTGTGCGCGTGCATATGTGTGTGTGTATGTGTCGGTATGGGTGTGCGCGCATGCGCTCGTGCTCGAGCATAATGATCAGGGCTGCTGTCTGCTCTTCGATGTTTGAAGCTAATGTACTGAGCTTGGTGCTGCAGACGCAAAGTAGAGCAGATTAAGGCACGGCATCATAAAGCAATAAAAACCTCCATCTCTAGTATTTGGAGCGCTTAACTAAAGGAGTTTGTATCTATAATTTTCCATTCCTCATTGTAAAGTACATTAACCGTAATTGTATTACGTGCTACCCTTATATACTGTGCCTTCATTAAGTAATCTCTGCAACAATTAGTGTTCATGCGGGAGCTTTGCTGAGGCAGTACTGTATGTGAATCGGAAAACTAAAGGTAATGGCAACGTGATACAACTTCATAAACGTGGCTGGGGTTGATCACGCCTGGCCAACCCGAGCCACATAAAGATCAAGTTTGAGCTATGCTCAGAGATGTACGGAAGACTCACAGACTCAAAGTGTGAAAAACAGTAATAAAATGAAAAGTTTTTTAATTATGTGAAAAGGCTGCTGCATGTGTGAAAAAAAAATCATCATTCCCCTCATCAACACAGATTGCCAATTTTTGAAATGTGTTTTTGTGGGGTGGAAACCTCATTTTGATTTTAAAAAGTAGTCACCTGTTGTGACAGTCGATGATATTTTGGAATCGAAAAGACTTTCATCCATCAACAGTGGTCTGCATTTGTTTTGTGAACAATTTACATCGCATACATTTACAGATCATTCCATTATTGCTCATCATTGAAAATTGCACATTTAGCAAATATAAAAAGTCGACATACCCTGGTTCAAATGCCACATTTTTGTGACACAAAGAAATCAGACCAAGCTCAATCATTTCAGCTTTTTCCACCATGAATGTACTCTACAACTTGTACACCTCAACTAAAACTGTTTTTTACAAAGCGCAAGTGGAAAGAAATTGCTGAGATATTGTAGTTGCACAAGTGTGCACACCCGCTTATAACTTAAGTAGATGGTGGTGTCAGGATTAACCAATAACATTCAAACTCACATGAAATTGTGAGTCGGCACCCAACTATGACCATTTTAAAGTGCTTCTGATTAACCCCAAATAAATTGTAGCTGTTCAAGTGGCCTTTTCCTGACATTATATCACACAGCACAAGCCATGGTCAAAAGAGAGCATCCACAGTATCACAAGGATCTCATTGTTTAAAGGTATCAGTCAGAAGAAGGGTACACGATCATTTCCAAGGCATTAGATGTGCCATGAAATACAATGATGTCATCAAGTTGAGAAAATATGGCACAACAGTGACATTTCCGCGAACTGGACATTCCTCTATAAGTAATGAAAAAAATGAGAACAAAACCGGTTTGTTAAAAATCTGACAGGGAGATTGAAGGAGCTTCAGGAATTTCTGGCAAGTACTGGCTGTTAAGTACATATGATAATCTCCCGTCTTCTTCGTATGCTTGTGCTACGAGGTAGGGTGGCAAGACGGAAGCCTTGTTCTTCCAAAGAAAAATATCCAAGCTCTGCTCCATTTTCCCAAAACACACTTGAAATCTCCCAAATGCACGTGAGAAAATGTGTTATGATCCGATTAAACCAAGGTGGTAGTTTTTGCTCATAATGACATATTTGGCGCAAACATACAACGCCATACAATGAAGGATTTTCTCGGCAGAATCATGCTTTGCGGCTGGTTTCTTCAGCTGGAACTAGAGCATTAGTCGAAATGAAGGAAATTTCAAATCACAGTTAATATTAGCAAAAAAACGCTCAGGTTTTTGCGAGGAAAAAAACCCCCAGAAAAAGCCTACTAGAACACCTGAACTTCATTTGGGGTTAATCAGAGGCAGTTGTGAAATCATGGCAGGTGTGTGCTGACTCCCATTTAACATGAATTTGCATGTGACTGGTAAATTCCAAACACGATCGGCGACTGTAAGAGGGTATGCAACTTGTGTATCTCAGTTGTTTATTTTTACTCGATTTTTTTTTCAATTAAGTCATCCAAAGAAAAGTTTTGAAATTATCTATTCTGATCTCATTATTTTTATGTCACAAAAATCTGACATTTGAACATGGATATACAGAATTTTGATAGCCACTTTCCATTACACCGCTAACATGTATCTTCTTCCTTCCTATAGGTGATGTGGGTATGCAACTTGTGCCGAAAACAACAAGAAATCCTCACCAAATCGGGGGCATGGTTTTATGGCTCGGTGCCTGGTCAGGCGCGGGCTGTATTTGAAGGCGGGCCGCAAGGGAAGAAAGCCAAACTGCAGGACCCTTCGCTATACCCTTACCGGGGAGCCTCAGGGGACTTGACAGCAACGTCAGACAGAAGTAGACGTCACGGCGGGCTCCTGCCCAGACAGGCGTCCCTCGACAACGGCTCGCTGAGATACTCTGGACATGGCGATACACCCATAGACAGGTTAGTTTCCAAAAGCAATGACACATAAATTATACAATATGCATGGAGGGATCAAAATATTTTTAGATCAGTTAAATCAGAGGTCCCCAACCTTTTTTGCCCCACGGACCGGTTTCATGTCAGACAATATTTTCAGGGACCGGCCTTTAAGGCCGGATAGATACAACAATATCATGATATGACCTGCATGAAAAGTGTGGTATTTTCAAAACATAATAATAAACACGAATCATGACACGAGGAACGCCCTATCTGGCCGCAACATTCTCTGGTTGCTCTGGTAACGTTTAAACGTGCCTTCAAAATAAGATGCGTCGCTAATAAAAAGTGCATGAAAAATATGACTCACCATTGCTGCTTGTTATGCAGAGTAGGCTTGGCGCATCCCGTTGAGATAAAGCTGTATTTGAAATAGGACTCCTGATACTGTCTATTAAATGTAGCCTTCTCTTTCTTGAAAGTCGTAGGCTCCTCTTCTGTCTCCTGGCTGGGCCTTTTCCCCTTCCCGAAACAAACTTTTCAAAGACGTTTGTTTTATATGCGGTAACCTATCACGTGACCGAGAAGCGCGCATTCACCTGCGTCAAGAGTGACATACTGTAGATTGACATAACAGAGAATCCGGTAAATTTTCAAAATAAAACATCTTTCATATTCCGAAATGAATAAAACAGAAGGAATTTAAGTTATTTATTCTTTCTGTGCAGCCCGGCACCAACTGACCGGTGCGCGGCCCGGTGGTTGGGGACCCCTGAGTTAAATGATTGTTTTTTATTTGATGCGTTCAAAATGATGATGATAGACTGTAATATACAGATGCTTCATGGAGGTGTCTGGCTAAAAGAACAGAAGGCTATTCAGAAGAGTGCTTCATGTGTGCAACTGTTGTATTGGTTGGCGCAGAGCAGTGACTCAAACTGTGCCTCCTTGATAGCCACACATCAAACTGCTTGTCCACATAAGGCCTATAAAGGAGAAACAGATACATAGACTGTATCTCTCTGCAATTCTTCGACACCCATCCACCCAACCCACTCTCAAATACCACACAACATATGTAAGAAAACAGTGCTGATGAACTGCTAGCGGATGGAGGGTGAATATTTTATGTCTTTTTTTTTCCCCCAGAAAGCTCACAGGTTGACTCGTTTTCGTTGGATCTTGTTGGCCAGTTTAGGTTTTACAGTGCTTTAGGTATTCAACTTAATTCTACTGTTCGGAAAACGGTGCTTCTTATTTCATGTGCACTGAATTCCTTTTCGGAGACCATTGACATGCTGTGCTTGCATGGACTCTTAAATTTTGTTCCATGTCATGATATTGTTACCATGTAAGGCAGTTCATATCCACCTGGTGGCTCCTTCCTCTTTCTTCTCTCAAAGCTATTAGCATTTGAAACACTTGTAGACACCTCTACAAACAAAGTGTTGCACGCTCTTGCTCACCATCCGTGTTTATAGTCTGGTATTAGTTAAACCTAAGACCACGGCGGTGGAAGAATCTCCCAGTATGTATGTAGGTACAGTATTCATTCATTCATTCATTTATGTATTCAAATCTCTGTGCTTCCATAACATGATGAAGCTTCTGTACAAATGTCTAGTTTTTGGTAAAGTATGATGCAAATACGATGTGTTGGAGTACAACTGGTGAAGATGATTCCTCTTTCCATACAATGGATGTCTGCTCCCAAGCAGTTCAGACTTCTACACCTCTCACTTAGCCACTTTCTGTTCTTATTACAGTGCAAAAAATATGTCATGGTTTCAGGCTACGAGATTTTTGGAAATTCTTGGAATAGCGTTGATTCAGGATGACAAGGAACAATTGAACAGAATTTCGTAACAAAAGTTACGCTGTGGACAAAATGTAAAAATGTAAATCAATTGTTGGAAAGATGCTAGTCTGCTTCCTGGCCTCAGCTCAAGCGGTGCAGCACTGTTTACGTGCCCCTTTCACCCTGATATTTCTCCTTAGATGCCTGCAGTTGTGTGATTTGGTTTCATGTGTGTGGTCTGCAACTCAAAAGCAGAGTGTAAATTGAATTAATTTGGTTTGGAAAATGGATGGATGAATGGGATTGTAATCACTAAAATGCTTTTCTATAAAGTAAAATCTAGGACTCAATGAATAATGATTTTTTTGTTTGTTTTTTCATAGCCGACTCCATTATTTAAGTATACAAATATACTTTTAACCGATTAATCAGCCAGTTATTTTAAGAAATATAGAACAAATAAAATAACTTGGATTTTTTTGGGTCCCTAAAAGCGTACACCAACAAAGAAATGAATTCAAGGCAGGTGTTTGATTGTTTTACAATACTGTACTTTCGTATCTGTTACACCTTACAAAAAGGAGGAATGTTCTTCAACAACAACATGAGAAAAGCATGAACTGATGAATTCAGCTTTAGATTTAGGCCATAAATGTGTGTACTGTATTACATAAGCAACACGATGGACCCTATTTCGGTACCTAGCACAAGTGTAGCGCAAAGTGCGGTCCAACAGTGCACATGGGTGGAGTTTTCTTTCTTTTAGTATTTCTGTAGACATACACACAGTCAGAAATGAGCCTCTGTGCCATTGTGGCAATGAACAGTGTCAACTTGCTTTTCTCATTCCCTTTAAATGTGGCGCAGGGCAGGCCCACGGTGTACATAGCGGAAGCATAAACTGACTCGCTGGAGTCCATGCACGACATCCACACACACAAAGTCCATTTACGAGTCGCTGCAAGAAGATCTCCACTTCCGCATGATGTCAACTGCTGTGAAGTGGCCACTTGGAGACGTCTTTACACACCTGATCCTGTGTCCATGAGTGACAACCCTGCAGATAGTCATCATTGAGCCCAAACTGAGTCCACAGATAAATGTATACATTTTGGTAGCGACACACTAATAATGCCGTCTAAGCATGAATATAAATCTTATCTCCATATACAGTATATACTCTATTTTCACAGACAGGGGTACGTGCTCTTGGTGTACAAACAAATTGTACGGGCGGCAGAATGACTATCCAAACGCGCCCTTAATATCCAGGTGGCACTATTTTTTAAAAAAATTGATCTAAATAAAAACAAGACTGTTCCTGAATGAACAAACACAAACAAGGCGAAACAAGGCGGAAGTAGGAATCTTTATTGTTCTGTCATCCATCCAGCTGTGGCTGGGTTATGACAACGGACCAGCGACTGAACACCATTAATTTTTTGGGGGTCACCTGCAGCACATAAATCAAAACGAAAAGCTAGCGGGACGCTTTAAATCAAGTGGAGTGGGGGAAAAAAGGAGACTCACAGTCAAAATGCACCCTCAGACAATTATTGAACAGTGCAAACAGTCAAACATGTAACTGTAAAATGAGAACACTTACAAGCAAGCAGCAGCAGCAATAGACCAAGACACATGTCAAGGCGGTCACGTTTTGACTAACCTGACATTGCTCACGAGGCCACAGTTCAGACACACAGTTGTGAAGACTCAAGTCAACTTTATTTATAGAACATTTTAACAACAACCACAGCTGTTACAAAGTGCTGTCTGTACATAAGATGGAACATAAAAAACACGCAGACCACGCAGCAATTACACTTTTTATAACCTAGTTTATTTCTTTACATTCCCATTCATTCCGTTTTAATACAATGCAGTGCTATTTTCTTTTGGTGTAACACGTAAAATAATTTGCGGTCGTTTTAGGGGGCAAAAACGGATGACTGCATTTCCAATTCATTTCAAAAGGGAATACAGATTTGATATGTCGTCTTAATGGCCTGAAAGATGCCATGAGATGATGGGGCGGTTGATTAATTACGCTTTAAACTCGATGGGATGGAATCCCTCGTCTCCAGAGCAGCCCCCACCCCTCCACCCACCGCGGATGTGTCCGCCGGTGTCGCGAACACACAAACTTCCATTTGAGAGGCGTTGCTGTAGGACGCCACTGCATCGGAATGATGAGCTGATGGTGTGACCCCAGTCGCGGAAAACCCCTGACGACAGCGTCGCCTCAGTGATGCCTTGCCTTGTATCTGCCGCTGTGCGCTTATGCCAGAGCGCGCAGGATGAGAGCGATGACAAAGAGTGGGCTGTATCCCAGTGCAGCAGGGTGCGTGTGTTAGCGAGACGCCGTTCCTCGACAAAAATATGACTTGGATGTGAGACAGCTGATGCATGGTTGGGGGAGATGCAGATCCCGGTCGCCGTGTAGGATGTTTCCCCACCTCAACCTTCCTGCGGGCGACCACTCGCCTTTTGTAGCCCCGCGCGACGTTCGTGTCACGATCGGGAGAAGAAACAACGCCTTTTGGGTACCTGCAACGCGCTCTTACTGCAAGTCCGAAGAATTATGACCAAAGGATCCCACCCGGAATGCGACTCACCTAAGGACACGTTTGTCGAGGAGCTGCTGGGGAAATATGGAACTTGATCGACGTCGTCGCGTTTAATGCGCCCACGGAGATACGAGTCAACACAAACCGAGGAGAATGTGTAGAGGGGGAGACGGAGGCTTCGGGATGTATTGTGGCTGAAAAGAAAAAAAACACCCCGCAAAGAGGAGATCCGCTGTCGAACACAAAAGAAAGAAAGCAGGAGGGCGAAAATGCAGTTTGAGACATTGCGTCAGTTCTGTAGCTCGGTTCTATCCCATTTCAATGGTGCTTTCTCGGCCCCTCAAAACATCTTACAGACCGAGCTGTTGGAACAGGCGCTGAGCAACATAGGGTGAGTGCTTCCTTAGCGAAGACGTGCCCCTAATTTATGAGGAAGGGCTTCCCCGTGGCTGTGCCAGTATTGGAGGTGGGAGGATTGTTGCGTTTATTGATTAGCAGCCATGCCCGTGTAGTAGCAGCCGCCGGCACAGAAGTGAGCTTTCTGCTGCTGCAGATCTTTCCTGCCACCTAACATCGGCTATGCTGCTCTAGTGCGCTATATGTGTGGGCGCGCAGGTGCGTGCTGTGCTTGTAAATGTACGTGCATGCGTGCGTCTGTTATTGTATCACAATCACCGGCTTCAAACAATAACCGTGCAGTTCGTGAGTTGCTAGTTGCGACGTATTGCGCTTGTGTCTGCGTGTGCGTGCATGCTCCAGCGCACCACTGCTGCAGCGTGTGCGCGCTTCACAGCCGCTGTGGTGTGCTGCCGGAGAGGAGAACATGAGGGAGTTGAAGACCTGTAGTTTAACTTCACCCCAGGAAACAATAGACTACAGACCCACAGTCATATATACACACTCACTCAAATGCATGGCATTGTGGTTCCAATATGTCAGCAGAGCACACTGACAAGCGTCCTGCACAAGTCCACCAAATAAAAAAAGGCCTTACTATTCGTTGTAACCACATGGATGTTGTTATAGGAAATTAGAAAGAGACCCTCTGCAGAGTATTTGTATCTGGAAAAATCATACCAACACCTGGACTGTTTAAATTGTTTTTCCTTGAGGCATATTCTGGATCTGTATTAAACTGTAGCTTTTAATCAAATTGCAACCTGCTCTTGGTGGGATTTGACAGACCGACAGACATGCTACTAGTACTTAAACATGTTCAATGTTAGCTAGCTAGAAGACTGGCTGCTTGTGTGGTTTGTCAAGAGAAGTTGGATTTGGCTTTGCCGCACTGGAGTATGTTCTGGTTAGCCTGCTAAATGCTTGTTTCATTCGTAGAGAGACCTTTGGTCACCAGACCTCACTGCCACAGTAGACACATTATGCTGATGGTGAAAGGAGCTGGAGTCCTTCAGCCTATTTCTCATCACCACACTGTGATCATGCCCCCCATCCTAAACTCAGTGAACCTCACTGCATTGCTGGGTTATCGACCGCTGAACATGATCACTCCAGTCAACAACTGGAAGAGCTTAACATGGAGATGACCAATAATCATCCCATTTGGCAGATTAAAGTGATTTTATCTATCGTCAGATCTTCACATTCTCATCACAGTCAACTTCCACTTACTGTTGATGTAAGGCTTACTTGTAGTTGCAGAAAATGAACACAATTCCAGTGAACTGTCATCATTACCTGCATTTTTACAAAATGTGCCCTTTCTATGTACAGTGAAACTCCTCTTTCAACGAAATCATGTTTGCAGCAAGAAATCTTTCACAACAGGGGACTTTTAACTGTAGCAAATTTTATCTCAGACGTAAACACGAACGCACACAAAAAACGTATATGTGTACTTTTTTATTTTTATTCAAATAGTGCTTAAATATGAGCATACAGTTATTTGACACTTCATATAGCCAGCGTAGATAGAAAAAAAAGGGAAAGAATTGGCGAAATTTACGATCAGCATTTACTTTCACTTACATCAATTTCTTACATAATGTATTTTATTTTGCTTCCTCCATCTTTCATTTTTATTACCTTTATCCTGTCTTCTAGCGTGAAAGCTTTTCTTTTCTTATCTCCTTGGTATGCAAAGGTCCGGTTTGTCGCCATTTTAGCAGTGCAATGTTCGTGCTGCGTCTGAAACAAATACTTCCCGTACTATTGCGCATGTGTAAACCAGTGTAGTGGTTGCTGTTGCCGTTTCCGAATGAAACAGTAGAGGTCGCTGTGGCATGCTGAGGTTGGATTAGACTTTTGCGGAAGGCCTGTTTTCGTTGTAGTGAATCTCGTTGCGAATCAAGAGCAGAGAAAAAGATTTCGTATAACGGAACAGGGGGACTTTTCGTTGTAGGGGGAGCAGAAAAGTGGGAATAGCTTTCATGCATGAACATTTTTTCACACTAAGGGGTATTTTCGCCCATGTAGGTTTCGTTGTAGATGAGTTTCACTGTAATCACATTAGTGAACACAGCAAACACATACACAAAACAGCACTTGGCAGCTGATCCAGCTTAGTTTAAGGACACCACAGTTGTTGGACCACTTCAGGTAACAACCACAGAAAATCTGGAGTCAATGAAACTGAGGCAAGCAAATTCTTTCTCCCTGCTGATTTCTTTTGACTCTGATTACAATACAATATCACTTACTGCATATTAGTGGTCTTATAAGAGACTAAACAGGCTGCCGTCAGTTCAAGCTTTGTTCTTTGTGTCGGAGGTGTCTCTTTTCATGTTTTGTTAAGGTATTTTTTTTTTTTTTGTGCCTTTCTTGCCCATACCATGCCTGCTAATGGGCTGCATGCTTTTAGATTCTGCTTTCATGTATAATGCATGCACGTGTCAGCCGAGGTCCTAATAGGGAGTGGGGATCCGTTCTTAGAAGGTTTCGGAGTTGAGTGCTCCCTACGTTTAAAACACACACACACACACACACACACACACACACACACACACACACACAGACCACAATGTCAACTTTTTCCGTCTTCAGTGACACTACTATACAGTATGTCGTTTTACATATACAGGACATGAGTCTTTTCCTAGTTGCTTTTATGTTTTATGTAATGAATGGCGATTCATTTTAAAAACGATGATGTTTGAGGTGCAATGGAATGAATGCAGCACTCACGTGAATATGTGGTGCTGCTCTTCATTAACTCCAAACCTAGCTCGATGATCTTGGGTGTGCTTTTATGAGTCATCATCCTACTCTCAATTGTTGACTTCAGTTCCCAGTATCATATTGCCTTCTGAAGTGAAAGCATATTTGCAACTGTGCGCTGCGCTCTGAGCTTTTAAGAGCATGACAGCATGTACAGTTCAGGAGATGAGAAAGGACAACTGGTCTATTGTTCCCAGGCCTACTTCCCAACATCAATAGTTTTGCAGGCATGAGAGGCTTTTTGACCACTTGAAGTGGTCATTTATTAATTCTGGCTTTTATTTCTTTATGTTTGGGAGTGATTACAAAGATGAAGTAAGTTGTTATCATCACATTCAACAGCAATGTACTTTTTTTTTCATAGCGAAATATGCTTTGTCCAATACGGACTGGATTACTTGCTTATGACAAGATATGGTGGAAGAACAACTGAGATGAAGTAAAGTCTTCTATGTAGACCTCCGTTCTGCAAAACTTCCCAAGGTGTTACAAATGAACGGAAAAATAATTAAAATGACAAAATGATTTTGGCTGTTGATTGAAAAAGAGAGAAACAAAGTAGAGCAAGATACAAAGTACCAGAATGTGGCAGGAGTATCCCTCCACCATAACCATGGTGACACAGTTATAGAAGAGGCAGAAGACGCAAGCTTATGGGACATAAACATGGAAGTGAGAGGAGAAAATTGAAGGAGAGTCCAAGTGTCCATAAAGTTTGAGTTGGTTCAGTTCAACTCATGGGGGCCTATTTTCAAGTCTAGACAAGGCAAGGCAGCTTTATTTGTATATCAAATTTCATCCAAAGTACACAAGCAAGGAAACAACACCTACAAGCTTTTACCAACATAACAGTTAATGACAATCTGAAGCAAATCAGAGAAAAGCACAAGTGGCTTACAAAAATTAGTAAAATAACATATATTGACAACGTACAAACACATTAACAGAAAGCTGAAAAAACATTTAAAAGTAAAGAAATAAGAGTACCGGTAGGTTTCTGAAAAGGAAAACAATATTAAAAGTTGTTTAGAAAACCTTAATCAAAGGCATGGGAAAACAAGCCAAGTTTGGATTTAAAATCATTTATACTTGGGGCTGACTTCACTTCTTTTGGCAGGTTATTCCATTTGTGTGCAGCACAGTAGCAAAATGCAGCTTCACAATGTTTACTTTGAAATCTGGGCTCCACTAATCGACCCAAGTTTGCAGAGCTCAGATCCCTGCTGCGCTTACATTCAATCAGCATTTCTTTATTGTATTCAGCACAGCGTAAAGTGCAGTCTGACTGCGCATTGGTGGAGTTTTCTTTCTTTTGGTATTTTCCTAGACTTTACACAGGTAGAATTGAACGTAAGGGTGAATGTGTCCCGTTGTGGAATGGACCCGACCAATCAAAGCGGCTCCCCTCATTATCATTAAAATCTGGGCGGTGAAAGCGCACACATGCTTGACAGTGCAGGAGCAGAAATTGTTGTTGTGGTCCGGGAGATCAGCTTGGCGCTCAGTAAAGTGCATTTATACAGTGAAACAGCAAGATCTCCTCTTGCGGCTAATGTAGTTGGGCGTGCATGTGACAATTAGAGACTGCTTTGCACCCATGACCGTGCATCCCTGTGTGAATATGATTCGAGAGACAGCATACGAAGGACAAGAATACTCTTTATTAGCATCCTTTAAAATATCTCATAATAACTATGTATTCTTGGATGTTGGTACTTCCAAAATGCAAACACTACCTATGTTTTACAAGTGCGGAACACATGCTTTTCTACAAAGTCGTTTTTTATGCTCATCCAGTAAAAAAAGGTGCAATTACTACACAGCAACGGCATCCGACAGAGTGTTTGTGCAGATTCATCCTCGTCATTTTGTCAAAGTTGAACAGAAACAACAGGAATTTTTCAGTTTACATTTAATCCGAAAGGCTTCTTCAGTTCTGATCAACTTCTTGAGCGTGTCTCGAAGAGATTTATCTTCAGTTGTCACTCCACCAACAGTGAAAACGGGTCCATTATTTTCTGTTACATGCGACTTTTCATCCAGTTTCTCATCTCTGCACCTCTCAACCCACCGGTGTTGTACCTGGGTGTTGGCAGCACTCAGCTGCTGTAATTAAAGCAGCCTTTTATTGGCTTTGTCCTCGCCAAGGGAGATGTATGCAGGAATAAGGGAGGCCCCGGTTTATTGCCTGGGCATCTAAGAGAGGAGTTTTGATGATTGCACACTGGAGAGAGAAAAAAAGAAAGGGATAAAGAGAGCAATAAAGTCAAGAAGAAAGCTAAAATAAAAATGATAGCAGTGCAGAAGCAAGTGGATGAGTGAAAGTAAGTCCTTCCAGCTCCTCGGCTTTCATCAAGTCATTCCTCACAATCAGACACATTGAAAGAGGAAAAAAAAAACGTCCATGGTAGGTAGCTAGAGTGGACCATATAGTAAGATAAGCGTCTTGCTGATGCCCCCAACCCCTGATTTGCTTTGCTGGATGCTAATCCTGTTGACCTGCAAGCTAGGTGAAATTGCCTTCGGCAGCTGTGGTTGCAGGTTGCCTCAGCACAGTCTCACAGCCCAAGTCACACATCACCCGGCTACATAGACGTTATGCAGAGCTCTTTCCATGCAGTGAAACAGGATTAACAAGGTATACAAAGGTAGCAACAGTTGAATAGATACATTGCAACAGCAACAGCAAAGTACTGACATCTGGATCCTTTTCATGCCCGTGGAGCGGAACTGATTACCTCCAAGGTTGAATGGGCACGTGTGCATGCATTGATGTGCGCATGAGTGTGACCCTTGACCTTAAAATATCATTCATGGTTGAGTGACACTGGCTCTGGAGTTCACCCAGTAAAAGACAATTTCAATTTCATCAGAAAGGGGTCTTCCATCACAGTTTTGCCCCAGGTCCCTAGAGTCCCTGTGCTTCTAAATGGACTCAATAGAAGACACAAGCGTGACATAAATGTGTGTTCCTCCATTTGTGTTTGGGACAGTGCATGTGGTTGGCCATGCGTCGGCAGTCCGGGACCTAGCAGATCTATTACTTTCTAAAATTGCTGCTTTTTTTGTGCTTACACAGATGTCTGATGTCATTTGTTTTTAAATAGCAAGAAGAGAGAAGATTAACTGCATGGATGATACTTTTCCTTCAACCATATGCTCCAATGTGCGATGTTATTTGTCAATGTCAGGAACTATTTAGTAATTTGAAGAGAGTCAAAATTTGCCTGACTTTGCCATTATTGCCTTCTGTCAGTGTAGGGCATTTGTGGAAGGGGAGCTACAAAAGTTATTTCACAAGTCCTCTTGGGGCGTTGTGCTAATTTGCTTCTTAACCTTAAGATACGGAACATTATAACATCACTCCAGTTTCACTTTTACATACTGAATATTCCAGGTTTTTTTCCTATGTGATATCATTGGTGACACAAATGAGCAGGGGATAACGTTACATTTTGAAATCATGTTGATTATACGCAAGCAAAATAGCAATGCTCACTTAATTGGTTGTGTCAGTCTCCTGCAGTTGAATTACGTAGACAAATATCAGAAACAACTTCGGGATGCATAGCAATTTCCACCACTGTAAACCGCACAGACAAGATATTGTTAGATTACGACCTCTTCTGCTTCAGTTCGCCCATCAGAGATTGCCATAAAAATTGCATCGATTGTATGACTGAGTTTTATGCAAGATGGCGGCCCTTTTTAGATGCAATCCTGCCCCTTAACTGGGCTCGGCCGGTTTGCAACGGCTATTGGACAGGAACCAAACATTCCGAAGCTGCATGTACCGGTACCTGCCAGTGCCCATGTTTCAATCAATAGTGAGTCCTATTACTTTGGAAGGGCAGAATATCTGATTCAGCCCTCGTGTTGAATCTCATTAAACTGTGCAAGTCGTCATAATGTTGGAGGTGGTCAATGTAAAGTTTCTTGTGTATTCTTATCTTATCTTTGGATGAAATATTCTTGTGCAGTTATTGCAGTGGTTCTAAACCTTGTTAGAGGTACCGAACCCAACCAGTTCATATGCACATTCAACAAACCCTTCATTCGTGAAAAATAAAAATGGGATTTTTTTTTTGTACAAATTCAAGACATAAAAAAACGCATGCATTAAAACCAAAACAAAAAAATGAAACACAATTAGTATAAGTATAAAGTATACGTTTTATAATTGTGCACAAAATGAACCAGCGGCATGTCATAACTAATTGACATGTTGAGTCGGCTGTGTCTTAACCTCCATGGCAGAGGCTCTGTTGAACCCCTGAGACTGACTCCCCGAACCCCTCGGGTTCGATTGAACCCAGGTTAAGAACCACTGAATTATTGTTTTGTAAATGAGAAGTCCAGCTACTATTTCCACCTCTCCTGTGGGATACAAGATGGTCCTGATATAATTATATCTTTTATGAAACTATACTCTCCTTATATTATGACATTATTATGATGATCTCGCTGCATTGTTTCATGAATGGCTAAGAGGCTGTTTTTCACGTAATCCTGTCACCGTGCAGCAAATCCAAACCCATTTCATGCTCTAATTTATTCAATTACCAAAAATACACTTCAAGAAGCCGTTTGATAACAGAATCATGAAAAAGCTTAATCGGACATCTGCGCCTATCCGGCCCGTTGCTGTCGTCATCCATCTCATCCTTAGCTTGTTCTCAAATCCTCTTTTGCAGCACTCATGGTATTTCACAAGCTCAATGAGATTAATTATCTCCATATTTTGCAAACACTGCACCGTGTGCAGTTCCCCTGTCTGCCGGAATGTGTACAATTAGCTCAGTTTATTTGGGTTGCAAATGAGTCGGCCCTCGCGATACTTGGCGGTCTCGCCGGGCCTCTTCTGCAACGTAGGAGAGAACTCAGCCAAGGATTGATCAAAAGCCTCCTACTCTGGCAGGCAGATGCTGAGTAAACAGAGAATAAGAACTGCCTCCTACTGCATCCACTTCTTCTACCGTCAATATTTCTGTCTGTCTGCTAGTTAGCATTAAAGAAGCACCATGTAATATCCCCAGTATAGTTCATTAGGTTTTAGGATAATAGTTGATCTCTTGAGGTGGCTCACAAAAGGGAAAAAGCTCAGTTGGACAATTGTAATTTTTTATTAATTTTTTTCATGTTATTGACATAGCACATATTGCAACCAGACTCTGCATAATCTCCTGCTTGCTCATCCCCTCTCAGTTGTTTGCTTCATTATATTTGCTCACGTTCGTTTATATGAATATAAGGATCATTACCGATCAGGCCATTTTGGGGCATATTTTCCTGTGCGCTTCAGTCTCTAAAGACGCACAGCTGTGCACGTTTTGGACTTTGCAGATCCTCTCATTGACTTGAGCGTGTCTCTTGCGCTCCTTCAAATCTCGCCTTGACATTTTTTTTCCACACAATTCGATCTGTTTCTTCTTCGATAGTTGCTTCAGATTTGTCCTGTGCACTGCTGTTCATTTAGTGCCTCCACAGTGGTGCAACGCTCCAATTACAGTCAAAATACAAAGCTGCCGCAGAGGGACATCAATCGCTCAATCAACAGAGCTGGAGCTTTACGCTGTGTTGAGCGATATCAATCGGTCTGGCTGGGGGCGGTACAAAATTAGCTTGAGGCGGCAGCCACGCAATTTTCAACGCAGGAAAAATCCTGGGTTTGTTGCATTAATTTTTTGTCACTGCAAAGTTTCTTACCTTCACTCCTCCCAATTCACACTATATCCTTTTGAAACCATTACCTGCTTAAGTGTGGACAATTTTCCTCAAACATATGCAATGCTCAGTCGATTAATGCAGTTAACGTTTTGACCCCTATTTGTTAGCAATGTCTCATTAAGGAAGTGCAGTAATTGTCAAACTTGAAAAACAATATATGTCTGTTAAAGATTCCCAAACTCTCATTCCCCAGCCTTTGGATGTACTGGCCATTAATAGTTGGCTATTGTTCCACTTTTCGATCCCAGGTTTTGTTGGCCTAAAAGACAAATGTTCTGAGCATTAGCAAGATTAGGTGGAAATGTCAACAATGTCTTCGGAATGTTAAGTGACTGTTATATTTTTGTTTAGGGTTAAATTTGTTCCTCATGTGGCCTTTTTGTCTTCACCTGTTCTCGTCATTCGTGTCCCTTGTGTTGAACCGATGAGCTCCTTCAACCCTTTGTGTCTTGTCCAGGTGTTTCTCGTTGTCTCGTCATTTTGCTTGTATTTAGTTCCCTGCGTTCTGTCAGTGTGAGTGTCTGTGTGCTCCTGTCATGTTTTGTTTCTGTCAGAGGTTTTTCTTTTTTTGCTACTTTGGTGTCTTGTGATTTTCAGGACTTTGTTGGAGTATTTCAGTTAGTTTTTTCCAGTGTACTCCTGTTTGTATTTTTGTTAAATACGTTTTGTTTAGTCCACCCTGCTCCTCCTGTCTCCCTGCTTTTTGGGGTCCTCCAACTACCACCTCGCAAAACTTGACACTGAGAAGGTTTAGTGTAAAAACATTAGACTGGCGGTGGTAATCCCAGATGATGGGTTCATTCTCCCTTTGGAAGCCGACACGGTGAGGTGTTATATGAGACAGCTGTGCCCCAACCCGACATGGAGAGCTGTTTAACCTGAAGCCCATCATCATTTGTCAGCAATGATTGGACAAACAAAGGAGCACTTCTCACCTTGATCAGACTTCCACATCTCTACTTCCCGCTGATGGGAGGTCACTTCCTGCAGCTCATCTCATCCTGCATTCCTGCATCTTTGCTAACGGATTGGTGTGAGGAATCCAGCACAGCCTACCCACACAGTTCAGCCCTGGAGATGTTATTTTGGTCGGCAAGAATTATTGAAGGCTCCTCTGACTCACCCCTCAGCTTTTTCATTACCTACCCACTTGTATCGCCAGAGAGCCAGACAGAATCACTGCCTCTGATTTCAAATGCAGTTTGCTCATTGATATGAAAACTGCATACTTTGCAAATCCAAAGGAGTGAGTTTGTGCGTGCCTGTGTGTGTGTGTGTGTGTGTGTGTGTGTGTGTGTGTGTGTGTGTGTGTGTGTGTGTGTGTGTGTGTGTGTGTGTGTGTGAGAGAGAGAGAGAAATAGCACAAATTCTATTTCTTTAGTATCACAGAACAAGGAAGTACATTTTTAAAAAATGCACTCAAAGTTTGCAACAATGTAGAGTAACTCAGTCATACCAAAAGTAGAACACCTACCAAGTACTAGGTATTCAACAAAGAAGCAGGCTTGAAAACAGGATCTCAAGGTTAATTATGCATTTTCAGACCGAAAAGTCAAGTGTAAAAATGATGACTTTCCGTGGCACTAATTAACTCTGCACAAGAGGCTAATGCAAATCTATTTGACTGTTGGATAGGAGTCCTGCTGTCCATGCAGTCCATTGGTATGCACCGTCTGCTGGGAAATACAGTCGACTGGCCACATACTTAAAGTGTCGGCAACCGATAAATTTGAGTGTAACGAATGGTCTGTTTAAGTGACTGATTTTATCCTGCATGCGATAGAAGTGTACTGTGGCAACAAAGTCAACATTTGGAGCAGTTCTCATAACAACCGTTATTTGTGGGAATGATTCATACTTTGCTGTTGTTGGACCTTTGGTCAGAGACAGGTATTTTTTTTTTTTTTGTTCTATTTTATGTACTTCAGTCTAGTAATAAGTGCCGCAAAGATTTTGGTGGTGATGTGTTGTCGCAAGAACTCAGTTGTTTGTGCGATTGTAATTTGAAAAATCCACATCGATTCAGAATGAAACATGAACAGTAATCTAAATCTAATTTCCGAAGGGTGGCGCGGGGGTCAAAGGGCGGCCCGGTGGCCGACCGGTTAGCACGTCGGCCTCACAGTGCAGAGGTGCAGGGTTCGATTATGGCTCCAGCATTCCTGTGTGGAGTTTGCATGCTCTCCCGTGCCTGCGTGGGTTTTCTCCGGGTACTTTGGTTTCCTCCCATATTCCCAAAACATGCGTGGCAAGTTAATGGAACACTCTGATTGTCCCTAGGTGTGATTGTGAGCATGGATGATTGTTCGTCTATGTGCCCTGCGATTGGCTGGCAACTGGTTCAGGGTGTACCCCGCCTACCCCCTCAAAGACGGCTGGGATAGGCTCCAGTACGCCCGCGACCCATGTGAGGATAAGCGGATCAGGAAATGGATGGATGGATAATTTCAGAATTACTACTGAATGATTATGTTTTCTTTCTGGACACACAGTTGCACTTGGTTATTTCACTGACATGCTGTGAGTCACTGCAGATGCTAGCGACTAGTGACTTATACAAATACAAATCAAGAGAACCAAAGTATTGTAGGAAATGGTGTGTCACATTTACTGCTTTTGTGCTTGTGTCAAAACACAAGCCGGTGATGATAGTACAAATGATTAGTGAATTGAGATGAATTGGATGCAGTGTGGAATGGCCACATTATCATAGGCACCTTTTTTCATCGACCTAAAGCAGTCAAAGAAAAACAAATGATGACCGCTGCCTCTCCTTTTTCCAAACAGATTTTCAATTTATTTCCAGTTTTTCATCTTTTTGACAAAATTTTATCCAAACATATATCTTCCCTCAGGCGGCCCGGTGGTCCAGTGATTATCGCATAGACTTCACAGTGTAGAGGTACCGGGTTCAATTCCAGCTCCGTCCTCCCTGTTTGGAGTTTGCATGTTCTTCCCGGGCCTGCGTGAGTTTTCTCTGGATACTCCGGTTTCCTCCCACATTCCAAAAACATGCATGGTAGGTTGATTGAACACTCTAAATTGTCCCTAGGTGTGAATGTGAGCGTGGATGGTTGTTCGTCTCTGTGTGCCCTGCGATTGGCTGGCAACAGGTTCAGGGTGTCCCTCGCCTACTGCCCGAAGACAGCTGGGATAGGCTCCAGCACCCCCCGCAATCCTTGTGAGGATAAGCGGATCGGAAAATGGATGGATGGATACATCTTCCCTCAGCAGCCTCCAAGTCCATTTTTTTTGCAGCCGTTAATATTATCACAATCTTGAGTCAGACATTACTGTTAGCCATCTCGGATGTTTATTAAAATGCCTCAGTGGTTCTCCTATGCTGGCAGCAATTGGCTGTGTCGTTTCGGGGCAGTTGTTTGAAAAGAAAGATGAAGAGAAGCAGCAATGAATGTGTGTGTGCCGCTTTGTTTTCCAGAATAAACAAGGGATGGCTGTAAGATGGTGAGCAGACATGAATTATATATAGACACTGAAACTGTCATGGCTTAATTTATTTGAGATGTTTTTTTTGTTTTAATTACTCATCCAGGAAAATGCGAGTCACATACCTGCATGTTGTGTGTCGATGTTGGATTTGTTTCTCTTAGGCATGCCGATGAGGTTGCGATGCCTTACATGCACATACTTACTTGTAGGACCTTCAGCTCTCTTTTTGACAGTCGTCTGTTTTCCATTTAACATCAAACAAACACATCATTTGTCTTCGTCTCCATGGTTCTCTAGTCAACAAAGGTGTCATATTAAGTTCCAGCAGTATGTGATTTGCATTGTGGCCTTTTCAGTGTGATGAAAAAAAAAAAAAATATATATATATATACACACACACACGCACACGCACACCTGCGTGTATATGTTGTTTGCACTTTTAACCTTCTTCTCTGCAGAGAGGAATAGCAAGCAGTAGGGTAGTTCTGACTTGTATCTTATCTGGATGGCGTAGTCTATTGGGGCTTGGCCTACATAGAATGCTTGCCGTGTCTCTTCTTTAAAAGGAGACCTTACAGGCAGTGCAGTGCAGAGCAGAGGCCGTATTCACCATACACAGTACAAACAACAGGAACACACAAGGTGCTGGTGGGTGTGCTTATGTAAGGGACGATATGTTAACAGAGACGTTCGTCAGGACAGGCAGGGGAGGAAGAGCCTCCCTGTCCCCTCCTTGCATGTGAAACGATTAAAAAAACAAAACAACTGATGATTGCAGTAAATTATTTTCCATTTTAGTTGTCTGTTCTACGCTTTCCCGTGATTTTCTTTTTCAATCCAATATTGTCAACGATTTCATCATTCCCATGAATCAAATAGCTGAATGTGTGTATTTCCTGCTCAAATGCACGACCAAAAGCGTTGCACTTTCAGTGCCTTCAGCAATTATGCACACATTTTATGCCACACTCCAAATCTAACACCGACCAGAGCCCGCCTGATGATCGCGTGCTGCCGCCAAGAGCACAGTCCGTCGGCACAGGTCCTCGAGGGGGGGGGTGGGAGGGTGGGGCCGGGGGCAGAAAGAATAGAGGCAGCAGGGGCAGTTTGTGGGCATGCACGACAGCAGGACACAAGCGTGGGTCTGTGCCGGAGCTTGGCTCTGCAGGAAGAACGAGAGCATTGCGTGCGCTCCAGGCTCGGCATTCTATACAGCGGAACACAACAGCAGATTAAAAACATTTGCAGGGACGGCTGGAGGGCTAATTTGCAATGGTGAGATTACATGAGAGGTGCGTCAGTGGCAACAGAAATGAATGCATCTTCCATATTTGCCTTTTACTCGTTCCTGTGGAGCAAAGCTCTGGTGTTATGCCAATATTTGTTTTTTGGTCATTTTTTTTCTTTCATCCCAAAACTTTGATGTAACAAACAAAACACCGAAAAAGAATAAGATTCAAACCCACTCTAGCATGTTTTTTCATCACTGAATTGCATACCTGTCAACTTGTACGTTTTCCCCGTATTTTATTCGTTTTTATATCATTTCAAATCATGTATGGCTTATGAGAACTTTTATACGGGGAAAAAAAAAAAGTGAACCGATCTCACAAAAGACCATTTTGGCTCAAATCCAGATCGTCTCACCTGCTGGTAGCCAACGACAATGCCGTCGTCGGTCGCTACTATTGTCACGGCAAACCAGCAAAAGTGATCATCAATCGTATTTTTTTTTTCATCGCTGTCTACGGTCGGATTGATAAAGCATGATGTGCGCATGCGCGGTAAACCGTTGTATGGGTTTTTGTTGCTTTGTAAGGGGAATCGTAATCATTTATAAGGTCAGCTATTAGCCAAGGTTGACAGGTATGCAATTGAGATTCAATGAAACACTTGAGACAACACACGGCTGTTCTGGTTTTTTGTGCCAGAATTTTTTTCATCCAGCAAATAGATTATAAAATGTCCCCACGTACCCTCTGCAATGTGCTCACATACTAGTCACACAGTTCTCCACACAGCTATCAATAGTTGAATGCAATCACTTCTTTCTTTGCAAAACCTCGTGAGTGGCGGGTGTTTTGCTCCATCTCATTGTCGGTCACTGCCAACGAACCGTTTGTAGGACGATGTTGTTCATGCTACATAATGCGGCAAGACAACAAAAAATTGGCCGTGAATGCAAATCGGGTGTCTTGGAGGTAGGGGACATGTATAAACATGCAGAAAAGTGGCCTTCGAGGATCTGAGTTGCCCACCTCTGTTCCACGGCAATATTCAACCATGACGAACTTCAAATTATGTTCAGACTATATAGAAAGTTTTTGTTGATTTTTGTGAATATTTGTCACTTAACTGTCTCCTATAATCCCATAATGACAGATGTCATCACATTCTGAGCTGCAGTAAGCAGTGATATTGTGATCAAAACCCTTAATGTCTGTAGAAAAACTCTACGGCACTCAATGTGGAAAGAAAGGTTTAAGTTTGTAGTACTGTAGTTTTCAAATACGTCACCGTGTTTTGCAACTCCAGATTCTCCGAGTCTCCCAAGTACATAGTGTCCTCAAAGTTTCTTGTCCAGCATTAGTCTTGCAGCCTGGCCTCATTAATATCAGCGGGATGATTGTTGAAGGAGCAGAAGTCGATGTCCCTAAACTGTGTCAGCATCAAGTGTGGGCACTAAGTGGATCTGATGTGCAGGACTGGAAATAAAGAACAAATCTTAACAGGACAGCTTGTACTTGAGGTGGAGGAGGAGGACGAGGGGGAGAAGGAGCATCCTTTGACAGCACTAAAGGGATGGGTTTTTTTTTCCAACTGTGAAGAAGGTGTTTTTGGACTGTCCCTCTCAACTCTGCAGCATCTATCCATCTATCCGAACCGCTTCTCGAGTTTGCTGTACACTATGCCAGCTGTCTTCAGGCAGTAGGCAGGGCACACCCTGAACTGCTTGCCAGCCAATTGCAGGGCACACACATTGACAAACAAACCATTTGTGATTTGATCTACTTAGGTTTCATTTTATTCCACAACAAATTAGGCTGTTACTGTTGGTTGAACATAATTGGCAAACGTTACATAATTACATGTTCTTACTGCCCTTTAATATGAAATATTTTACCAAAAATTTGATTATTTAAATTTTTGTGCCTCAATCATGGAATAATTTTATTTTCATGGACCGTTCAAAGTGCAACTACCACTGTCATAGATTTTGAAATATACAGCAAACTGCCCTGGGCACTCAAGAGTTATTAACTAAGCGCAGGTGATGCACAGAGCGTCAGCCGCCGCTCTGCCAGTGTCTTAAATTTGTGTCTTCGTGGCTGCCTTTTCGGGATTACGTCGATTATTCATTCTTGCACAATGTGTTTTGTTGCAACAGTACCTTTACAAAGCCACTCCAGCTTGGTAGTTAGAAGCATTCTTTGTTTGATATTCCGTTTTGCTTTTGGAGTGAATTCATGTGACTCTAATTATATTGAAGGTGAATTTTCACCCGATTTTTGCCACGCCACGTAGATTCCACAGTGCCCTTAGCATCTGCTTCTTTTGCCTACTTGGTGAGCCGTCCGTGCTCAACCTCCACCCTTCTAAGTGCTGTGCAACATCATGTCGCCTCCTGCCATCATATCATTCCACACGCGTCTGCCGTCACGTCCCTCGCCCATTGTCCCTTGCAGCTCTGAGCCACCCTCTTGGGAAGGGTGAGGCAAATGGGAGTACACAGAATGGGGAGGCATGATTGGACAATCACAGTCACAGATGTGAAAAAAAATGTTGCGTGTAACCCATCGAGGACATGGAGTCAATCTGAAGAAACATCCCAACAGAATCAACCAGATCTCAATCAGATCAAGCCACTGAAAACCAGCTACATCATCAAAGTGCCATGCCTGAGAGACACGTTCAGTATTTGCATAAATATAATACATGGAAATGATGAGGTGGAGAATTTTTTTTTTACCCACCTAGACTTCCAATCTCTCCGCCTACCCCTCCTCTTTCTACCTTTCTGTCGAGTCTGTAACTATGAACCTACGAACCTCATCCTGAATTAAAGCTTGCATATCTGACTCTTGCTTGTGATTGATGATGTTGTTCTTTTTGGCAGGTTGAGCAGCATTCCTGCTTGACCTCTAGCCAGATGCAGCAGTCAAATGATGATGATGATGTTTCGTCCTGATCCTGAGCTCTCTTTTAGACCTCTAGGAGCTTTTGCAGCAGGGTTATAAATTGTTCTATTCAGTCATATACAGTAAGGAGCAGGAAAATATCTGTGCAGCAGACTGGTCGAAAAATGCAGCACGTGCAGCAGACGCTAAGCCTTGCCATGCTTTTATCATACATGGTAACGCGGATATGCTTGGATATAATGGATTTCTTTTATTTTGAGGGGTCTTATAGTTACGCAGCGGCTTCTATTATTAAAGGAATCTGTAATGATGTATCCATGTAAAGTCATTATTTCTCCTCTTGGCTTTAATGCTTGAGTTTCCATTAGCACATTCCCCTTGCTGCCTTCCTGTTGGTTATCTTGTTTCAATAGTGACCCTCCCAAGACGAATTGTTGTCATTAGTAAAGCAGATTCCCTCTCAAGGAAAGAGCTCTCCAACAGGACGTCACTCAATTGTTTTCATTTGACTTTTCTCTATGACACACAAAGTAGAGGTGGCACTATACCCATTGGGTTGGCGTTGCATTTTTTTTTTCAATGAAATGGTTTAGTCTTTTTTACTTAGCAAATGTTCCGAGCAGTTGGATCAGCAAAGAGCAAAGAGCTGGCCTCATAAAAGGCAATTGAAAGACTCATACTTAAATGTGTGCATTTGCTGCTGCTGAGGTTCTTATCGTGAATAGAAAAAAACAACAACAAAAAAAGGCTTTTAACAGTTCCCACATGAAGGATTTTTTTTTCATGAACGTTGTTCTGTTCCCTGGCAGCAAACCTGTGTTGTCCGTTCTTGCGTTTGTGTGGCGATTTGGTGAGTCTCATCACAAGCACTTGTATGTTCAGGGTCACATGATTATTGTAGTTTTATGGTGCCATTACTACAATAAAAGATGTGCAAGTAAACATTAGAAATGTTGTACAACTTGGTTGTGACCTGTGGCAGGAGTAAACTCCGAAGTTAGTCAGCATTTGCAACGTCTGTGTTCATAATACTAGCCAGAGGAAAAGTACTGTCAGAAAAAAATGTACCAAAAGTGTTTGCAGTATTATTTTCATTATGTATATGCACGACTTGATAATAGTCTACAACTTGTAACATTTAACATCCATCCTGAGGACCTGATTTACTAAGATCCCAAATGCACTGACTCATTCACACAACCGCGAGCACACTGGGCAAAAAGGTGTCAAAGTGGCGAGACTGCTGGCAGTTGAGATAGTTTTCACCATGGACTTTAAAGAACCCAAGTTCATATGATTTCATGCCCAAAATATTATTTTGTTTATTTAGGAGAGCCACTTTCCCTGATCCCATCCTTGTCATTGTTACCATTGTCCTTGTGTACTGATTAATGAAGTCAGATGGTCAAAGCAGTGTCACAGCAGAGGCTTGATGTAATGGAGTCACAATAGGATAGCATTTTCTTCCCACTCTATCAATTGCAGGCCGCAAACATGCCTTTCTGTTGTCCGCCTGTTCAGATAATTCACTCGTGGCTGATCTGCTGAACAAAACGGCGCCTCCTTTTCTGACCTGTGTCTCAGCCTATGGTGACATCACATCTGCATCTTGCCTTATAAGGGGATGTGATGGAGGGGGAACATCACAGTGCGCTTTGTGACTCAATTGCTGCAGCAGTCAGACCTCAGTGCTGCATTTTTAGGCATCCCGCTACTTCATGCCAAAACCTCATTGAGTGGATCCATTTTTAGCTGGAGGACATGCTTTACTGGCAATGTACCTCCATTGTCCTCTATTCTTATGTGTGGGTTGCAATGAATATGAATTGATTGCTCAGTAGTTGCTATACTGTCCACGCCATTGTTCTTCCGTACTTGCCAAAAGCTGCTTAAGCAGTCGTGGTATTCATGCATGCTGATGGACATCGTCAGCCTTTTTACGAGCTGCATGACAAGTCTCTACTAAGACAGTGACTACGTGTACATCATGCAGTCAGTACTCTCGTGACGCAAAGAGATGTCAATTCCACATCTCCTATTAATTACACTGGATCGTGTCACACACCACAGGAATAAATCAGTCGTTTTCCTCCTCGCTCCAAAAGTGTGCTGCTGTGCTGCGCACGGCTGCATGTGAACTTGGCCGTATTTGTTTACCTCTGCTTGTGTATTTCCGGCAAGTTGCGTGCTAGACGCACAGGCTTATACACACATATGTGTGTCTGTATACAAATTGTGTCATTTTCACCTTGGAGACAAAAAAAAATAATTATGTGAAAACGCAGTACCGAGGTGTACCGCCGTCCTTGAATGGTATTCCACCCCATGTATCACAATTTATGTTCTTTTATTTGAGAGATGCACACCTCTAGTAAATGTCTAGATTGTTTCCTTTTACGTATCGTATGTTTATGCTAACTCCATCACTACAGTTGTTCGGCAAAAAACCTCAACAGAAAAGCCAAGATTTGAACGTATTTTTTCTCATTTGTTACCTTGTTTCTTGTTACCTTAGCACTGCTTAGCCAGTGACTTTATAACAACTGTTTTGTTGAGAGCAGCTGCTGGTTGTTGGTGGATGTTGGATGTTGTGTAGTGAAGCAAACGTGTTAGGCAAACAGATGGAAAAGCTTAGCTCTGTAAAAGGCCCTTTGCACATATACACTGGAAGAAAAATTGTTCCATTTTATTTCATCAAGTGGTTGTGGTCGAAATCAGATCATCTGGATCCTGATATGTTTTATAAGTAGACCACTGCTCTACTTTAACAAAAAAAAGTGTTTGGATCCAGATGTGTTCATTTGGTGCAACCACTTGATGAAATAAAATTGAGAAAATTCAACACACCATTTTTTTCAATGTACCTGTATTGTACAGAAATTGAATTGGTTATTAGATATTATTATTATTATTATTATTCTACAAATGAACGTTTTACTAAAATGACATTACATTGATAGTGCCATTCAGTTTGGTGCAGACTCTAAAAACATTTGTTGCTTGAACAGAGATTCAATTGTTGTTGGTAAAATTTGCAGGACTAAGTAAATTAATAAAAACAAATTAGATGTCTATAAAATTGGGAAAAATTGCTTTTGAAAGCTATTTTTCCAAACCATTTTTTTAGCCATTCTTTAGTCTATGCCAGGGGTCACCGAGCTTTTGTCTTGTCGATGTTTGTTTTGTTTTCAGCCCCAGCTAGAGCAATGCGTGTTTCCCTCCAGTCTGTGCACCTGTTCCCGATCATCATTAGCCTTGTATTTCAGGACTCTGACTTCTGCTACTCCTTTGTCGGATTATTGACCTTATTCGCTGTGGTGCTTCAAGTGTTATTTTGTAGGCCTCTCGATGCTATTCTTAGTCGTTCTTATTTTTCATAGATCCTTGTTTGTAAATATTTTCCTTATTTTATTATTGCTCTTCATCTTTGGTTTCGCGTTGTTGGATTTTCGGCAATTCGTTTGTGTATTATTGGTGTTTCCATTGTACCTAGCCTTTTATAAGTGCTTTTTCTTTATTCATTGTTTTTCCCTGGCTCCGTGTGACCAGCCATTTCTGTTTGTACTTGGTCAGTGCGCTTTTCTGTCAATACATCTTCTACGTCATTCTTAGAATTTCACCATTTGCTGTCACTGACGGGCAAACTGGTGCCCGTGGGTAGAACATTCTTGACCCCTGGTCTATATAGTATTTGTGGTGTCACACAACCCTGTGACCATAACAAATGATTGCGCTGTTATAGCCCTCAGCTCTTTCGAGCATTCATTCAGTCATCTGCCACCAATTCGCATTTGCACTGTACAATTGCTCAACTTGTTTTCCTCTCAAAAAGCCCATATTTTAGCTGTACAGTAGTTCACGCACCATACTAAATGCACATTCATCATTCTGTCCCTGCCTCAAGTATCAGTCTTTCAGCATTCAGTAATGTCAAGACACCCCCTAATGGGAAATGAGCTTTCATCTGTATAACGCGTTCCCACCCACAAGCTCCCGACGCAGCGTCAGGAGCAACTGGGGGGAGGGGGGGGGGGGTTGAGTATCTTGCTCAAGGACACTTCGACATGGTCACAGGGGCCAGTGATCAAACCCACAACCTCTTGGGTTGCGAGACAACCGCTCCTGAGCCATGCCGCTTTCACATCTATGTCCTTTCGATCTGTATGTAAATTTGCTGCTTACGAACAAAATATATGATATAGTAAAAATGTAGGACCTACCAGAATCATGTCTTCAATTGATCAATTAATAACACCTGGCCTTATCTTGGCCAATGAGCAATCAAGGCATTTGTGATTGATGAAGCTCATAAATTGTCACTCATGAAAAGGTTACAGGGGATAAATCGAAAGTGGATTATGAGTGGGTTCTTTTTACAAGAGAAAATATTTTCATTTTGTTCTGACAATACAAAGTCAAGATGCAGAAATCACTTGGGTCAATCTGGCCCAACTTTCTGGGTTGTTCTAAATTGATATTTTTTATCGATAGAACAATAATAATAATGTATTATTATTATTATTATTATTGTTCTATCGATAAAAAATATCTTTTTTTTTTTTTTTTTGCCTAATGTTATGCAAAACAACCCAATTTTTTGGAAAAGGAAACCATGGGTCAAATTGACACAGGTAGTGGATCGGTACATTTTTGATTGAAATTGGGTTATTTTTTATTCCAACTGTTGAGAGTGAAGGGTAGTCACAAACTACAGTAATCCCTCGTTTAGCGCGGTTAATGGGGACCAAAACCACCCGCGATAAACAAAAATCCGCGAAGTAGCGACCCCCCCACCCCCGTATAGGTACATGTACGTGTATATGAGGATAAAAAATATTTATAAGGCCAAATTTAATGGTATACATGCATGTAGAAGTAAATTTTGTTGTAATTAACCTTCCTTAATGCTGTATACTAATAGATTTAAACATGTATAAGTTAGGTTAGGCTAGTCTATGAATAACAAAATACAGTAAACATATACATGTAGTACTGTATATGTTGCTCGCTGTTGTTTTGCTGACTTTCGCAGCTTCTCGCAGACCATTTGCGGATTTTTTGCGGATGTAATTTAATTTATTTATTTATTTATTTTTTTTGAATATGTTTGAAAAAATCGATGCGATGCACTGAAGCCGAGATAAACGAACCGCGAAATATTGAGGGATCACTGTATTGGGCCTTTTTGTCACATTGCATATGGATAACCTCTCGCTCAATGTCAGTTTACCCGCACACGTGCGCATGTGAACAAACAGCCATATTTTCTTAGTCTTGAATAACAATAACAATAAAATCTAATTCACTTACTCTAATTCAAGTACCTTGTCAAGATAGTAATTCTATACAAACAAACAAAAAGATACCAAAAAGTGTCATATATTGGCTGTATCTGTTTAGTTTAAATTGAAAGCCAACAGCTGTGTTCACACATTAAGAAAACAGCAAACATTAATACTAATTGTACTTTTTTGTTCGACAGGAAACGAAGTCCATCTGCATCCAGGGATCCAAACCAAAAATACGACCAAAGGGAAGGGATTGACCATTCGCAGTATGCCCCGACAGACGGAAGCATGCCCAGATCACCGTCTGACTATGGGAATGGGGACCCTCGGCGGGCTCCGAGGGGCCCACACTTGTACCCGGACGTAAATGCAGCATGGACTGGCTACAGAGACCGGCAGGGTCCTGGACACTGGCACTCCCAGGAATACCCTCTGGACCAGGAGCTAGATGGGCCACACAATGAATATGACCGCCAGAGACAACGGCAGGAGGAGTTCCAGACTCGCTATCGCAGCGACCCCAACCTAGCACGCTATCCTGTTAAGCCGCAGCCCTATGAAGAGCAGATGAGAATGCATGCGGAGGTGGGCCGCCTGAGGCATGAGCGACGTCATAGCGATGTCTCGCTAGCTTACACTGAGCAGGACGACCCGGCTCCGATTCGGCTGTCACGTCAACACCTCACTGAGCGGCGTCCGCCTATGGTGGGACAGCGATCTTACTCTGTTGACCGCTCCTCACCAGGGCCCATGGGTCCTGGCCTTGGGGGCCACAGAACATCAAATCACAGCCCCCCAACACCTCACCGCAGCCCTGTGTTATCTGGGGATCTTCGGAGAGGTGACATGGGCGGAGGAGGGGAATCTATGAGGAGACAACAACATCACTTGGACCCCAATTCAGCTGTTCGCAAGAGCAAGAGGGAGAAGATGGAAAGCATGTTGAGGAATGACTCTCTGAGCTCGGATCAGTCGGAGTCTGTACGTCCTCCACCCCCCAAGCCCCACAAAACAAAAAAGGGAGGGAAGATGCGGCAGGTGTCACTGAGCAGCTCAGAAGAGGAGTTGGCAACTACGCCGGAGTACACCAGCTGTGAGGATGTGGAGATAGAGAGTGAGTCAGTCAGTGAGAAAGGTACGTACACACCCCTTGAGCATCACTCTTTCTGTATTCACTGTACTTTTTCCCCTCTGTAACTGCGATCTACACTCCATTGTAATTATGACAACATAATGTGTGGGGTTTTTTTTTTCAGAGAAGGCAGATTCAGTTATTCTTGTTTCATGTTTATGTTGATTGGTTGTGATGATGGAGCTTGAGCTGTCAGGTATAACCTTCAGTCTGTGCTTTCTCTGAAAGATGCACCTTTACTCTGTTTTGTAAGGTATGTTAAAAGCTCATTGTTTTCTGTTCTACCCAAAAACAACAACAAAAAAATTGGTTCCCTGTATTAAACATGATCATTTATATGTGAGTTATGCTTGAAATTTTATAATTTTATCAACGTGTCATCAACAGTAAGAATGAAAAACATTGAGCTTGTGTGTGTGTGTGCGTGTGTGTGCGTGTGTGTGTGTGTGTGTGTGTG
>NW_017806221.1:815186-820276 GCF_001891065.2 Hippocampus comes
GTGTGTGTGTGTGTGTGTGTGTGTGTGTGTGTGTGGGTGCGCGCGCGCGCGCGCACGCGTGCGCATGAGTATGTTTAGAGAGTGTTTTTGTTCTTGTTTTTTCAGCCAATAATCATTTACAAACTCATTTTGGGATATAAAAACAATAGTATACATTGTCCCTTGCAGGATAATATATATACACACACACACACACACACACACACACACACACACAGAGAGAGAGAGAGAGAGAGAGAGAGAGAGAGAGAGGAGAGAGAGAGGAAGAGAAGAGAAAGAGAGAGAGAGAGAGAGAGAGAGAGAGTCAGTGAGAGAGTAGTCCATCAGTCCAGTTTAAAAAAAAAAAAATCATATTCCAGATGAAAAATGCAATTTGATTTAATTGGTAAATGGAGTGAACTATATATGCTTGAAGAGCTTTATACACAAATACATTTATTTGCCAATCTATTGAACTGTTAAGTACAGCGGGAACACAGCGGTGGCTGCCTGCCGCTGTTTTAACTCCTAAAATCCCTTAACCAGAATACAGTCCTGGTGGATTAATATGCATCCTAAATCTTGGTGGCAACCAAAAGAAAGTTGCCATGACTTCATTGCTTTTCCTTAGACGTCATCGTCGGTCTTTTGGGCGATGGCAAACAACTTCTGGTGCATTACCGCCACCTTCTAAAATGTAGTTGAATCAAAAACGCTTTGATGGTTCTTCCAAATTTTTAGCATTCACTGTAATGCATTAGAAACATATTTCACTTTTTTACATATTTACAAATCATTCCAAATATGCACTGCATGGATTGGGGCTGGTCGGGGCAGTGGAGACACACCTGGGACAGAACAGTCGCTCTCATCTTTGCATCTGTAAAGTTGTGAAGTGTAACCAGGTGGATATGTGACCATAATTTAATCTCACGTTAAGTGAATCATTAAGTAGATATTTGTGGTGATTGTAATGATTCTGACACGCAGACTGAGCATTTGTGTCAGACAGGCACCAATGAAGGTGACATCATCTTTCGTAGGCGTCTACATGAAATGATGACATCGAGGAGGCATACCGCCACCTATTGTACAGGAAGCGCACAGTGTTTTCATATATAGACACTGAAGTCCATTCAAGCAAAGCCACTATGTTGACCCACGCGACAATGTGCGAGGCAGGCAGGATGTGTCTCCATCAGCCGTCTGTCAATGACTGTCAATGACAAACTGAGAGTTCCGTCTGTACTTTGGTGTCTGTCAATGACAAACTGAGAGTTCCGTCTGTACTTTTCCCGACAATTGTTCAGGACAATTACACTGACGGACGAAAACCCACTTCCGACAGTGTCTGTCATTTTTTCGTGAGTTTGCAACACGGGCCACCATTAGCAATGATTTACTGTAATGAAGATTCATTAGTTGCTTGTGTTTATTGAAAATGCATGAAAAAAGGACCTTTAAAAAAAATAACTGCTTTTTAAATCACAATTGCGAAATTGCAAGTGGCTCATTTTCCAAAATCGTTCAGCTCTAATTTAGCCTAAATGTTGATTTATTCTGTTATGTAACTGTTGTGCTCCCTGACAGACATAACCCAGTGGTAAATTATTGATGTGGGGCTTTCCAGGTAGAAGAGACAAAGTCAGGCCGTTTTTGGGTTAGAGTTAATGTTGGTTCTGTCGGCATGTGTCTGCCTCCTCCACATTCAAGCCTGTATGGGAGTGAGTCTGAAATCAAATGTAGGACTTAAACTGCATACGATGCTCTTAGAAACAAATTTTCTGTACCAGCGTACCAGGATTTGTTTGATTTTATAATTGTCTGTTTTACTTTTTGATCGACAATTACAGCTGTTTGATTGAGCCACAAAATACTGTACTGAACTATTGAATCATTTTGCCAAGACATAAATAATGTGCGTTCATGTTATTGAAATTCAGAGTAATAACATGGAACAGTTGTAAAGGTGACAGGACAGCCATTGACCCATCTGTTTTTAAATGATCTCCACAGTGATTTTGACCATGATTGTCATTCGCCGTTCCATTTCAAATATTGACCTTGACTCTTTCGTTCCGCAGCCAAAGCAAAACTAAACAATCAACCTGAACCTGAGGCCAAATCGGCAAAGTGACTGAAAAGAGGGCGCAAAGCACCTTTTGGCCATATGTGGTCTGTCAGCATCTCAGGGTTTGTGCACTCAGCTTGCCTGGGTGTCGAGATGAGACGTAATAGCAGGCTAAGCAGGGTGCATTTTAAGCTCCAAAAGCCCCAGAGGCCTCCTGGAGGGAGGAGGGTTTGATGGAATGAGAAGAAGCGAAGTTGGGAAGCGAGAGGGTGTGCCATCCGTAATGGGTCTGACTCGTGCCTGTGAGAGCTGGTTACTGATTTACCCCTATGATCCTCTCCGTATACTCCGTATTGATTCCCCTGACATGCAGTCTCATAATAGTGCCGAACAGACAAAAAAGGGGACGGACGGGTTGGCTAACTACAGCAGTGGGGAGGGCATTGTGCAGTCATAGGCAAACATTCCTAATGATTCATGTGGAAATCAGTTTTTGCAACCCAGGAAATCCGTGAGACAATTTGAACCCATTTTTTTTTTCAACCAATCGCGGTTAGTGTAGTGGTTCACTTGCTTGACTCAGGGACAATGTGAACGTAAGTGTGAATGTCGGCCTCTTTCATTATAAGTGAATGGCGATCAATCCAGGCTGAAGTCCGCCTTGCTCTGTGGCTCACTTGGTGAGGCCCCAGGTACCTGCGACCAAGTGTGTGCACTCGAATGGGGCTAACGCTTTGATAGTACTTTAAATAATCGCAGTATTTTAAAACATATACTGTGATCCCTCGCAATTAGTCACGATCAGTGACACTGTCACCTTGGTAACATACTGTACACAGTTTCACACATGCCTCTTTTCTGCACCTATTGCGTTGTCGTAAAACCAGCAGCAATAATTAACGATCCAATTAATAGTTTACACTGTTTTTATTTTTTTTTTATTTTATTTTATTTTTTTTATTGAGCTGTCAAAGTGATGGAGAGCATGCTGGTGGTGAACTCCGCCACTGCCTGCGGCTCTGCCTTCATCCTGAATCAGCACTTTGTGGTGCCTAGGAGCCAGGGCGAACAGGGAGGGCTGGGCGTAGACTGCTGATACTCACAATTCACTACTCTGATGAGTTTCCTCCCCGTTAAAAAGCACACAGTGCCTTGTTGGGGAACGGTGCCCAATTTTGGAGGGCCGCGGTTCATAAAGATTGAGCAGAGAGAAACGGAATACTGCATGGCCCTCTGTGCCGACACCCGTGCTCACTTGTTTTAACAGACGTAGATGATGGCATTGGAGGAAAAAACAAGAGATTATTGGTGATGTTATATACTGTAAGTGTCTGTGCGTGTGTGTGTGCGCGCGAGCGCACTTGATTACTTCAGAGTAAGGTAATTTAGTGTGTAAAAAGCAATACAAGATGGACAAACGAAAGACAGGCAATTACAGTACAGAGATACTTTTGTGAGTCTCTGCCTCGTAATGACAACAGCTTCCACTCTTCTGGGAAGAGCCACTGAAAACCTTTGTTAATTTTTTGGTGTTTGTAAGATCATATTTGGTCTGTTCGTCCAGAAGAACATCCGTTGTTTTTGTTGGTTTTTTTTTTCTTTGTTTTTTTTTTTTGAGATCGCTTGGAAACTGGGCCTCCCCCAGCAGAGAACTAGTTGCCAGTCAGTCACAGGGTACCAATGAGACAGACACCATTCACTCTCACATTCACATTGTGACTTTGTGGAGACTGAAATGCAGCCCTACCCAGACTTCTAGCAAATATACCCCTTCTACAATTCTTATCTTACATGCAGACACTGATTGTTCAGTGACCGCGTGTAAGATCAAATAGATATGTTGGGTCCCTCCAGATCATCTGTTCTTGTTCGATGCAAAGGTGTTTAGCTGAGTTGAGGTCAGGACTTTGTTTGCAAGTCAGTGTTGTCCACAACTCAGCTATCCTGAGATTGATGCACTGGAGCAAAGGGTTCTAGCCACCTTATTGGTTAATGAATTGATAATGTGCAATTTGTGCATGTATGTAGCACGATGTGTTTTTACAGTAAGCATGTCTGTTTTTCATTTCCCAGATAAAAAGTCTGACCTCAGGATATGGATTTGTTCAATGGAGTTTGTCTGCCAGGCTTAAATGCTCTCCAGTGTTTATCCTGCTGACACCAAAGCAGCTGGGAAAAATAATCACTCTTGTCAGCTGCTGTTAGAGGGTCACAGAGGCTAACGCCTGTCAAGGGACATTCAAAGTGCTTTATCAAAATGCATTATTCGTTTTCATACTAACATCTGATGGCTGTATGGATGGTGGTAATGATTTTGATTATGATCCTTTCTCACAACTCTGGAGAAGACAAGCATGTCTCATGGCAATTAGCTTTTATGGAGCTTTGGTCTTGGCGCACTATACGGCATATTCTACTGTTTGCACTTAGGTAAATTCCCTACGCACGTTCAAGGCACCTCGATTCCCCTGTCTTGGCTTCTGAATCACCCACCAGACGTAACCACCAAAGAGGAGTGATTCGGTGAAGCCTGAGGGTGGACCTAATTTCTGGATTGTGGAGTTTTTGTGAGACATAAATTCCGTTGAGATCCATTTTGAGAAATACATGTCACACTTTGCTTGTTTTCCTCATGGATCCGGAAGTGATCTTCCTCACTGCCTGCTTTCTGGAAAAGAGACAGGCAAGTGAAAGCTTTTTGAAACAAATACACAGGTGGTCAGAAGAGGAAGGAGAAAACTTTGGAGAAAAAAAGCCAACAATTGTTCCCTGACTGTGTGGAGCTTTCCGGGACTGACTGTGAGCTGGTGTCCGGTCTCTTACGCCCAAACCCAGAATGAATCAATCAAATTTCATTGGATTTTGCTACGCCTGTACCGGAACAAAATTCAACAGTGGACTTTGTATAATTTCATAATGCCCCGCTCCCAATAAATAAATAAATTAAAAAAATAATAAATAATAATAATAATATATATATGTGTGTGTGTGTGTGTGTGTGTGTGTGTGTGTGTGTGTGTGTGTGTGAAAAAAAAACAAA
>NW_017806221.1:820553-853451 GCF_001891065.2 Hippocampus comes
ACGTATAATAGATGTGAGTGTTTGTGTGTGTGTGTGTGTGTGTGTGTGTGTGTGTGTGTGTGTGTGTGTGTGTGTGTGTGTGTGTGTGTGTGTACTGTACAGCACACACACACACACACACACACACACACACACACACACACACGCATGAATGTTTTTGCACTGTTGGAGGACAGTGGAGTACTCTGAGAAAACCCACGCTGGTACGGTAGAAGATGCAAACTCCACATAGGAAGTGAGGCTGACGTGCTAACCAGTCGACAACCGTGCTGCCCTAAAAATGTGTTTTTGATGCCGTTGGAGATGCAGTAGTTCCATGTATTCATTGTTTACCACCATACAGATTGAGCTCTTTCTCTGTCCCGATCCAAATAAAACCACATTTTACATACCGGTAATTAAAAATATTTTTTTTCACCAGTTGCAATGGTAACCACTGTCATCACCTGCTTGGCTTGCTCTTTTTGTCTTAGCGCTGCCTTAGTGTGGACAAAGTAACCAGGAAGGGAATTGAGTCAACAACAACAAAAAAAAAGTTTAATATCCTCCATTATCATGCCAAAACATGAAACTAGTACTGTCCTGCCCGCAACACTCCAAAGTACACTGTACTTCTCTCTTCCTTTCTCTGCGCCCCTCGACTCCCTAATGCAATTACCAGTCGCACTCACAGTTAGCTTCATGACCGAGCAGACAAATGGAAATTACTGAAATAATTAGCAATCAGCTCACCACAACTGCAGGCTTACAACAATATTCAATCATAGGACACCACCAGTGAACGCCCGCGCGTACCATCGGTGGTAGTACATGTACCACACTCTGAGAATCATTGATCTACGCTAATCAAAAGATTAATGCAGACTTTTACTTTTTGCTGCTGTTATTCATGAGCTGAGCTCAAACATATAAGGCTTTTTCAATGGACTCCAGAGGTACACAAAAGGCATATTCCTGTAAAATATTTCTCACGAATGTCTGTGCAGGTCTTTGCGCACTCTACTGCACTGCGTGCAATGAACCATCGACGAAACCATTCATTGTGTATGTGCTGTGAGGGTGCAAGGATGGAACATCGTGTAGCACCGCGGTGTGACATAGAAGCATGTGCCACAACGCAATGCAGCCTTGAATAGAATACGTTAAAGTCGAGAGCAGCGTCGCTGTGACATCAGATGGAACATCCAATTGAAGACATGCTGGCAGGGGGATTTCAGAGCGCTAACAGCAATAGACTAAACAGCTGCAAAAGCCTCCCTGTTACTTGCTGGTAGGGTTCTTCACAATCCCTTCCAAAAATGGGCAAACTTCCACCAGGAGTGTTGTTGTCCTTGCGTGCTGCCCACAAGCCTTTTACTCTGTATGAGTGAGAACTGCTTCTTTGTCCATATAATCCATCTGCCTCTTCGGACATCATGATTCGAAAACATCATAATTCTTGCAAAGGTGTGCCTTAGGCCAGTGTTTTTCAAACTTTTTTGAGCCAAGGCACACTTCTTTCATTGAAAAAAATCTCGCGGCACACCCCTAGCTGAAAATGTGGCCCCCCCCCCCCCGCTTATTTTAACAATTAACGTGTTATATTGTTACTATAACCGTTTTTAACATTGAAGAATGACGTTATAACAGCTTGAATTGGAATCAAATGAACACAAAGAAACCAGTATTTTATCATCCTTCATATTTATTGTTTCACCGTCGTTCTGCATTCATGCGTTACAAATTCGCTTGTCTCGTCGAAACACAAGGCAATTGGCTAGCTGCTGCTGCTCCCTAGCGGTATGAGAGGGTACTACATGATTACTTTCTGGGCGAAAGACCGCACAGGCATACCAATTGGATATTTTCCCGCGGCACACCCGACAATGTCTCGCAGCACACTGGTTGAAAAACACTGCCTTAGGCTGCCCACAATAAAATGCCACTCTAAAATGTTTAGAGCGCCAATGCCACAGATGCCGCAAGTTTTGAGGGAGCGTGCTATTGGCATGCTACTGCAGGAATGCCCACCGGGGCGGTGATCCCTGAATTGAAAAGCTGCTAATTTCTTTCCCATTAGTTTAGGTGCAGAGGTACAAGGTTCAATTCCGGCTCTGGTCTTCCTGTGTGGAGTTTGCATGTTCTCCCGGTGCCTGCGTGGGTTTTCTCCAGGTACTCTGGTTTCCTCCCATATTCCAAAAACATGCATGGCAGGTTAATGGAACACTCCAAATTGTCTGTAGGTGTGATTGTGAACGCGAATGGTTGTTCGTCGATGTGTGCCCTGCGATTGTTCAGGGTGTACCCCGCCTACCGCCCGAAGACACCTGGGATAGGCTCCAGCACACCTGTGACCCTCGTGAGGAGAAGCATATTCAAAAATGGAAGGACGCATGGATGGTCTATATTGTTTCATGCGAGTGATTCACTGTGGCATCATCTGAAGGGAAAGTCTTTGTACTCTTTGGCCTCCTAGTTACACTTCTTTGCCTATTTGGAATAAGGTAGGGAAAGTAATGCAGAGTTGAAAGAGAAAGAAATTAACCTGAAGTGCTAAAGCAATGTGTTACTGCAAATAGCACTTTAACAGCAAGTACTTCTTTATTCAATCAACATAGCCAAAAGTTCTTTTTCAGTGTTGACTCCATTACCCATTAGCTCAGTAACGATGATGTGCACCATCACGGAAGGAAAGTAGTCAACATGCACACATTGATTGATGACTGGGAGTTCAGTCCAGTATCGTGTTCCGCGAGGAGGTGAGGGATTATCGGGAATTGCATCGGAATCATTTCCGATGGCCTGCCACTCAGCCAAACTAAGTTTTGCAGGGGTAGGTTTTTGTCCTCTATGTCAAGACAGTAAGTACCCTTTGTTATAACCTCAACTGTCATTTTGCTTTTTCTATAGGGATCCAATACGCTTCTGAGAATTTGTGGAGCATGTGCGCTGGGGTCTTTGTATACCTGGTGGTGTGTGTGTGTATGTGTGTGTGTGTGTGTGTGTGTGTGTGTGTGTGTGTGTGTGTGTGTGTGTGTGTGTACGAGTGTGTCAGGTTGTGTCGATGTTGTGGTCCGTGATGTCCTCACTGCTCCCTCTTGCTGTCCTCTCTCATGTACGTACACCCTCCCCGCGCCTTACAGGAGATTTGGATGGCCATTGGTGGGACCATGCGTCTTGGCATAGCAGCGAGGCCTCCCCAATGTCTTTGGTGAGACATGTGGAGCCCCCTCCCTCCTGCCTCGTAACCTCTCTCTGTCTCTCTTTCTCTCTCTCTCCTTCTCCTCCCCTTGTCCCTTGTACTCCAGAGTCTATTGTCATATCACATTTCCTTTGTTTTATTTACACCTTTGCATGTTGTTTTTCTGTTTTCTTTCTGTTTTTATCCCAAACCTTTAGGCGACAGTCAAAGGGGAAAAAGAAAAACAATTGAGCAGGCATTTATGTCTGAGCCGGCACACACCTTATCTGAAAGGCAAAAGAAAATGGTACGCTTTGGGGGACACTCATTTGAAGAGGACTTGGCGTGGTGTGAACCGCAAGTTAAAGACTCAGGAGTTGATACGTGCAGTAGCACTACCCTAAACGAGGAGCATAGCCATAGTGAGAAGGTACTGAGACAATTGAGCCTGCATCTTTTTTTAATCTATTTATGACCTCCCCGTCTTTGTTTGCTCTGTGTCACTAAGTGTAAATAGGTTAGATGTTTGTTTTGTTGCGTTTTATTTGACGTTGTCTAAGTTCCATTTTTTTCTTTCCGATTTTGTTCCTTTTTTTTATTTGGGTTAATTATGGCTGCACCTTGCTTGGTGTGGCTGAAAAAAAAAAGTATTGCAGGGACACCCTCTTTGCTTGCTACTTGTACTTGCTGTTTTTCTCCCCAATAGAAATAAATAAAAAAAGAACACACACACCTTACAATCGCAGTCGTAAAAACCACCACTGACACTGATCCTCTCTGTTTGTCATGGCACAATGGAATGTGTGTCTCTCCTAGTTGCATGCTCGTTTTCGTATGTTGTGTTGTTGCTCTGCAGCGGTCCTGTTAAAAGCGACAGGAAAACCTTCGGCCATCCCTCTCACTTTGCTGCCCTCCCCCACAGCAACCAGTCCAGATAAAACCTTCCCTTGGCCAATATTCCACCCACTTTTATACTAAAACCCAACTGATTGTCAGCACACCTAATAGGGGAGAGTGGATTTTTTTTCTCCCTTTTTTTTTTTTTTTTTTACCAACATGTTTTTCTTGTTTCCCCTTCCACTGCTGTGTCTGTTTTCACTCCATGTGTGTCTCACTGCTTTGTTGTGCGCAATGTGCTTTCCTTGTTTTGTTTTGTTTTCATATCTCTGTCTTTATTTTGGTTCCTGTATTGAAGATGACCCTTTTAACCCTTGTCATAGTCTGCTATCCCTTCAATCATTCCTCTTGAAAATATGGCTGGATACGCGCAGCCAAGTTTGATTCGCTGGGCCTGCTTGCTTTACTCTGCATGGGGCACTGCATGAGGCTTTTTTCCACCCGTCACCCTGGCAGGTTCACAAAAGCTCCAGAAAGAACAAGGCTATTAACAATTTGTTAAATCTCACATTGACTCTAAAGTATGAAATCAACAGATTTCATAAATGATTCGTTTTCTGAGGTGGAAAATTGAAAAGAAAAAAAATCAATCAATAAATGAACGTTAAAAATATCTTTTATCGTACTGCACTTGAGCGTTGAGCTTGTGTGAACTTTCTCCCTCTAAGTGAATAAACACTTCCCCAATTGCCCCCATTCACTGAACTTATCTCAAGTGATCACATTCAAGTTTGTAAACACAAAGTGTGTTGTTGCTCTGACCTCTTAGCATCCGGTGACGTGGCAGCCGTCCAAAGACGGGGATCGCCTAATAGGGCGCATTTTGCTCAATAAGAGAATGAAAGATGGAAGTGTGCCTCGAGACTCAGGAGCTCTGCTTGGTCTTAAGGTGAGCTTACTCTGGGAGTGTTTTGATCGGTATTGTGCTCTCATTTTGTGTGATTTTCACCTGCTGCCTCCAATATCTCTTTACTTTCCTTTCTTTTAATTTTCAGTGGGACTTGACTCTGGTCCTCATGATTGTTTGATAAGAGCACGCTTGAAATTGAAACCTCTAAAATGATTACGTTACATATTAGAGCACATGCGGCATCCCCACATACACTCAAGTGCCACTGGTGTCGCTTGCATACAAAGATAACAAAAAGAACTGAAGTCCAGATAGAGAAAGGACCTGAAGGAGAGTGGACAAAGAACAGCGGGTAGGGGGGGATGGGGGATATCATTTTTGATTAAATGAGCCTCCGAAAAATGCACATTTGTGTCTGCTCGGTGCCTTTGTGCGTTTCTGTCTCCTCAGCAGCAGCAAACGCACTCTGCAGGCCAGCCAGTCAGTCCATCATTCATGCCGCCAGCTTTGCCCTCACAGTCCATCCCTCTCCGTTCTCCTCTGCGAGGCCCCCCGCTTCGGCCTCAGTTTGTTATATAAAGCCATTTCATTTGCAAACCTCCCTAAGCTCCTTTGTATGTTGGCATTCAGCCTCCATTAAGCAGGATTTTATTTGTATGACGAGAGTGGAGTATGGCATCTCGACGATAGTACAGTTCTAGCCCACAGGCTTGCACTGTTACCGAACCACAGAACAGGACTAGTGTGTGTGCCAGAGTACTAAAGCATTACCCTGGTCATATAAGCAGAAAGAAAACAAAGTCTATTGTCTCTTGTGTCAGACTTTTGGTTGCGTTTCTGTAGTATCATACTTGAAAACTGGCTGCAGACAAACAGGAGTACGCATTGTAACTGGAGGCGATCTGGTCACAGGTTTTCCCAGAAAGAGGTTTCATTTCCATCAATGTGTAGTTGCCCTGACATTTACCTCTCTTCTTCACCACAGGTGGTCGGAGGCAAGATGACAGAATCTGGCAGACTTTGTGCTTTCATCACTAAAGTGAGAAAAGGAAGTCTAGCTGATACTGTCGGGCACCTCAGACCAGGTATTCAGAACAACCCGAATATTGACATCTTATTAAAAAAAAAAATGTGGTAACCTCTGGAACAAGCACTTGAGTTTCATAAAATGTAATGGTTTTACAGGTGACCAGGTGCTGGAATGGAATGGAAGGCTTTTACAAGGAGCCACATTTAAAGAAGTTTACAATATAATTTTAGAATCCAAGCCTGAACCACAAGTGGAACTGGTGGTCTCACGGCCCATCGGGTGAGAGCTCACAACTCAATTCAATGTGCTACTCTAATCCTTTTGTGACACCTCATCTGTGTCCTGAGTGTGTTTGTACATGCGTTAGAATTCTCTGATATTTTTCACATCCACTATAAATGTATTGTTATTATTATTATTGTTGTTGTTGTTGTTAGATTGGTGAAGCTTACAAAATGATCAATATTGAAATGTATAGGTTATTGGACTACTTTATTTTGACCAGCCCACATCAGTCAGACTTGGTTTGGAAAAGTGTAGCCCTCAAAATATGACTTAATTATACAAGACTGTTCTGACTTATTTCAGGAAAACAAAATTATTCACCATCAACTTTCATTTCGAGTGTGTCGAAGTTTCTATGCAGTCTGGGGAAAAGAATGAAATAGTCCAATGTCTGAAAACAACAGACTTTTCAAGAACACGTATCACGGTGAAAAAATATTGTGTCTGAGAGCAAAAAGATTCATTCACATAAAAGTGTATAAAGAAAAATTTTTCTCCGGCAAATTATACTATATTAAGCGACCAGCTCTCGAGCCAAAAATGCGAGCAGATAATTGAATCCTGTTGTTGTCTCCCGGGGAGAGCTCCTACAAAGGCTTGAAGTCACAACCTACGCTGTATTGTGGCCACCCCTAATCAATGCGCACAAGGAGAAACGTTTGCAGTGGGCTCAAAAATACATGGAGACTAATTTTCAGCAATGACAGAATGTTCAGTGATAAAAGGCTTTGCCAATATGGATGGTCCTGCTGGCTGGCGTTTTGGTTGGTTGTTGAATGAACTTATAAGGTGCATAGAATAGGAGCTACAATAGTGGCTGTGGTTGCGTTATGCATCTACTAGATGCTATCTAAAGGGAATACAATACAATACAATATAGCTTTATTTATGTAGAGCTTTCTCAACCGCTGCATCTGTAACAAAGCGCTTTACTGAACATTTAAAATACTACGTCCAAGAAATCAGAATATCAATCCATATATAAGGCGTATCGGATTATAAGGCGCGCTGTCGGCTTTAGAGAAAATTGAATGCTTTTAGGTGCACCTAATAGTGCTGAAAATATGGAAAATGAATACCGTAAAAATCATTTTTTTTCGCTACTTGTGTATAATACGGTCCTCCAATTTGCTGGCATCCTTAATTTTCAGAGTGAATAAAATGAATGAATTAAAACATTCCAATGAAGTGTAAATGTTTTTTAAATCCAGGTTAAAAACTGTGCTGTTTTAATTATATATATATATATATATATATATATGTATAAAACAGCCCCTAGAGACTGCCAACGCACTGGTAAATATCAAAACAATGTGAACATTTTTCATTTCTTAGAAAGCCCCCTGTATTTTAATCCCCCCCCCCCGATTTTCGATCTGTTTTTTTTTTCTTCTTTTTCAAATTAAAAGAATAAGATCATTGTCATCACTGGTGGTTTTGAATGGTTCATTCGAAAGCACCGGTATGCTGTAAAAGCCACAACCACAAAATAAATAAATTAATAAATAAATCTGAACTTTTTCCACACACATAAAACTGGGTTATTGTACATTCTGTGCAGACCCTTCTGGTGTGCAGGCACCATGGCCTGACTGTGGCAATAGTGACAGATCGGTGAAGCTGATTTTTGATGTCAAGAAGTTGACAGCATTGCGTTTTTCACACACAGCAACAATGAAGCAAGAATATTGTTTTTCTCATTTGGAGAACTGTTAGCTCTCCACCCAACTAAACATTTGTGATTCAAGGAATGTAGAATATGTACAAAAATGAGAGGAAAAAAAATCATGAATCTTGCCGTGAACTTAAGTGAAAACAGTTACAAGTTAGACAAAAAGCAAAAATACTGTGAGTGCCACACCAAATTATCCACAACAAAAGAAAAAAGCATGATGAGGGGGTGCGCTAAAGCGGAAAGATCTGACTTAACCATCTGAATGCTTCAAAGTGTGACCAGTTAACGCTTCAACATGGAGCTCATCAAAAATTCACGAAGAGTGAACACGCTTTTGGTGAGTTAAAGAGAGGTTAAGAATAGACGGGATAAGGCGGACGATGCTCCTGGGATCGGGAACATCCTCAAATATGCAGTTTGTAAGTTGCAGGAGTCAAAGTTGCGGGCAAAAAGGCTGAGTGGATTTTCTGAACTTAATGATAATTGTTGAAAGAAGAACTGGCATCATGTCACAATTATATCAGTATGATTTTTTTCCCAAATATATACGATTGGTCAGTCCACACCTGTGGTTGTTATTTTTCCTTTTTTTTTATTTTTATTTTTTTAACCGATCTGAAGTGTTGAAAATGGCTTGCGCTCTTTGACGAGGCAATGTTAATGATTGAACAAAGGTGATGGTTTTGGAGGTACAAGGATTTGGATTTTGAATGTTATGCATGCCTAGTCTAAGAATGCATGCTGCCACCATGTGTTCTCGCCTCTTGCCATCTTTCTCGCTCTGGCTGTGACTCTCTCAAGCCTCATATGCGAACATTTCACACACACACACACACACACACACACACACACACACACACACACACACACACAGCAGCAGCAGTTTTAAAAATAAGTCCATTGTTCTGTCTGTCCTGGTTTGTACTGCGAAGGGGTCTGCCGTCTGAATGAAGACTAATGTTGTACTGGAAGCGATTAAAGCACAGTATTAGGTTATCGATTCACTTGTCCTCATCCTTTTCTTTGACACTCACACTTTCTTTCCTCCCTCCCCAGAGATATTCCAAGGATACCAGACAGCACACATGCACAACTGGAATCAAGTGAGTCCTTACCATTTAACATGCTTGGTCCATTACAAAATCCCACTGTGTCTCTTTTTGTATAGGTAGGTTAAAAGTGGTATTCACCCTTTCATGCACCCTGTAACCTGATTACCGGTACATGATTAAGTTGTCCACTGTAGTAACCGCTGTCCCTGAAAGGGTTAACCGATGTACAGCCTAATAAACAGTAGTATGTACTTCACTCCTATTATGGTGGCAATAGTGGCAGCCATTTTCAGCTGTTTCTTTACCCTACCGCGTGATTTAAAACAAAAAACAAAAACATAGAATTACTCGGGATTGAATGCCTGGATCCTGAAAAAAAACCATGAAAAAAACGTCCTTGACACTGAATGAGTTAACTATGTTTAAGACACATCCACACTATAATGATACTCCAAACATTTTATTCCATAGCTAGAGAGTGTTAACTAGTTTCAAGCAATTTATAAACCCTTCATAAGGACAACATCATTCTTCAGTATCCCAAATCTGAATGAATTTCGACGTCGGTCTGCCTCTCTCTATTGCAGTCATGCTACTGTCCCGGCCTCCCTCCCCTTTGTATCATTTCATCATTTCCTTATCGTTTCTCTTGTATCCTTTATATATATTAAAATGAACTATATTTCCTAAATGTTTGCCTCGTGTCGCCTTTCAGGTTCAAGTTCTTTTGAGTCCCAAAAGATGGATCGCCCGTCCATTTCCATCACCTCCCCCATGAGTCCCAACATGCTGAGGGACGCTCCGCAGTACTTGTCAGGACAGCTTTCAGTAAGTGACCTTAAACTGACACGTGGACGATGATAAAAGGCCTTGTGCATTGGTGACGCGAGTTATGAACTGGAGCCACGTCCTATTGACGTTTTTCATTTTCCTTTGTATCATTTTCAATGCGCACACTGACATAACTCGAGAAAAGGGTGTGCGAGTTTGTTAAGGCAAACGGGCACAGAGTCACATATATTTGGCTGACCTTTTTACCATCCCAACTCTGGAGTGTCAGTGATACGATGTGTCCATTTTCTAGTTTGAAAACCCTCCTTGGATGAATGGGTCAAACAGTTACACTGAAATATGGACATGATCGGATTGTATAAATTGGGATTGCCAAGAAATACGTCGTGAGTGTGCGCGCGCATGTGTGTGTGTGTGTGTGTGTGTGTGTGTGTGTGAGAGACTGTGTGTTTTATGCAATGAAAAATGTTCACGTGAGGAAAACGCTAGATTCGTAAAATATTGTCGTCAACGTAAAAACTTTGTGGGGATAATGACACAAGAAGCCAGGTTTGGCGCTCGAGTCCGGTAATTGCACATCCGCAACATCTGATAAGCAGCGAAGAGACATCTCCGGGAAGAAAAAAAATCTCCAAAATATAAATGAGCCGACAAAAACAATAATACCCTAAAAGTACACACACCTGTCTTTGTGTTTGGGTGAATTGTGAGTTGATGTTGTTTTGTGGGATATTGGTTTTATCGCATTTCCCTTTGTTGTTAATTTTGCTTATCCAGAGCCAAAGCCTTAGTAGAAGAACACCGCCTATTCCCCCTAGGGTCCAGGTAATGGGCCCTGTCTGAAGGGCACCCTCTATTGGTCTTTGCTCTTTGACTGTTGACTGGCCTTTTTCTGTTTCCATACTTGGGAAAATGCATTTCCAGGGAAATTAATGCTTTGTGTTTCCCTGTCAGTGCAGTGCCTTGTGTTACATTCTTTTCTATGATTTCTTGCTATCACCATTTTGATTCGAGTTATGATGTATTGCTCATTTTAACCCATTCATGTCAGTTTGCCAAGGCAGTGCATGCCCAACTAATCGACATCAGAAAAAAAAAAAAAGTTTCCATTGCCTCGTTCACTTTTACTGATGTTACATTTACGGTATATGTGATTTTGACATACACAGTTGCAGGAGAGTGTTTTAAGGACAGAGGACTGGATTTATTTTCCACATCATTATAAAATAAACCCACCTTTATACATAACTACATCATCATCATCACACACACACACACACACACACACACACACACACACACACACACACACACACTTCTCCAGAAATACCTTTCCTTGTGTGTTCTAATGATACAGTAGTGTAAAGTGTTCTAAATCCAGTTTTGAACTTGTTTGAGGTGCCATTTTGCAGCAAAAGCAGAGTTGAACATCTCATTTTACAGCCAAACTATCATGAATCTTCCAGGTCAACTATACACGACTACTGCGCATTCGTAATGGCACCAAAACAGAGATGGGCTCCTCATCTCTGTTTAATCTTTGACAGCAAGGACTTCTCTTGGATATCAGCCATGTCCTTCGAAAACTCTGATGGATTTGGGGTTTCAAATTTTGATTGTTCATTTTGCACAAAAAGTCGTAGAGATTCTTATAGACAGCTGGAATGACTGTCAAACTCATTGGCAGAATATTAGACCTTGTTTTTGTGTGTGTGTGTGTGTGTGTGTGTGTGTGTGTGTGTGTGTGTGGGGGTGTGTGTGGGTGGGTCTGGGTGTGGGTGTGTCTGTGTGGGTGTCTTTTCGGTTCAAAAAGTCTAGGTGATTTCATTGTATTTTTTAAGAGCCATAAATGTGTGTTCATAATAATATAATCAATTATAACATGGGCATTTCTTGTACAATCAATTTGCTCCAAAGTTGCAAGCATGTGTTGGCTGATCCCAGGTAATGGATAAAGCCCACACCTTACTTCAAAGGAGTCATTCATAAAAGTACTTTAATAACCGATGCCAATGATGATTGATCAAATTTCTCATGAGGTTTTGTGAAAGTTGTCAGCATTTCTATAGTTGTGGCTATTGTGCTAAAAACATATGACCATAGCCTTCGAATTCACAGCAACCAAGTATTGTGCAGTGGTATCGACTAAACCTTTTTAAAAAAGGGCAAAAGTAGAACTTGGTGATGCCATTTTAAAAACTGCTTGAAAATGGGTCCCATTGTTATGATGCAGAGAGAAGTCTCTGATGCCTTCAGATAAAAGTGTGCATTTTGCATTGGTTGAGGAAAAGCTCAGTTTGAAAAAAAATTCTGGATCAAACAGCTTAGTACTTAAATCAGCTTGTTAACTAACACCCTTTTGTACTGTCACGGGGAGACTTGGTTGTCGATGTCTTGCATTTTGACGCTATTATCGTGTTTTATTAGTGGGTTTTTTTGTTTAATGAATTTGCACACAAATATATGATCACGTCATGTTGATTGACATGCAGCATTCTTTTAGTAGTCTACTTTTGACATTTAAATTTATGTGGAACAACTTTAGTGACAAACTCCCGTCCGTCTATGTTTACATTTTCTCGGCGACCTTGGCTGCATTCTTTTACAATGCTGCATGGATAGCTGGTAGTTTCACTTGCTCTCCATTATCATATTCTTGAAGAAGTATGGACAGTAACTTAGAAGATGTCTTTTTTTTCTCCATCTCATCCAGTTGCTTTGAGGCCACTGTTAAGAGTTTTACCTCTTCTAAGTGTCTGCTTTTGGAGTCCATACTTCTCGTTTTTTTACTACCTTTGATTAGTCTTGCAAGAGCATGATTGATTTGTCAATATCAGTGCCCTTTGTCCAATATCGGAGACATTATTAAAGACAACATCATCACTGCAAGATGGCATTATTTCCCTTGAGCTCATGCTGGCAATGTTAGAGCATCTTTCTTCTTTCTTGAAGTATTTCTCTTCAACTTTGGTTCAATGAGAACCAGATGAATTACAGACAATTCCTCTCCCTAATATTTATTCTTCTGTGCAAGAGAAACACTACGGGATGAATGATCGGCCCAGACCCAAACATCCACAATCATATACACTTATCCACACACACACACACACACACACACACACACACACACACACACACACACACACACACACACACACACACACACAGAGAGGACCTGATTTTGTAGTCAACAACTGTGCTACATAGGGGAAACTCATACACAAGGCAACTGTTTAGTTTGATTAAGTCGCAGACACATTTAAGAGAAAATATAAACACATAACGCATCAATGCCAGCACTGTCCACTTGAATGACCTCGTATTCTAATTCAGTACTTTCAGGCAGGTGACTTTATAAGATAGTCATCTCGGGAACAGAGAGGACCTCATTTTGTAGTCAACAACTGTGCTACATAGGGGAAACAAAAGTCCATGCCAAGATTTAATAGAGCCTAGTGAAGTTGTCTTCCCCAGCATTATTCACTTTGTGTATTTTCGCATCTTATGGCTCAGATCGCCGTGACTGAATTAAGTTTGTTTTCTGCACTTGCAGGTTAAATTGTGGTATGACAAAGTTGGCCATCAATTAATAGTCACCATACTGGGAGCCAAAGACCTGCCACCCAGGGAAGATGGTCGGCCCAGGAACCCTTACGTGAAAATCTACTTCCTCCCTGATAGAAGGTGAGCGCTGGGACCGTTCCCGTCCATGGTAACATGTGGTGATTTGCGAACGTTTTCAGTGTCATGTCTGTCCACACTCCCATCATTCCGCAGTTGGGTGTGCACTGAACCACAGTGCCCTTTGACTTTGTGGTTCTTTAACCTTTGGATCGTCGGCGAAAATAATTTGAATTGTTGTTCCCCCAGTGACAAAAGCAAGAGGAGAACAAAAACAGTCAAGAAATCCTTAGAGCCCAAATGGAACCAGACTTTTATGTATTCCCCGGTACATCGGCGGGAGTTTCGAGAGCGCATGTTGGAGATCACGTTATGGGATCAAGCCAGAGTGAGGGAAGAGGAGAGTGAATTCTTGGGAGAGGTAAGAAAGACAAAAAAGACAGCTCCAAAATCTGTACACTCTACATCCATATGTGTTGGAACACAGTTACCGTATTTATCATTTTTACCATAATCAGGGATTGCGTTCATCCCCTTACTTCTTAATTGTACATCTAGCCAAGTTATTTTGTTCCCAATTGTTTTCCAGCAGTGCCTTTGTTACAAATACTGCAGCCTGGCCCATGGTTGGATGAGTTAGGTGTAGAAAAACTATTTTCACTTCCAATTTTCTGCCCAATGATACTAGGCTTTGCATGATCGGGATTTGGGGGCAAAAAGAAAACCCTGATCATCGATCCAATCAGAAGATGGAGCAGTAAATCAATTTAAACAACTTGTACATTTCCTCGACAGTCGACACCCACCATTCACGTCGAATAAGTACCGTACGGGTCCATGAAAAGCAAAAATCCACATAAAATTGATGGCCATTGAAATGTATTGGCCACTGATAAATGTTAAATATATATTACGTGTTTACAACATCTCTTTCTTTGACGAAAAATGAAAATGGAAAAAAATAAATGCATGAACATCGGCAGTCAATCAGGTGGCCGGGGCTTTTGCTAAAACTTTGGCTAACGCTAAAATCATTGCTGTCTTAGTTCAGGAGCTGCTAACAAGTCGAAACACTTAAGCAGCTAGGCTAACTTCCTCGCTCCACATTCTGCCTGCTCAGTTTTGGCTCGCATTGGAAGCTGACCACAGTAATTGGTTGGTCTTGCATTACAGTATTGTCCAACTTTTGCCTGCCTAGCTTATTGTGTGTGTGCATGTGCCGTAGTAACCATATTCTCAAAGTCGTTTGGCTGTGGCAAAGATTTGCCCCCATCTACACAAATTTTATTGACTTTATATGTAATTGTGTAGCGAGAATAGCCTAACTCACATTCGGTATGACTGCAGTACATCTTGTATCCTCGTTGAGCCAAAATTTTGTGCGTCAACAACGCATACGTTTCCGTCTTATTTACATAACAACACGCCCACCTCCTTTTTGCATCTGTGATTGGCTGAATGTGTGTGGCCGAAGTTCTTGGAACTGCTGCCTGGTGATGAAAAGCTATTTTGATGTGATTATGGCCACATCGTTTGTGTTCTTAATTTAAAAATATTTTAAAATGAAATCATTAACACACATACTGTGGCTGGTTGGTTTTTATGTACCATAAAACTACATCAATCCTATTCCTTTCTGATTGGATGTTCAAAGGTACAGGTAAAGGCTGTCTGCTCACACGACACGCGACGAGGCTATTAATAGTTTAGCATTCGGGCTTACATATACACTATGGCAGCAAAGAATGTCCCCGAAGTGAACAAGGTTGTGTTTGCTGTAATCTTTTTCCCCGTCATTTATTGATTGGGCAAATTGGGACAATGGTCGATCACAGATTTTGTATAAAATGCAATATATTGGCCAATTTCAATCTAGCCGATCAGATCAGTGAAAGTAAGGCCCCTATCCCACGAAGGGGCGAACAATTGTGACTGATGGCGAGGGTAGAAAAATGCGTGTTCGCATCAGAGTTCGTCAGGGTTGGTTCAAATGGTTGCAAACATTCACGTGAAGTTCGCCAGATGTTTGCCAACAGTTTTAGTGGTTTTTTTTCTTGTTGCAAGGAAATTTTTGCGACAAGGGAAGCATAGGTGAACGTTTGTCGACCGTTTGGCGCACCTTTGCGAGCTTAAACGAACCCTGACGAATCCTGACAAGAACGCAACATTCGTTGCCTTCGAAAACACTTGCAGTCATTCGCCGCTCAGTGGGATGGTAAATACACATTTGGAAATGAAATTGCATAATTGAAAGATGAATTCTTGATGACGACAAAGGCCTTTGAATTGCTTCGTATGAATTTCCCGATGAGCGATCGCCACGGTCTGCAACCTGAGTCTGGCTTTTCACACTGGTTAGATACTCATTGAACTGGAAACTGCTCTTTTGGATGACGAGCCTCACTGGTACAAGCTCCAGACCCATGACGTGTCTTCCATCCCGCTCCCGCGTGCCTCGCCAAACACACAACGTAGGCAGCTTCATGGAGAAAGTCCAACACGGCGGCTTCAGAGTAAGTGCTGACTCTTTCACACACACACGTGTCGTAAAGCCCTGCTAAATGACTATGAGCATTTATGTCCTGTGTGTCACATCATTTGTACTGCTTTTGCTTTTGCAGACAAAGGCTCATATTCATACTCAGGTAAAGGTCCCGCACTCGTAGGCGGCACCGTTTTGCGGTGCATTTCAGTGTCTGCTATCCTCTCGACTGTTGCATTCCTCTGGCTTGATTCTGTACCCCACATCCGTGAAGGGCGCATGTGTCTGCTCCTTCACGTGTTGCAATGTGGCGAGCCGGTGTGTTAGTTACACCACTTTTGAAATCCGCACGGGTTAGCAGACATAGTACCCCCCTCAACATAATCGTCTCCGCCCGTTAAATGTCTCACAGTGCCACCCCGCAACCGAAAACCTTTTCCTGCAACAACTGTACTCAGCCCTAATGGTGTGGTCTAAAATGCTATAAAATCCCAATTTGCCCGTCGTGACTGATCGAAACCATTTGCTTTCCCTTTGTGACATTTCCCATTACAAGCAGGTCCCTTCAAATTAAAAGCCCAATTCCTCTGTCTCATTTTGCTCTGCTTGTATATATGTGTGTGTTCAATGTGACTGCTCTGTAAACTCACAGGGGCTATAGTACATCTTCTTATCACTCGTGAAATCCATGATGAACATTAAATGTTTTTCATCAGCCTCTTCCTTCTCTTTTGTTGTCATTTAACACACCCAATATGCTTATACAGTATATTGTACATACTGTACTCTTGACAGTTTCTTTTAAAATGCCTTTTGTGGGCACCTGATGATGGCTACTTGAGGGTTGAAAGTGATGACAGCTGTGAAAAGTTTGTGACACGCTGAGGTGAAAGGTTAGAAGCGGCATTACAGCGTGCAGCACTTGTCATTTATAATATGAGAAAATGTCCACTTGGCCGGAGTCAGCCATGACTGCAGACTGAAAGCACAGTGTGTGTGTGTGTGTGTGTGTGTGTGTGTGTGTGTGTGTGTGTGTGTGTGTGTGTGTGTGTGTGTGTGTGTGTGTGTGTGTGTGTGTTTGGCGGTAGAATTTTCAAGTGTGGTGATGCATACCAGTGTCAATGGATTCATGAAGATTTGTTTACTTTTTGGTCAGCAAAAGTGCTCCAAAAAAAAAGAAAAAAAAGAAAAGAAAATTCACATGTAAATAAGTCAACTTCACCGCAGTGCTTTTATTTAGACCGCAGTGATGTTTGATCTAAGGCCTTAATTGAAGTGCATTAAAACCTGTTTCATTCTTGACTTGCTCCACCCATTTCGCGACTCACGTTTTTCCACTTCTCTCTATCTTTATCTCAAAGGATCCCAGAGGATAAGTGATGGCGAGATCTCAGACTATGATTGTGAAGATGGTGTTGGGGTCATAACAGGTAACATACTCTGCTCATATTGACATTATAAACTTCTGTCTGAGTTGACCCGAACGTGTAATTTTAACCTCAGCATTTTACAAAGTGAAGTCTGGATAAAACAAGTAGATTAAGACTACGCACCCAATGTCAGCAGTAACAGCAGCAAGAAGAGGCAGTCGTGATCGTTTTTGTCTGCTTCTGCATTGCAACTTGGTATTTGTCTATTTTTACCAAATATCCAACTGAACGCCCACGCTGAACATCGGAATGAGAGCTCAAGCTGTTCGGAGAAAAGGGGTCACAAAATGAGAAGTACTTGAAATGTCGAACGTTAGTTTTATTTTGTAATGCAGTCGACCCCAGCACACTTGCAGTTCGGCACTTGCGGATTCGCATATTTGTGGATTTTTTGGGGATTTTTTGTTCCGATACTTTTTCATAATTTGTAACATGGAGGGGTTACGGGGAAAAATACTGCAAAAACCAAATGCACCATGACCCCTGTCGTGGTGCGTTCCAGTATTCTTCCCCCTGTTTCCTCCCATTGTTTGTGAATGTTTATCAGTGTATTCGGAAAATCGTTTTGGTTAGTACAATTACAAAAAAAAAAGGGTCCTCAATGCTACCTCCAAACAAACTATTTGGGGGTGTGCTCTAAAAGGCTCTTTACGATGAAAGGGATGCTACAGTATTTGATGATCAGGTGTCAGAGATGAATCTTTGTAGTCACCAAGCCCACGAAGCTTTATAGCATGCTAGTTTTTTGTTGTGCGGTTGGCATGCTTTAAAAGCACCACAAGATCCAAATAACTAATGGTTTGGTGTTACCCCTTCTTTCCTTGACATGTTCACAGACTACCGACCGAATGGCAGAGACTTCCAGAGCTCCACTTTGTCTGTCCCAGAACAGGTGATGTCTTCGAACCATTGTTCCCGGTCTGCTGAAATTCACAGAGCACGTTCACGCTCTCCAAGCGTTCCCCCACCTGCCAGGTAACTATCAACAAATATACAATTGGAATAAGCTTTTTTTTGTGTTTGTTTTTTTTTTTATCGTCTTTTTTTAAGTGTTCCTTTTGACCATATGTATTGTGATAATCACATTAATTTTAATTGTATTGCTTGTCATCCATTCAAATTTCAATTAAATTGTGGAGGGGTGGGGGAGAGATTAGGTTAATTTAGGGTAGCATTTGCCTAAAAGCAAGGGGTTGCAACCTCTGTACGCCTATATGCCTTCGGAATTCTCTGGGTTACGTGAATTTATTCATTAATTTTTTGGGATGAAAAATCGGGTAATTTAATCAAAATGATCTCTGACTCGTGAGTTCCTGGATGGAATCGGTGTATTACATAAAAATTGAACCAAATCTTTTTTTTTCCAGTTTGAGTACGCCTTATAGCGGCTGAATTTATGCCAAGGCTGCACACGCTACCAAGATCTTGAAACGGAGAAAAAGTGACCAGTAACCTTTCATCCTCTTATTATTTGTTCTCAGCATTGGAATATGTTTCTCAAAGTGTTCGGGCATAGCCTTGGCACCGTCAGACAATAGCTACTTTCCTCTTGTCCAATTATAGTTTGAATTTTCTCAAGGCTCCCTCTAAATCAGTGTCATAGACAGAGCAAACACACTTACCGAAATTGTCTAGATCAGGATTATGCTAAATCAGCTTTTTTTTTTTTTAAACCAAACAACATTCAGTTAAAGAATTAGTAAATGAGATAAATGAATTAAGGTCATTTGGATTTACTGTATGTTAAAAAAAAACAAAAAACAATTAGCCATTGTCTCCAGTTGCAGTCAACCTGCATCTGGTAACATACGTTGTCTTATTTTCCTTTTTGAAAGACTTGCTTTGAACTTTTGAAGGTTCTTGCAAAAAAAAAAAAAAAAAGTATCATCTCATCTGCATCACTGTGAGTTCGTCCACCTCTGGACCACCCCTCTCCTTCCTAGTATAGTCAACTTTATATGCAGTAACTTCTTTGATTTTCTTACATCACATAAAATAAGTGTATGTACATTTTAATATATTGTAACTTGTCAATTAAAATTCACGGTTTCCAGATACAACTGAAAGCCGACAGTTTTAGTGCCATTTACGTTATGACGACAGTGTAGACTTTGTATTCAAATGCTCGAACTTGTGCCAGACGTTTCGGTTAAACAGAAAACAAAAAGTGAACAACGAAACACCTCAGCCATGCATGATCAACATCGCGTCGTCAATATGTTCGTCCTTTTCATTGTTTTCATGCCAAGAGTCATTTCCTATCCTGCCTCAAATTGCCCATGCAGTCCCTCAGGCAGCAACCATTGCAGAATAGCCCTCAGTTCAGGATGCAGTCGCATGAAGGAGTGCATGCAAATTATCTGTGAATGGAAACTTAGCGGTTCAATTACAAGGTCCCACCCTCTCTTTGTGTTACCATCCCTTGCGGAGGAGAAAAACAACCACCTCTGACCAGCTGTGATATGATATTTTTTCCCAGCCAAAACCACCGTGTGTACCCAATCTGCCGTGAGGAAGCAGTCAGGTTACTGCGTTCCACTCGGATATCCCGTGCCTTTTCTGAGGGCGCCTACTCTTCTGACTATGACTTTGAGAGGTATTGACATGCAGTGCTGCTGCCTCTGTGCATCCGCAATGTCGACGTCTCCGTTGTTCATTTATCTGTGACTGTGATGCCAGAAAAGGATATTCTGTCGGATATCGGTTTCTGCCAAGGAGACATCACTGCTCTGAAGTTGTGTAAATGTACATGAACGGTACACAACTGTCTCTGTGTTTGTAGGCTGAGGCTCAGAGCTATTTCTGTTGCTGTTGTCGGCAGTACGACTTCAGTAAATCGCTGGCCAGCACGTGACTGTGGCTTTGTTGGTTTCTTTTATGTTTTTCCATTGACATTGCGCAAGCAGCTGTATGCTGATATGGGCTGTGCATGATCCTTAGTGTACTTTTCAGTCTATTGGCAGCTACCTTTTGCACACCAATACTTCGGGATGTAAGCTATATTGCTTGGAGCAGCTGAGTAACTCTGTGAATGCTGTCCTTGCCCTTTAAATTCTGCTGCCTGGCCAGAATGGGACATTGAGCTGATAACACCAGTGTACCCCCAGGACAAATGCCAGTGCCCCGCTGCACAAATAAAATGAAATAACTCACATGTTCCTTTTCCCAGAAACATTGTCAATGATCACTCAGTCTTCTGCCATCTGACTTTCAGTCAGAAATTCCATCGGTGCCTCTCTGCTCCTCCTCTGGGACGAACAACTGATGAGTTCTCCGAACTCTTTCAAAGTTTTTGACTGTTTTTATTAAAGTGTCTTAAAATGTCCCCAAAGCTCAGCTGGACTCCAAATCAGCACAGATGACCAGAAATGTTCACTCGTTGAGGAATCTGATGCTCTCCACTCCCCAACCCAATGCCGTTTGTTTGTCGGCATTCAGTCAGTAAAAGCAGCAAAAAGGCCTAAAGAGTGATCAGGGCGCAGGAAAGGCAAATACTAGGGGGCTAATATAAACAGAAGTGAATACATGTAAGCATGGGGGGACTTTTTGCTTTTTGGTTGACTTATTTAGGTGAGATCTCTCAAAGACTAAAAGGAAATGGTACTTGTGTTGAAGTGCACTGCCACAGAGTGTACCATGAGACAGCATTACAACAGGCCATCGCCATCCAATAACTACCGGTATGTGCTTGTCCAAAAAGTCAACATGCCGCCAAATTACACAGCTTGGTTTCTACCATGCTCACAGAAAGTGATTTTTTTGGCCATTACTGTAACTTTTTTTTTTTAGGGTGTCAAGCCTTGTTAACGTAATTAACTGATGAACTTCATTAAAGATTGAAACTTCCTCTGTAGAACACTCTTAACGCCACATGATTTTCGACATCGCATCATGAAACAAATTGATGTCTTACTGTCTAATAAGAAGACACCCCCCTGTGTTTATAGGAAGGACCTAACATGTCTTTACAAGTTTATCCAAGTTTGTATTTGTAGTCGCAGCCGACTGACATTTTTTATCATATGCATGCTCCAAAACCCAATTCTGTGCCACATGATGTACTGTATTCCTTCCTAATTGTCGTTCATTGGTGGGTTGTTTTCTTTCGTTCTTTCTTCCTTTCTTTTTTAAGCGTGTGTATCATTCATGTTGATTGTTGATAACTGTGTTAATTCTTTTTTTACAGCTCTTTTTTATATATACCCTGCGTGCCAAAATACTATGTTCTGCTGAGATGAGCAACTCAATGGAATATGAATATAACCGTCACTCACTGAGCACTTTGGTCCCCCAAACATGCTGCACATGAGCACTGTGCCAGTAGCATGAGCACACAATCTTATACCTTGCACACTTCACAACTACTGTATCTCACTAAATTCCCTGTTTAAAAAAATAAATAAATAACAGAAGCATCAAATGGCATGGCAAATAGTTGCCCCGCCTCATTTAGCCATTCACATTGTCCACAAGGCTCAGTCATTGCATGCACTGAAATTTCAATCAGATAAAATATAAAAATTTCAGCTACTGTTCTGAGTTGCTGAATCATTTGATTTGATATCTTTTGTTCATAAGTTGCTCCTAAAGGACCACACTTGTATTTTTGTATGCTTCAAGTTCAGGTGCAGTTATTGACAGTAAATGCAGTACAACATTTGGAAGCAATCTTCAGAATGAATAATGAATCAGGAAATATGCACCATGATAAGAATAGTTTCATATTATTGTGGAGAAAAAAAAAATACTATGACATGATCGAGCATTCTGATCACTGCGGCAGCCCTCCTAATAGTCATGTTGCACTGTTCCGGGGTTGGAAAACATTTCTTCGATAATAGTATGGAAAGTGTTGAGTAAAAACTGCTGACAAAGGCAAAAACGCATGTGTGGTCCTGACTGAACACATGCCCAGCCATTGGTGAGGTGCGCCGATTTGGAGGCTAACCGCTGTCGCCCGCGCTGACCTCCCTTCCAGTCGACTGTCCCTGCCACAAGGGGCCCACTGAGTTCCTGCCTATCTCTCAATAACATCTATAGGAGCCACGGAGCCATGGATAGACACGAGTATCACATCAGGTCCCGTTCTGCAGACCAGCGGCCCACAATAGAGCGCCCCGCATCCCGATCACGCTCCACTGAACGCCCCCACGACTCATCGATGATGAGGTCCTTGCCGTCTCTGCCATCTGGGAGGTCAGCCCCTCCCTCACCTGCCATGACGAGGTGTGACCCAGATTGGAGTCGTCAATCAACTCATCACAATTTCAGACGCTGGGCCTTACCGTGACTTCCCTGAAGGCTTTTTAACTGTGAGGGAGAATAAACCCAACATAAAGTTAGGATTTCCCGCATTTGTTGATGAAAATGAAGTCCAGCGAAAATTAAGATGCAGCCAACGGATTCCCGGTTAGGTTTGCAGTACAATTAATTTTCGGGCAGCTGTTAGACTGCTACATACATATTCCTAAAATTATCGGTACTGCTCATTACATGAGATCCTGTTACTTTAGGCTTAGGGATCATTGCTAATTCCACTTCCACTAAAACGTTTGATGACTAGACTCCCTTCCCCACAAGTTCGCACTCACCCTAAACCAGCTCACCCGACTAACCCAGAACGAATGACGGAAATCATTTCACCACCACCCAACGCACACAATCTCGATACCTGCTCGCCTTACCTTATTTCACCTAAAATGCACCCACCTTGCCCATTTCTGTTTTTGTTCACAAGAATACTGATGCTGCATTTTCTTACATGTCCAAAGCACGCCAAACCTGGCACCAGATCCCGTGCCGATTCATTTTGATTTTGGAACACACTGCTCATACACCTGTGTGAGTATAGCAGTGTTGGCCTGACTTTGCTTTTGTTTGGTTACTAACACGGACTGATACTTTGTGTCCCTTTTGATGGCATCCTATGTTTGTATGTTTTCCTTTCTGATTTGAGTTCAAGCCCTTTTGGAGACGCTCCGAACGCATGGTCGCAATGGTCTGCTGATTCTGCATTGAACTTTTTTCTTCTTGCAGCGTGATGACTGACTGCACATGTGTTTCAACGCCTCTGTGTTTTTGTTTTTGTTTTTCTGTTTGGTTTTTTTTGTTTTTGTTTTGCAGCTCAGTTCCGAACAGTTGATGTGTCCCTTCACTCCCATGCCATGTGCCAAACTTCATTATGCGTGCGTTGTATTTAGGGATGCCAAGTGCACTGAATTCTAGATTGATCTCCCCGTTGTGTTGTAAACTACCTCACGCTGACCTTAATCTGGTCAAAGCAAGTAGTTAAATTAATGCAGTGATGACATTTACATGGTCAGATTGAGGAGAATAGATACGGATTGAAATGTTAGCTTTGTGTTATGTCATACGTTTTACATGGCTGCATCCAGATGACCTGTGCTTAGTGTGTCTTACCACACTTTTAACAACTTTGTGTCATACAGGGCGCACCCGCGTAGTGGATCTGTCCAGACCAGTCCAAACAGTACGCCCATGTCCCACAGACGAGGTCGGCAACTCCCCCAGCTTCCATCCACAGGGAAGGAGAGAAGTAAGTCATCCGGTTATTTTCTCTTCTTTTTATTCCTCGGACAGATTTTCATATTGTGGGCTAGCTGTGTGATGTCACTCCGATTTTTATTCCCACACTTCACTTTGAGAAATGTGAAATAGATGTTTGTTGGTTCTTCTTTCTTGTGGTCTGAATGATTTCGTACTTGATTGAGGTTACATAACATGTCTGCTCGGTTCCCTTCCCATTTCCCTCGTAGAAGATGGAGATGAAGGAACCGAGCCTTGTGAAGGTTCGTACCTGTGTGTGAGGAGTTTGCGTCGTCAGCGTGAATGGTGCTTGAGCCACACCTCACGCTGAACCCCGAAACCCTCTCTGCAACGGTGGTTGCAGATATGTTTGATGTCGTGTACTGTATGTCGTGTTAACTCTTGTTTTGTCGTCATATATTTCCTCTGTGCTGGCCTGTCTGGATCCCGCTCCTAGTCTTCTTTTCTTGTGTCTTTGTCTTGGGTTCGTGTTGTGATTTATTTATTTATTTTTACATTTAGACTAGCTGAGGCATTATCCCTGGATAAAGTTCTCTTTTTTTTTTAACCAGTACTTCCGACATAATTAACCATCCAAGTCTCATCTTTTGCATCGTTCTTGCTGATGCAAAGTGACATTTTAAGATACAGAACATATATCCTCAGCACCCTTTTAAAACACGTTTACTCTCCTAATACCCTATAAAATTGATGTGTTTAAAGCAATCGCTTCATGTGGGTTTTTTTTTTTCTTTCCCCGAAGCCACCGGTGTGGCTTACAGTGATTGAGGGCTGGGATAAATCTTGCAGGAATTAAAAAGCACAGACAGTCCTGTAGGACTTGTCAAATCATTTGCAAGACTCTTTCATCATTGTCAGAGTCCATTAGGGCGCTCTTTGTCTTCTCGACACTGCTCTTCTCTCTGTTGCTCTCTCAGTCCTGCCTTCTGTAATTCTTCAAGCATTTTTAGTAGTACTCTCGCTATCTGGGCCTCACAAAACTGATTTGGACCCTGTCTAATCTAGTGTGTGCTTAAATGCGTGGCTGTTTTTTTTTTTTGTTTTTGTAGTTTTTTTTTTTCCCAGCCACTATTCCTGTTCCTAGATTGTATCATATTCCCTGTTTATATGCCATTGATCTGGTCTTTGATGATGTGCCAGTACTGCAATACAATGCCCGCTGTAGTGTCAAGTGACTCTTGGATATACTGATTTTTTTGGAATACTCTTTTGAGAATAACAGTCAGGAGCAGTGGTTCTTAACCTGGGTTTGATCAAACCCCAGGGGTTCGGTGAGTCGGTCTCAGGGATTTGACGGAGCCTCTGCCATGGAGGTTTGGACACAGCCCACTCAACATGTCAATTAGTTATGACACGCCCACTTGGCTGCGGATGATCACATTGCATTGCTTGTCCAATGCAACGTGACCGCTGGCTGTGGGAAACTTAGTTCGCTTAGTAGTCAACGTGTGACTGTCGTGAACATTTTTTTTTAAAAAAGGACACTTATCTCTTGAAATGTTATTTACTTTTTTCTCTTTTTAATAAGTGTGTTTTTTTCATATCTTGAATTTATAAATGTTTATATCTATTTTTTTTTATTTTTCACTCATGAAGGGTTCGGTGTACATGCATAATAACTGGTTGGGTTCGGTACCTCTAAAATGGTTAAGAACCACTGGTCAGGAGTCCGTGCAAAGTATTGGCTAGCAGAGAAAAAGTGTTGGCAGATCTATTCATTGATTAATTTGTATTAAAAATAAGAAATGTCTTAATAATATGTAGTCTTGTTTAATGTTTGAAAATTTTGACCATTTATGAGCCACCTTCTGTGTTTCCACCAGTAGCATATTGTACAGAAAAGATTCAAAGCGCACCAGTAAATGGGAGGAAAGGCAAGTCCTCTGGCATGTGTGACTGTGTTTGATTTCCTCTATTGGCTATCCCTGACCAAATTCGTTTCTTTGAGCTCCGTATTCTTTACTTTTCTCTCCTCCTACTCTTTCTCTGCATTTATTTGTGGAGTAGCGGATATATTAGGGTTAAATTCAGAAGTATGCATGGTTGGACCGTACTTGAATTTCAAAGTCATATGGATAGAGCTCTGTAATTTTGATCTTTGCTTCTGCCATACGGCATCCTAGACCGTATCTGTGCTGTCCTCTTTAACAGGAGTCAATAATTCACAGTTTCATTATTAAAATGCAAACCACTGAAATTTCACGTGGTCAATAATTCACAGTCAATAATTCACAGTTTCATTATTAAAATGCAAACCACTGAAATTTCACGTGGATTACCAAATACGCCCCCCCGCCCCCCACACACACTTTCAGTTAAATATTACAATTAAAATAATGCAAAGAATATTCATCCCAGAACATCCCTTTTTCTGTTCCAGGGGACATACTCGACATCATGATTGATGTGTTTTGGCTGAGAAGCAAGTATGTCATTACCGTTGTTGACCAGGAGATGGCGCGCATGTAACAATAAATGTAAACCTAAATGACAAGGGAGCTGTTCATTGTTTGGTGCTGAAGAGGAAAGGAGCTTTCTCTCTCTCTTGCCCTTACCTCAGCCTTTTAAAACCGAAACGCTTCATTTTGTCATTTTAAGTCGGCTGAAAACTTATAAAAAACGCATGTGAGTTTGTGTCATGATTCCACCTTGCCTTAGGTGTTTTTGTGTATTTGTGTTTGTGTCTGCCTTTTTAGAAGTAACTTGGGAGGACCAGCAGCGAGGGCTTAATGGCTCGCTGTCTGATGAAGGGACACATCCCTCCCTTGGTGTCGCAGGTTTGTTGGTCTGGGTGTGCAGTCTGCCTCTTTTAATAATGCCCTGTGTCAGTTTCGTGGAGTCCTGGTCTCCTCAAGCCCATCCACTTACCAAAAAAGAGAAAAATTATCTTGTCATGTCAGATCTATATTAGGTGTTGTAATCATTGAATTGTTTATTAAATGTGAACATGCAGTCAATGGATGGCTTCCTTCAGTTTGCCTTTCTTGTCTATGCGTGTGGTGTTGCGGTGCTGCATGGAGTTGACACATCTGGACAAGAATAATGAAAGTAATAGTAGCAGGGCAGCATGGTGTGTAGCGTGTCTGCCCCACAACTTTAAGGCGTGTCTTTTTACTATCAACTTGTTCTTTTGTGGGTTTGCTTCTGGCTACTTCACTACAAACATGCACACATGTTCATGAAAGACTCTCGTCAATATGTGTGAACATGAGTGTCAATGGTTGCTTATGTGCCGTTTGCCACTTTGAAATGTGATATGGTGAATTATACGACACCCGTTTACTTCATTAAAATGTGTTGATGTGCAAATGTATGCATAACATTAAACAGTGGAAGTCATATAACAATGACTGAAAAATCAAGAGGTATAAATAGGCAGAATAATATAAACAGTGTGAATGATAATGAATCATATTGATTATGTATAACGTTTCTGCACAGTGTTCAGAAGTATTTTTCTCACACACACACACACACACACACACACACACACACACACACACACACACACACACACACACACACACACACACACACACAGTGGAAAGTTCTTATGTCAGTATAAAGATGACCTACACCATTGTTTCCAGCAGCGTAAGTTTGCTGGAGAAAGAGCTCTTCTGCTGTAACTGAGTGTCATAAAAAGGGTGTAAATGAAGGTACGTGATGGAGACAGGTTTGTTCAGTCACCACAGGTCTCTCGCTCAATCAAATGTCTCCATCTTCAATCCCAAGATGTCAGCAGCCTTCTTCATTAGTTTCACGCCACAACATTCCACACCATGCCGCAAACAAAGCCTTGTCATTGTTTTGTGGATTTGATACAAGACAACTACTGCTACATCTACAATTACTTCTAGTAGTCGAAGTAGTAGTAGTAGTAGTGGTAGTAGTAGAAGTAGTAATAGGGGTACTAGTGTGTTGGTGAATCAAATCTCTGGTAAAACTGGTCGTATATAGTGCTACGGCTGTGCTTCTTAAAGTAGTAGTAATAGATCATATTTTTAGTGTTGGTGAAGTCTTAATATCAATTCAGAACTTGCATGTCTAGGTGTCCTATTTTTAAAGCATAGCAACTTATACTCAACTACATGAGGTCAGTGAAGACATCAAATTTCGCTTGATGAGACGATTATTATTTGATTCTCATTACAGTGTGACGTTAGCTTGCACCAAGAGATGAAAGCTGCTAAGGCACATCACAAGTCTCACAAAATATTTTAATTAACGTGACACTCCGTTACTGACCTGAATTTTCAACTAATGAGCTTAATGCAAACTGCCCAAAAGAATTAGGTCTGGAGAAGACTCATTGTTTTTCTGTATCTGCACTCACTGCTGCGTTGTCGATTTGCGACACACAGAGATGAAGAAGTGAAACAAACAAGAGCTGTGGGAAATAAGTCACAAACTGTTTGCTGATTCAAACACATTTATTTACCGAAGGGAAAGCAAATATTTGCCAGAATATTTCAGGGTTGAAGTTGGCTGCAAATGTGAAGGGACTGGTGAAAGGGGGAAAAATGTTTGACTGATTGAAAAAGAACAATGTGAAAGCAGGCAGTGAATGTGTCACATCATTTTCTTTCATGAGTCTAATGCTTGTGTGTGTTTAGCCGTCCACTTACTCTTGGTGTATTTCCCAACGCCCTTGTGCTTGTGTGCCTTTTCCTTTGTGTGCTTTCCTGATTGCAGCTCTGTATTTGCGTGTCTTTGAATTATAATTTTACATCTTTATTCCAGACTTCACAAAGTTGACCTATACAGGCTCAATTGACCTCTCCTTCCTCTCTTACCTACCCCGCTTTCACCCCTCCAATTCCCAGAGAGCTCAAGTTTCCGTTTGGTTCAGTGCATTAACACGTCTTTATTATTACAGATTTTGTTCTGCACAGAGCCTTCCCCAATCCCGGCTCCGCTCCAGTTATCTAATAATGAAAATTCTACCTCAGCTTCTTACAGCATCACATCCTCTTGCACTATTTTTGCTTTTATGCCCATTGTGGAGTTTTTTTTTGTTCTTGTTGCATTATTTGTGTGTGTGTGTGTGTGTGTGTGTGTGTGTGTGTGTGTGTGTGTGTGTGTGTTTCGTGTTTTATGTTCACTGATGACCATTGCTTTGTCATTGTTGTTTCGTATCGTTGTACTATGTGACCTCCCTTCCCCGAGCCTTCATTCTCACCATCCAAACAGTGGCCTTTTCTGTCATTAGGTGTGATGGTGTCACACTCCCTCTAACTTCACCCTAACCCCTTCTTGCATCCTCTCACATCCATCTTCCTCTCCTCTCTCTGTGTCTGTCCATTCTGGATGTGATCGCAGAAGACACTGCCTCACCAAGTTGGACGAACTCAGGTCTGTCCTTTCTTCATCACCCTCTTCCTTCTCTGATTCTGCTTGCACCCACCAATCACCCCAAACGAGTCTCCCTGACTTACCCTTGCCACCTATTTCAACTGACCTCAGTTGTCTTTTAAGCTTTGCTTGCTATTTGTGCTCGAAATTGTCCTGGTCAAAGCACTTGTTGCTGATGGTCATTTTCACTGTTCAGACTGTACGGCTTGAACGAAGAAAATCATCTCATTGTCACAACATTGTAATCCTTGTAATAGCTCTCATTGCCAGATGCCATTCTTTTATATCACCAAAAAAGACATAGAAAACATGAAATAAAACAAATATGTGGTGACATTGTCTCAAATTCCTCAAAACGGATACAATGTACTGGTCTCTACACATATAAAGAATGAATCATGATCTGATGGATTCATTTTACTCTCACATAATCAGATCCCCAGACAAATTCAGTGCAGAATTGCAGTGGGTTCTCATTTTGGTTTTTTATAGATGTGTGAACCAAAAAAATGCATCAACTCAGTACTGAAGTTATTGATCAAAAACCATTGTAGAGCATATTACACTGTGACAGGCAGCTTAACACATAACACAGGTTTGAAATGCTCTCAATGACATTTACTTGCTTGACCTCAGTGTTGGATGCCCTTGCAGGGCTTAAGATACGGACCTATTTTTTTCTTCAGCACTATCTACAGTGAGATTTCAATTTTAGCCTTCATAAATATTGTTCACTAATCAGATTTTCTTGCAACAGAGTCATTAATAACACGGTCTTTCTAATGAAAAGAAAAATCTGAGCATTGGCCATAACATCAGTGACAATAAACAGATAGCTAGTACTGGAGAAAAAGGCTTTGTAATCATTTGCTCTCCTTTTTCCGTTGTTTGTCGGTGTGTGTGTACAACTAGTATTATTCATCATCACGTTAACTCTGAAGACAGCAGAATAGGTTTGACATAGACTTAATAATAATTGTGTTTATACTTTGTTTGACTGCCCAGCAAATGGCTTGCGAAAAATCAAGGGTCTACAGTACGTACAGTATGTTAGTAAGTTAGCTCGGTTAAGTGGCATCCCACTCGCAGCGCTAATGAGAACAAGCAGTATGGAAAATGAATGGATGGCTTTGATGATACTAATAATGATATATAATAATAATGATAATAATGATCAATATCAGAATTGCATAGCACTTTTCATAATACTATAGATGCTCTACAACAAACAGAGGTATAAAAAAAAAACAGACAGTGCTAATGGGCTTTAGATTCCGACTAGGACCTGAACCACCACCCCATTGGTCGATCAAGCATAAGGACTTGAGGGTCCTCATACAATATGTTGCACGGTATCATTTTTTAAAATCCATAAAAAGATGGAGCGTCCGTCAAGGAAAAAACAGGTTGAGACAGAAAGAGGACATGGATGAGAAAAAAGATGGGGATGTATTGAAAGACAGGGCTCACTCTTATTCATTTAAATGTAAGCAGTTTGTACATATGCCACATCCATATTTTTTTTTATTTAATGTTTTTACCACAAGCTTCGCTATTTCAGCCACAGGTACATATGAACTCATAAATATGGTTACGTATTGTTGTAAACCACAATATGCATACTGTATATAATGTATTTCTGTTGCTTGGCAGTGCGTGATGAGTGGCTGTGTTTTGCTTGCTTATAACCCTGAAATGGATTTTTCGACTGTCTGAAAGCTTGCGTGCATTTTGATGACTATAATTTGCATAGTTGCCACATCATGCAACTGCGATTCAAATGTTTGAGTCGCCGCAAAACTGGTGGGCTCTTGTGGCAAAACCCCGCACACTGCACGAATGGAGTTCTGCCGCTTTGCTCATTGTGCGGCGGCCCAAACAGAAAGAGGAATGGCGTGTAGGAGTATGGTCAGATGTAAGATATTTCGAAAAGGTGGGAGTTGAATTGACTTTTAAATGAGGTGAGGGTGTCAGAGTCCCTGAAGTCAATGGACAGGGAGTTCCAGAGGGTTGAAGTAGTGGTGGCAAAGGTCCCGTCTGCCACAGTGTGGTGTCGGAGTCGTCTGAGGGTTTTCATGGTGTTTTAATGAGAAAGGTGGACCCGAATGCAGGAAGCAGGCCAAGTGAGACAGCTTTGCAGGTGCTTTTTCAAAAAACATGACTGACAACAACATTGATATATCACACTGGTGGCGGCGCGCACAGACGCGAAGTCAGGAGCTCTCCCTTTGGTTGCAGTATTAGTTGTATATTTGTATATATTTTTTCTCTCCCAGTTAGTAACCTGCTGGGCGAAGGTCATGTACAACCGACAAGACCTATTAGACATTGGATTACGATGTGAACACGCCATTACGGCCGAATTCACGAAACACAACAACATACCAGTGGATATTGCGCGCCAACCTGGGTCTCCATGGATAACACCGGGAATACGACGTCGAAGGAAGCGCCGCGGCGACCGTGGAGGAGCGCTAAACAGATTGAAGCGCGACCCACACAGACCATCCATTCCGAGCCTTTTCCTTGCTAACGTGAGGTCATTGGCAACAAAAATGGACGAGTTGAGACTCAGGGTGGCGACAAAGACCATCAACAGCTGTGCACTACTCATCACCGAGAGTTGGCTAACACCTAGCATCTCGGATGCTAACATTGAAATCCCTGGGTACACAATTCACCGACAAGACCGCAGCAAAGAGTCCACAGGGAAATCACGGGGCGGTGGAGTAGTGATCTACCTAAACAACAACTGGACTTCAGACTCCAAGCTGGTAAGCAGTCACTGCTCCCAAGACCTGGAATATATAACAGTAAAGTGCAGACCATTCCACCTGGCCAGAGAACACTGTGCCGTCTTCATTACTGTTGTGTATATAGCCCCGGATGCTAACGCTAGCATAGCATTATCCACCCTCCACGATACCATCAGCGCCCAACAAAACAAATACCCCCACGCCGTCCACATAACAGCGGGGGACTTCAACCAGACGAACCTTAAGTCAGTGCTCCCTAAACTATACCAGCATGTGAAGTGTGCCACAAGGGGAGATAACACACTGGACAAGGTCTACACAAACATCAAGAACGGCTATAGGGCCAGACAATTGCCCCAACTTGATCAGTCTGATCACATGTCCCTGCTCCTGATACCAGCATACAAACCTATCAAGAAAAGCGCCCCCATCACAACAAAAACTGTGAAAACATGGCCGGAGGGCGCCATGGAACAGCTTCAGGACTGCTTTGCAACAACAGACTGGTCGGTCTTTGAAAACAGGGACCTTGAACAGTACACAGCATCTGTCCTAGGCTACATCACACACTGCATGGACACTGTCACGAAGGAGAAACGCATTCGGATATACCCAAACCGGAAGCCCTGGATGACAAAAGAAGTGCAGTGCCTACTCAAAGACAGGGACACAGCCTTTAAGAAAGGAGATCAGGCGCTCTACAGTGCCGCCAGGGCTAACCTGAAAAGAGGAATCAGGAAAGCTAAGGCGGACTACAAGAGCAAGATCGAGGACTGCCTACAGAGCAATAACACCAGGAAAGTATGGCAGGGAATACAGCACATCACCAACTTCAGACCCTGCAAACCCACGGCTGACGGCGACGCCACCACAGCAGAGGAGCTAAACAGCTTCTTTGCGCGGTTCGAGAGAGAGCCACCAACAGCCACACCCGCCCACACCC
>NW_017806221.1:855531-908125 GCF_001891065.2 Hippocampus comes
CCCCGGTCACGGACACTTTAAACTGTTGCCCTCGGGCAAACGTTACAGCGTACACCCTGCATCAACAAACAGACTGAGAGACAGTTTCTATCCCAGGGCAATAAAAGAGCTCAACTCAGCCGCTGGGAAAGGCAGAAGGTAGCGCGCAACACACACGAACCATACAAGAACTGTGAACTACTGTGAACTGTGAACTAAATGTGCAATCATATACTGTACTCATAACCCTCACATCTGTGGATGTGGTAATGTGCAATACAACCATGTGCAATCTCATATAATATGTTTACTTTCACTCTTATACCCATAGGACCTACAATCAGACATATGCCTCTGATGTTTAGTGTATACAGTGTATACCTCCTTTGCACCTTCCGCTGTATAGTATACAGACATAGATATATATATATTTATTGCAATGTTACACATAGATGCCACATCTTCTCTTTTTTTTTTTTTTCTAAGTTGAACTGCACCTTGGGGACTGCTGTATATAATCTCGTTGTTCATGTAACAATGACAATAAAGCAAGTCTAAGTCTAAGTCTGATCCAGCACAGACTGACAGAAAACAGTGAGCTAAATACAAACAAACAGACGAGACAGCGGGGCACAACTAGACAAGACATAAGTGGCTGGAGGGTACTCAAAACCTATACACTAAACCACGGTGGGTGACTGATTAAGAGAATGCACGGATGAAGAGAATGGGGCCGAGCACACAGCCTTGAGGGACTTACAGTTGTGTTTGATGATAGTAATGGAGGTGTAGTGGATCTGTCAGACAGGTATGAGATGAACCAGGAAACTTCAGTGTTGATGATGCCAACTGATTCCAGGTGGCGAAGGATAGAGTGATTGATGGAAATGTTAGCTACAAGGAGATTGAGGAAGAGAACAGTGAGGGTACTAAGATCAGAGGAGAGAAGGAGGTCATTGGTGATTAGGGCTGTTTTTAGTGCTGCGGTAGCTTTGGAAAATGCATTGCAATGTTTAATAGAGATTGCCTGAGCGGACATATTTCTTGAGTTTTCTGGAACAGCTCTTTCGAAGATTTATGTAAGGAATAAAAATTTGATAATGGGTCTGAAATTGTCGCTCTCTCGTCAGATCACTGGGGTCGAGGTCAGGTTTTTTCGAAGAGTTCTGGCAGTAAGCATAAGCAGCTGAATTTTGGAGAGGCTAGCTGCCTTTTGTAGGGAGAAGAATGAGAGGCAGTGGGTGGGGAAAATGTAGGCTCCTTTCAGGGATGACGGCAGAAGAAATGGCCACGACTTCATTCTAGATGTTAACATTTAGTTTTCATATTTCAGGTTACACATTTTGAACAGAAGAAGAATAAGTGTATTTGCTAACAATTCACTTTTGTTTGTAGACTGAGCTACAATGCCCTCAATTGATTGAAGAGAAAATTATGATAACCCGCAACTGCAATTAAGAAATGAAAAGTTTGATTTTAGTTGGTCAAGAGTGCTATTTTATCCAGTGTATCATTTAATAAACATGCAGTATTTCATCATCACTTTCCATGAATGGTGAGATTATGGCTCTTGAAGAATTTGAACTGTTACTTGTCTTCCAAAGCTTGTTTCTTTACTCAGTCTGTTGATGATTTCCAAGCGGACCATTCAGCTTTCTCCCATTTGACTGGTCCTTGTCATAGTTCATGACTCATAGCACAGCAGAAGCTTGTCTCCCATCACTGCAGTGTTTCCGGCCACCATGTTTATGACTGATTATTGACCTCCACATGACAACTGTCATTCTCTGCTCAGGTATTGAAATGGAAGAGAGGACCAGGCAGATGAAGATGAAGATGAACAAGTACAAGCAGGGAGCTGGCTCCGACTCACGGCTGGAGCAGGACTACCACAAGGTGAAAACATATCGAAACATGGATTTGTTGAACCGTATCCATCCTAGATGAGAGTCGTGGACATATCCACCACTGCTTTGATGCTGGATGTCACACATACGTAACTAAAGAGTCACTCAATAGTGTGGACCTGTATCATGGCAGCTCTTTTAACGGCAATACAAATTGGGGCCTCATTGACAAATCTTTCTTGAAATCAAATGTGTTCTTTTGTCCCACCTATTCATTTTTAAAGAAGAATGTGGCATTCACATTTTAGATTGTCATAATTAGATAAAAGAGTTACACAGTATTATATTTTTCTTTTAATCATTTCTCTAATTTCTTCTACCTCCTATCCACGGTCAGATCGCTGCAGCAGCTACCTAAGCAGTGAAGCCCAGACCTCCTTCTCCCAGCCACTTCGTCAAGTTGGCAGGGCAACTCTCCTCCTTTGCCACTACCCCATTCCAAATCCAAAAACCGCCTTAATATTGCATAGCCAAACTCCCAAACACCCTTTCGGACCCTGCTGAGGGTGTGTAGCTGACCCTCCTTTCCTTAACCCCTGAATAGACCAGTAGGATTTTATGAGCCCCCGATAGTGTGAACTCACACTCCCTTTTTAAGAAGGTGAGTGCCTTGGTCTGCCAATCGAGAGGTGTTCCACCTTCTGCTTCATTGCGACAACCATGAAATTGATCATCGATATGTGGCCTGCACAGACGGACACCCCTGTGGGCCATCCATGATGAGGACAAAGGTCCAATAGCTAAGAACCACTGAGGTTAATGTCGAAGGGATGTCATGCCCTTCAAGGTCTCACTATCATTGCCCACATGGGAGTCCCCAGCAGTAACCCTCTCCAGTACCCCTTCCAGGGACTCCAAAAAGGGTGGGGCTCTGAGGTGATGTTTTGTGTATAAGATCCAGTGATGACAGCTTTACACTAACGTTTAAAGTAACTAGATGACTTTTTAAAGTAGTAATCAGTAATCAGATTACTTTTTCTGAGCTGACTGTGGCTCTGTGTCTCTCCCCGGGGGCAAATCCTGGCTGGAAGAGAGTCCAACCCTTCTCAAGTGGTCTAGTTCCGGAGCTCGAGCTGTGTGTTGAGGCCTGCCTGACGAAATCTTGCTAGAACCTCTTGACTTTGCATACCAGCTCAGGCGAGAGAGGTGATGTCCCACATCTCTTGAGCGAGTGATTAATTTAATCACGCCTATTGTCTTTAGACTGTTATTTGTATGTATGTTAACAACTTCCTCAAGATATATGCAAAACTCCGAGTCAGTAGCTGCTGTTTCCAAGGTACAAAGTGTAGTTGAAAGTGATCACACGATTGCAGTACTTGAATGACCGGATAGAGTTGAAGGTGCAGCAAATGAAAAATGTGTTTTCTTTCAGTCCAGTGAGTCTACTGTTGTAAACTAAAGGAACGTGACTTTGACATTTTGCAGAGTCAAGTGTTTACTACTCTCGAAAGTGATCATGGAAATGTTTAGAAAGCTTGGCCACAGCCTGCTGTCTCTTTGGTGTCTGAGCTAAACTCAGGAGTCGCTGCCCAGCTTTCCTTTTATGTCTGTGTTTTGAACACTCTCACTTTAGAAGCAGTCAGTGTGCAGTAAAAAGCAGACCAACTTATGAATTGTCTGTTGAATAATACTCTTCTCGGAAGCTCCATTGACAAAACAACGTTCAGAATGTCCAAAGAAGAAGTACCCCCTCTTAGTCACGCATAAACATTGCTCAAAGACCGTGTCAGTGATATTCCTGTATGCACATCCGCACACTTGGATGGCATGGCGGAACGTGCTTTACCATCAAGGCCGTCAGATAGGGCCTTATAATCTGGTGTTTACATGTTCTTCCCCTGCTTCCCTGGGTTCTCTAGGTCGGAAATAATTTAGATAATCTTGTAAATGACCATGTGGCTGTGCCCAGATCAACCAATCACATTCAAACATGTTAAATGTGAGTCACAACGCAACCGTCACCATTAAAGGTGCCTCCGATTAACCCCAAATCACATTTAGCAGTTCTAGAAGGCGTTTCCTGACATTGTTATATTCACATCTTAAAGCACAAGCAATGGCCCCTAGCGTGAAGGTAAAAAAAAAATCATCATGAGAAGCAGTATAGAAAATGGATGGGTTTCCCTGCAGCATGGCCCAACCTGATGGAGGGTGGCTGCTCTTCAAAAGCAAAATGGTGTACTTGGGAGATCATGCAAGTGTTCAGATGCTCTGGTCTGTGCAAACAACAGAAAGACTACAACCTGTTTTCTCCTCTCTTCAGCATTCCGGCAGAGATCCACGGGGTTCAGATAACCTGTCAGCCAAGTCATCAGACAGTGATGTTAGCGACGTGTCCGCTGTGTCGAGAACCAGTAGCGCCTCTCGGTTCAGCAGCACGAGCTACATGTCTGTCCAGTCTGAAAGGCCGCAAGGAAACCGCAAAATCCGGTAGGCTGACCTCTGCTTTCGGGGAACGGTGAACTTTTTTCACAATAAACCCAACATGTTGTTTTCACAAGTGGACAAATCCCCCACAGCTGCAATGTTTTATTCCCGTATATGTTCCCATGTACAGACATTTTCAACACTGAAATTGTTTGTACCTGGGTGAGCCATAAGAGGAAAATGCACCCCATAGCATAACTGTGTCATTTTCTCACCCCACTGAGTTCAGGTTTGGCTCTGTTGTAGAATAATCTTGAGCCAAACAGTTGAACTCTGCTGCTTTTAAGCTGTGGGAGAGGCTTGTCCACAACTGGTGGTATTTGCCGAAATAATCCGAAGAGGTTGCATCATTTTGGTGTTTTTCGTATCAGATGAAGAAAAAAAAATCTTGCATGACACTCGGTAATAGTTCTGCATTTCTGTCTTCTGCTCTTGCTCTGTCAACCTTTGATCTTGGCTGCAATATTTCTGTGTGGTTGGCTTTAGTTTTGTCACTTGACACTTCTCATGCTTTTGTTTGGTTTTCTTTCTGCTGTGCATGTGCTGCTGTCTTGCCTCTGTCTCCGTCTACAGCCATTTGCGATCAAGGAGCCAGTCGCGGGAAGGGGATGAGCATTTAGTTGAGGTACTAGAAGAGGAAGAGACAGGCAAGAGAGGTGAAGGTGAAGGGACGAGGGTCAATAAAGAGGGGATCGTGCAGGGAGAGAGAAAGGGATCAAGGGACAAAGTAGACAAAGACAAGCAGCATCATGAAGAAATGCTGATGAAAGAGGACGACTTGCACCAGAGGAGTATCTCAGAGACTGACCTCAGGTAACAAGCGTGGCAGCCTCGAACCGCAGACTCCCACGAATCAATACAAACCTCGATTTACCCTGTTGCCCATTTACTTTTATGTGAGGCATCACCATTGCGCATGCTTCCTTCATGGTGGTGAAGCAAAAAAGTAGACATGAATGACAAAACCGCCAAATAAGTGTTACAAACACCAGAATTTAAGATAATGCCCCATCATGAAACCCAAGAAAGAGCTCTCAAATCAGTTTTTGGTGTTACTGAAAGACCCACAAAGCGACCTCAACCCTCCACATATAAATACTCTCAGCGACAATATAAGGTGTAGCTTTGTCAGCTTGAAACTGATCCATATTGACTTCAGCCAAAGTTCAAATGGGGACATTTCACTAATTATCAAACAATCTCCTTGAAATGATTTTTTTTTAAACGTGTGTGTCAGAGCAAGCACCCTCGTTATTTTGAGTACAGCACAATCAGCGACGGCCCCTTTATTCTGGCCACATGAGAGTCTTGCTATTTGACAGAAATAAAATGTCAAGGGCAAACCAGAACACGTGTATTTATAGTCCGAGAGAAAGGCTCCACTGTCCTAACTAGCAAGTCCAATTCACAGCAGGTGCCCCATTAGTTCTACTTCTCAACGCAAGTAATCCCCAGCATTTTACGGGCTCGAGCAAAACAAATTACAATAAAAGCAATGCGCCCCATTATGGTCTTTGCACGGCCCCAATGGCTGACAGGCTGACTGCAAAAACACATTTCAGAAGGAAAGATTCTGACCAAGTTAAAAGTAGTGTTCAGGTTGAAAGTCAACGGTCACCCAGGAATATAGATAGCTGTCCTTCGTTTTGACTTGATGGCTGCACTTTGTGTTCCTTCACTGTGCGTCTGTGCTGCTCAGTGTGCTGTCGGTGCTTTGTCCTAATCCCTTCCTGTTACTGTGTGCCTGCCACTCCCATTTTCCACAATAGCCCGCAACATTCCCCCAAACCACCCCAACTTGAGTTCCAGCAATGCCAGAGCCTTTATCATCGCACCTTCAGTTTACTTTCGGGAAAGAGCAAACATTTGTGTGCCAATATTTCAAATAAATACATGAGCAAATTAATTGTAGAGTAACATATCCAGTCACGCCTTTTTGCTTTCAAACGTAATTTTAAGATTTGACTGAAAGTGAGCCGGATGAACCTGCTTTGTAACAGATGGAAATTTTTCATGACGGCTACAGTATAAATTTGGGTAAATTGCTGCAATTTGTGCTTTTTTTTAAGAACCATACAATAGGTAGTTCATTATCAGAATTTTTTGTTTTCATATGATATAATTGACATGGAATCAAACAAAAAAGACATAGAAACTAAAAGTTATTTCAAAGAAAATGACCTGAGGAAAGTTTACAGATGGATGTTTGATTATAAAATGCGTTTTTCAGACAATCATTTCCAACATGGGTTACATACGTATGTCGAAACCAAAGCTATTCAGATGATCATTTTGGGCGTCCGAAGGCTAATCCTGATATACTGAAATCAACATAACTCAATTTGAGTTGTGCACCTATCAACCGGTATTTTATCCCACCACTTGAGTAAATTGGCCCATTTGCCCCAGGGTTAAGGGGTAAATTCTCCACACTGTGTTTCAGATCTTCAGATTTAGATCAGGGCTCTTCAGAAAATATGTTAATGCCAATATCTTAATCTGGGGCAAACTGTGCTGCCCGGTGTCACAAATCTTGGTCTCAGCCACAACTTTTGGGTCCTCCCAAAATACACCCCTAGAATGGCTAAAAACAAAATGTCAGAGTATTCTAAAGGGAGCCCTGTTCCAAATCCAATCAAGGCTCTGTGGAATGAGCAGAAACATGTGGTTTTAAGGCACCATTCAAACCTGAAACAGTTGGACAGTTGTCGACAGCTACACGGCTTACAGAAATCGGTAGATCTTACATGCTTGTTCAAGAAAATATGTTGAAAAGACAGTAATTCAGTTCTATTTTGTCTTTATTATTGTTTCAGACATAAAACAATGCGATATGCATCCAATTTTACTTCAGTAACTATTGTTATGGATGTTTTCCTTGTTCCTCGCCCCACTTGTTTCACAACATATCCATTTGCAAGGTCGTTATCATTCTTAGTAGGCAACGAAAATGTACTGGTAAACATCGATACAATGTGACAAATTTTCTTAGTTTCATTTGTACCCATGTAGAATATCCTCCAATTTACGGAGATCTTTTTTTTTTTTTTTTTTTTTTTTAAGGGAAAAATGTGTTTTTCTCAAGAAGTTACCATACTTGCAGACACCAAACCTATTAAAAGATTTTTTTTTTATGTGTAGCATTAATTTAAAAATAAAAAACATTAAAAAGGGAAAAAAATAAGCATTATTTCACACATTTTAATGCACACTGTTAAAATTCTATTTTAATAATTGATCCCAACTCTCCACAATGTGGAGAAGCAAAACGACTAACTTGAATGCTCTGCCATGTTACCGCACGCACATTAGCCTACACAATGAAGTAATTTACTGTAGGCCCGTATATTTGACTCATTCAGACCCTTCACATTATTCTTTCAATGACTGAAATCGGCCAGAACGGTATACGTCAAGGAAGATAGAGCTTGCCTCGAATGATAAAATGTTTGTTCATTGCTCAGCCATGCTCAAACCATGAAAGCACTGAAGCAGAGTGATACAACAGAAACATCGCTACAAGGTACATTTGCTTGTGACTCATCCCCTATGTATTCAGGTCACAGTGTAAATACACATCTACCCCGCATTGGCTTGGTGTGCAAACACCAGAAGAGCCAAATGTGGTTTTAGTCTTATGAGAACTTCTGTTTCACAGGGACGCAAAACACCCGACTCACTTACACGCCGACGTGTCCAGTTGTCTCCGAGATGAAATACGAGTTCCTTTGACACTTTTCGATCTCACATCTCATCTTCTTCGAATCTGTTTCACCATTGTCGTTTCCTTGGTAACGGTTCATTCATGTAAAAGAGTAAAGACCCGTGTTTTTAAGGCCGGGGACTCATCATTACTTAAAGGGAGGAGGGAATGTTTACTTAAACCCTGGTCTATCCGCACCATTTCAACAACAACTGGTTAAAGTTATATTTCTGGGCTGAATTATTTCCAAAGACAATTGCAGACTTTAGTTGGACTTTATTTCTCATGTACACCTTTTGCATAACTTAGGTATACTGTGTGGACAAGCTTGCATGACTATTTGCTTGGTTTAAGAGAATAGCAGGAACCGTATTTCTCTGCTCCACTGAATAACTAAGGGGTAACAAATGGGAAACAGTCCCTTATTTAGAAATTGTGTTTATTTTGAGATGACAATTTGAGAAAAGGATTGTTGGACATTTTGTCGATAAAGTCTTCCAATCTAGATTTCTGTCATTAAATTACTTTGCCGTCAGCTTTTCACTGCATCTTTTCAGTATATACAGGACATCCAATCTGAAGATCTCAGATGGAACTAAAGTTATGTCTTGGGAACATGTTGCCCAAGATGAAAATGCAGGTTACAAAATCCGCACGATCAGCATCATTCCATACCCTGGCTGCAGAATAAATCTGAAACCTTAAGACAGGCCGACATTTTCAAAGAGGCACGTTTGCTGTTTGGTGGGGGCCAAAACATTCACAGAGAAAATGGAACTCGATAAGGATAGGTACTGGATTTAATTTAATTAATTTATTTATTTATTTTTATTTTCTGGCAGGGGTGAATGGATCGGGGCGACTGATCTTGACTGCGACTGAATGTCAAAACACAGTGGAATTAAATCATTATGTAAATGTTGCTCTTTTAGAGCCTGGGGTGACGCATTGAAAAAGGCTCTATTCCAACAAACGCGTCACAAATCTTTTATTCAATTGCAATAATTACATAAGAGGACTGTGTCAGATGTCCCTCTGCTTCAGCAAAATATAGCTTATATTTCCCAAGAATAAAATCAAAGGGGGTTTATGCCACACACTTTGGTTTTAAGCCCTGAATGAGCTTGGCTTCTTCCGGGCCATTCATCTCCAGGCAAAATGACTGCATTATTCACAAGAGCACTCATGGCATATTGACAATTTCGCCGAATGGCATAAATCGTATCATTAAAGCGAATTCATCCACGTCATTACCTGAGCTTGATATACATTGCTAATATTAATATGCACAGTAATATATATATATAAATGAATGTATACTGTTCCTATTAAACTAGCCCCGAGGGCAGAGCAACTGAATATATGTAATACTCCGTTTCAAAAAGTTGGGGCAGTACCAATGGGTAAGCGGGAAAATGCAGATGTGAAAGGAATTTTTGAGTCTGTGGCTCCATAATGTAGCTTGGCTCTTTGTTACTGGCTCCAAGTCAGACTTCTGATCATTCAGAAACTCCAAAATTATATTGCTGAATCGACAATGGGTCGAAATATATTTTGTTGGCAGAATATTTAAACAAGTGGAAAAGTTTTCCCCGCCTCCTTTCACTTGCCTGCGCCTCCTTGTCATGGTTTCCTACAGCGGTGCCATTTGCCTTTTAAGACAGGTTAGTACTTTCGAAGCCTGGCGGAAAAGCGCACATGCTTGGCAGCAGTGATTTTTAAATCCTGAAATTAAACGGTGTCATTTCCCCTTCAGGAGCATGCTGCCACGTTGACTAGCAGATAGTGTTTACAAATACTGTATCTAAAAAAATGCTCGATGGACCAGATATAATCTAGCTGGCCAAGGTTTTTAGTCAGAAGTCCTTCCCGGCGTGTGGCATAAACTCTATTAACTGGGCAGATTCTTGTACGTTGCAGCTAGTTGATTCTTTTACACCATCACTACATTGGCTCAGTTTGACCAGAATAACATCCGTTTTGAAAGAATGGGTTAGTTTTCTTTACTTACAGAAGACTTCATTATTAGCCTGACAGAATCAGCATCATCTTTATTGGCCAAGTGTGTTTACGAAAACACGAGAAATCTGAATAAAAAAACGCCTCGAAGCATAATGATGCCACCATGCTTCATTGTAGCCAATGTATAGTTTGAGTGGTGAGCAGTGTTTTCATCTCTCAAAGATTTTTTTTGTTTGTTTTTTGTTTTTAAAGCAGTTGAGTTGTGATGTGTATATGTCGCATTAATGGTGGGGAGCAGCTTGGTCAATGTCTTTTATATCACAAAGTACAGGCATTTGAACAGAGGTGTGAGCACATTTTCGATCCACTGTATGTACAATGTGTGAGGCACGGTGTGTCCTGTTTTATTCATCCACTGAGTATTTTTCAGTGAACACTGCTGTGTGCTTGAAAGCTTTTGTACGTGCTACAGAGCCATGTTAGCCTTTGCCAATAGTGTACACCTCCAGATTCCCACCGAGGGCCCGGGAAATCTCGAGGCTCTCAGAATTAATCCACAACACTGTGGCACCGCAAGTATTCAATATTTATGGATAGAAGGTAGACTGATCCACAGCAGAACCCATCTGCACGGGCACCAACATAAACAGTTTTAAAAAGCAGAGTGAGTCGCTGTATTGTCCACATTGTGCGGATATCTGTCTTATTTCACCAGCAACAGGACAGCAACATGAGAAACAGCCACTCCTCAGTACCAGTCCGTACAGTTCCACAGATAGCTAGCGTGATAGGGATTAGCCTTTTTTCCAGTTTGAATGATCTGAACATCGTGCAAAATTACTTTGTATTTAATAGAGCAGATTTTGCAGAGCCCAATTCGAGTAATTGATGGAATTGGCCGTCAAACAACACGTGACTCTTTAAATACTCTCCCAAAAATGACAAAGATTAAACATTTTGAATTGTGATCAGCAGATAAAGGGTTCTACATGTAATCCATCTCATCAGCGATGCAAACCCCATGACGCAAAGCATAATTTGTCTCTTAAAGATAACATAACTGGATGAGCTAAAATAAGATCTTAATTTGGGATGTGGCCTAGATAGGAAGCACTCGACTTGTGAATTAATTCTCTTGGCAGACCAAAGTGTAGATCAGTGTAAGATATGAAAAGAGATCGAAAGCATGACTTGGTAAAAACACGATTAGTTTTAACCTTTATGGTACGTGGATGATATGGTGACCATGTAAACTGTAAAACTGTCAGTCTGGTAACCCACACGATGCTGCAGATTTTTCTAAATGCTTTCACGACACGTTAGGCTTTTTAAAGCTCTCCACTGAGTTTGGAAAGAGCAGATGACTAAAACAACTCACCGCAAATTTTCTTACTTGCCGTCTTGAGTCATATCACACATCTTCCACGTTTTGTCGCCAAGGTCAAGTTCTGCAGTGATTACTTTTTAAGCAGAGATGACTAACACTGACAATAGATATTCTTTGTGGAAAAATGAACCAGTAGCTTCCCAACTGTCCAGCCTACAATGTGCAGCCTATAGTTGAAAATTGTACCACATGTCAAATTCACCACACTTAGGCAGTCGTTTGGCATGCAGATCCACTCTGAGCCCGTAACTCATCTATACCGTAAGTCATGAATTCCTGTACCTGAACTCTGTCCTTCTCTCCTTTTTACCCCACACCTCCCCATCCCCTCTCACTCTCCTGTCATCCGCCCTTCTGCTTCCATCCTTCCCTTCACTTTCTGTCTCCCTCTTCTCTCTTATCACATCCTTTCTGCTGGCCTCTTCCTGTCCTTTGGCCTGTTCTCTCTTCTCTGTTCTCTCCTGTGTCCCCCCCACCCCCTCCTCCCCTGTCAATGGTGGTGGCTGACAGTGACTTTGCATCCAAAATGAAAAACAGGCAGATGGGCTCATCGGGCGGCGTGAATATGACGAAGAGCACCAGCATCAGCGGTGACATGTGTAACCTGGAAAAGACAGACGGCAGCCAGTCGGACACAGCGGTCGGCACGGTAGGCACCGACGACAAGAAGAGGCGCTCCAGCATTGGTGCCAAAATGCAGGCCATGGTTGGCATGTCACGCAAGAGCCGGAGCACCTCGCAACTCAGCCAAACAGGTAAGGCGCCGCCAAACATCCACACTGATTTGCAATATCTCTTTGTGTCTTATCAATGTGCATCTGTCCTGTGGCCCTTTTTAGTTGTGTTGCAGTGTGTCTCTTACAGTGATGTCCATACTCAATTTTACCCAACGCTTCTTTTTCCCAACTTTTAACATAGACAGGGTTTGGACTTGGCAAAGGCGAGATGAAGCCAACAACGTGACTTTTGCCTCATGTCTTCCTCTTTTCCTCTAGGCTAAGTCAACTCCTGGAAATCCCTCTACTGTTTCCTTCTTGTTATTATAAGTTTTATTCCGTTACTGCTTTAGAGTTTTCATGACGATGCCTGCTGCTTCGACAGAAATCGTTTATCATTTGTTTCTGTGTCACAGCTGTTTGAGCTTTGTTCTTGTTGCCAAGTTCCTGTCGTTGCTTTCAGTCTCGTGATGCCCATTTGAATATGATGTTGGCATTCATAAACGCTGCCTCATATTGCTTGTACGTGTCGGTGTAGTTGAGAAAATGTGTTCTGGTGTGATTGAAACACTGGTGGGTTTTTGGTTTGGTTTTTTTTTTTTAAATACGATTTCTTGGGATATTTATCTTTATTTATGTATTTATTTTGGGACCTGGTTCAGTTGTCAGTGGTATTCGGTATTAATTAAAACATGGTCTGGCTATAAAAATACCTGTAGAATAGTGGCTCTCACTGTTGCCCCACAGGAATAATGTGAGCAATTCATGTAAAATTCCAGTCATGAGTTTAGCTGGTTTTGATGTATTCAAGTAGTGTTCAGACAACAGTATTTCCATAAGATTTACACGTGCTCTGAATTTGCCTCTGAACTTGTAATTCCCAAGCTATTGATTTTGATTCAAATTGACTAAAGTGGGAGATGTCCTCTATTCTGTCAGTGTAATTTAAAATTAATGTGAGTACAACTGAATAGATAGACGAAGCAATAAATAAAAGTGCAGGAATAAGTGTGCATGCCTTCTTGCACAGCAACGTGTTACGCTGCTGTGCAAAGTATCATTGCTTACATCTGATTGTCAAATGTTGGTACTGTCGTAAACCAATAACCTCTGAGTTGTAATTCTTTACTAGCTGTGGCCCACCCATAATGACGTGCGACTCACTTTATGATCCTGACCAACCAGTTGCTAATCGCTGCTAAATGTTAAGTAATAAATGTATAATTAATGCTGCAATTACATTACACAGGTCCAGGCTTAAAAACATTATAGTTTTCATTAATCATCTTAATGGCTGACAATGGGTTCCTGTATGTATACTTAATGCAGACTTTCAGGGAGAGATGTCAGAGCGATGGGGAGCACAAATTGTGCTGTGCCCTAGAACTTCGGCGTCCAATGGAGCCTTGTTTTACTTTGTGCAGAGTCGTATTTCAACTGCCGATTTACAAACAGACCAAAACAAATGATTTAAAAAATACAACTCACCATTACGCTAAATATAGTTGATGTAAATCGTGAGAACCCTGCGCCGGTCTCATCTTCTCCCATCATCTTCTGTCATGGCCAGGCTGCAAAAAAATTAAGCACCTGTCTGTTCCATTATTTCTCTTTCCCTGGTGCTTTGAATATATTTGAGGATAAACGTGCATGTTTTGCATTTGACCATGTTGGCAGTCACATTTCTGGTGAAATACCTTGCAGCGTAGTATGGCAACACATGTCTTGTGACTTTGGTGTATGTTGTGTTATGAGTCAAGTTATCACCACCACATAATTGTTATCCAAAGATCATTGAACATAACATTTCGATGTCAAAGATGGAGCTTCACTTTGTGCTGCTGCCCTTGTTCCTTGCTGCCAGTCCCCTGGTCCCGCTGGTATGGATATTATAAGACTAAAAGGCCAAAAGAATAGCCGAAGCGAGTGAAACAAAGTCTTCTCCTCATCAACCACCATCTTATTTTCATACTCTCTGACCCGCGCAGATCTAACGCGTGACAACTGTGTTGCTTTGTTGGCCGGACATGTCGCTCCTCAAAAGAGCTTTAGGCGATGGCAGCAGACAGGCAAGATGAAAGTCGTCTTCAACTTGTCTGATTGGAAGACAAAATGCCCAAAACACGTGATTAGCGATTAGTCGATTTCAGGCTTTCAATGTTCATGCGAAGTAGTAAAGTCGAGTTGTCAACTAATCATTTCTACAGAAAATTTTGACAATCCCATTTACACCCTTAATTTTCATATCAATTGAACGATTACCAAGGAGGAACACACAACACCACCCAACAAAACCCCAAATTCAAATTTTTAACCAATAACACCCCAACACGAGGAAAGCAAGCGAAGTCCGCATAGGAGGGCCTGAGCTGAGAACATAGTACCTCTTGACTGTGATGAAGGTTTGCTAACTCCTTCAACACGTTTGCCTGGATTACACATTCTTAACAATATTTATAATATCAGCCAAACATAAAAAGAGCATTCACAAGTATTGGCTTGGATTGTGGAATTAAATGGAGGCCGACTGACACGGACCTCAGCCAGGCTGTACCCTGGCTACCAGGCCACTGTGTTTGTGTTGTGACTAACTTTGAACTTCCAATTTTATATTTTTAGACTTCTAACCACAGATCAAAAAAAAAAGACTTCCCCTTCCCCGCTTCTCTTCCAAAAGCTCTCAGTCAGTCAGGAAGCTTGATGAGACATGACCAAAAGACAGCGTGGTAAATTGAGTGCAACAGGGTGAGTGGGTTGCTGCTACATGCAATACTTACCTTTTCAATGGGCACCTGACATGATTTTCATCCATTAAGAGGTGTAATGATTAATTGACAATTAATTGATTATCGAATCAATAATTATTTTTGATCATCAATGAATTGCTTAGAGACCTTGTTTCATGAAAAATTGTCCAAATCAATGTGATTGAAGTCTCCAGACAGGATATATTCTCTGGTTGATGTAGTCATTCATGAAAGCAGACTTATTATATTTGTGTTGAATGAAAATAAGACATTTGTAAACATCTGCTTTTACTTTGGAAAGCAATGAGCAACCTTTTTTGAAATGTGACAGACCAAACCAGTGATTAAATCATATCAAATTAATCTTTGTGCATTTTCCACACTGCCAGTTTGAAATCATGTCCTGTTTTGGAATGAAGCGATGGTTCATTGATTAATCAACAAAAATAATCGACAGATTAATCAAGTGCCGCAATAAGTTAGTTGGAGCCCTACATCCATCCTCACAAAGTAAGAAATAAATAACCATTCGTTGGATTTCAAAATAATATGGTGTTCTTTCATGATCTACTCTTAAACTGTGAGATTTTAACAAACTATATAGAGTGACATTAAACATTAGACCAGTCCAGATCTATAAAAAAAGGTAAATGTAAACTTGCTACTAAAATTCCAACTAATTTAGCCTGATGCTGTCACTGAAGGGTTTTCGGTTTGCCACTAGACCTAAACATACTGTCATGGGAGGAGGGTGTAAAACTGCCTCAACATGAAGGCCAGCGTTAGAAAAAGTCACGTTTTAACTGCAAGTCTCGATGTGTAAGTGTGCGTTTGTGCGTGTCTGGCTGCTATCACTGCAGCGAGTTGTGTTTAAAGTGTCCAGGTCCAGAGTTGCTTGTTGACGCTCAGCATGGTTGAGTCCCTGGCCTCATCAATCACGATGATTTCTTCACTGCACTTCTGGGATGTTGCGCTCTTCTGCCGTTACGGTAGAACGGACAGAATTTTTTAGATTTTTGTCGTCTGAGGTGCATATAATTTCCTGTTATGTTGCCGCCCCTTTGGGACCACGTCACACTCTAACACTGTAGTGCTTACCTCTGTTAGTCATGCTGTTGTGAAAGCGCAGTGCAACTTCGGGGGTCTCCAAAATAAGGACTATGTTTCTTTTGAAGCAAAATTCAAGATCTTAAACCAAAGTTATCAGGTCTAAAGAAAAATTCCATGCATTCAAACTAACAAACTGGCTTTCATCAACAGCTCAATTCATTCCTTCTGCCTCCGTTATAAATAATCTGGTGATTAGCCTCAGAAACACCGAGGGCTTGAAAAACAGCAGTACAACGTTAGGCAAAATAATTGTCACCTTTAATGAGGTGAACACAACGATTAGCAGTACATCTTTGCAGCAGTTCTAATTACGTTGTAATCCTTGAGACACGTGTCACGTTCGGTACGTGTTTTCCTGGAAATCTCGTAAAGCCCATCTCTTGTTCCGTCCATGTGCTGATGTGCAGTAGGTGTATGGGTAAGAATAAACTTCGCAAGTGCAAAAGTTGAAACATCACGTGCCGTATGTGTTGTTTGAGTAATGCCGTCTACTTTTGCCACGTGTCCTTTGACGCACTTGGCGGGGGAGACTGAGACAGATGGGAGACTAATTGTTGTATCTTTCTTGCTTGACTCGGATCATTACTTTGTTCTCGCTGTTGTTGGAACAGCATATTGCCCCTATTTCTTTCACTGCCTCGTTTCAGTGACCACTCTAACCGCGATTCCATCTAATTCTAATCAAGTATACTGCATGAAATTCATGAACCACAGTAATCAGGAGAAGGAAACTGTAGTTTAAAGGTCCAGGATCATTTTGACTATGGTACATTCATTTGGGAATGATAAAGCATTCAGCTTACCTATGTGATGTAAATGACTTGACGTTTCCATTTAAATTCCTATTTTTCACCCCTCACTCATCGTCAATGTGTCAGAATGATGGGAAACCAAATGAAGCGAACTTTCATCGCAGGTTTAATCCACTCCACAGCCAAGAGTATTGGAACAGTGAGCCCAATTCCTTGCATTTGTGCTGAAAACACTTGAAGACATCAGAAGAGGAATAGGAAACAAGGGATCACCAGTTCAACCTTCCCTTTACATCTGAACTGGTTACACAGCTTAAAGCGAGGGCTGCTCACGAGCCCAAACATACAAGCTCACCTGTGAAGGAGTAGAGATAATGTCATGGGCTCGGCTTCCGTCTGCTTCTTCTTTTTCATTGATGACAATACAAGCTGGCAGCGGTAAAATGAATTCAGAAATGTACAGAAACATTCTGTCGACGACTTTCAAGAAACAAGTGTTCGGGATTCATCCTGCAACTATCTTATTATGCCAAGCAAAACAACAAAGACGTTTTGTTCATAAGAGGAAAAAAGCAGAAGGTTTTAGACTAGCCAAGTCAGTCTCCAGACATAAACCCTATAGAGGATGCATTTAACTTGTTAGGGATCTACTCGCAGAACCCCACCAAGAAAAAAAAAAAGAACTTGTGATGAAAGCCTGGAAAAGAATCGCAGTGGAAGAATGCAAATGTTTTTTGTTTTTTTTATATTAATGCGTCACAGGTTTGATGCAGTTATTGCAAGCAAGGGATTTCCCTGTAACCTGAATGAAGTCTTATTCATTTATTAAGTCTGGGTTCCAATACTTTTGATCACCCATAAATGAATCTTGAGATGAAAACACCAGGCAATTAAAGCTCAAAGGTTTATCTCTTGTCTTATGATTGCTTTTTTTGGATGTCAAAGCCAGAAGTGTTGGGCTCACTGTTCCACCACAATTAGAGGGGAGAGTCGATGAACAACCAAATATTGATCCAATTTAGAAAATCATTACGATTGAGAATTTTGAGAGAAACATGGGTGAGTGCTGAATGGCATGGCGAGGATTCCAGTAGAATCTTTCCGCTTTCAGCACATCCGGGTTAGTCGCAGCCAGTTCGAAACTCCATCCGGTTGGGCGATGCGAAAGTGAACTGGGGGGGCTGTCGGACCGACTCTTTCCAACCGCCGGAGAAGTTTGAGACCAACCAAAGTGCACCGTGTTGTTCTTACAGGAAGCAGACTCGAGCTAGGGTGCAAGTGGATAGGCCTTCACAAAGAAGCACAAGAAGAGGAGCCATTAAATATGACCCAGTTACGGTTGTAATGTTACTCTGTTTTGTCCAACTTCCCACAGATGTGCGAGCGTAGAGTTGTGCTGACCCAGATGAAACCTTAAGTGGCACACTTGTGGAAATAGGTTGCCGCATCTCACAGGAATAAACGTTTGCATTAATGCTCACGCTTCAAGGAGATACGTGTTATTGTAACATTATTTCCAAAGGTCTTTTTTTTTTTTTACCTAGCACTGCCTTGTCAGTGCAATCAGCAATGGGATATTTTCTTATTTGCTTTATTAACGTGCGACAGTGGCCATTTAGCAAGTGCGTGATGGTTTGGCTTTCAAAACCTCATGTTGAAGTAGCATTTAGCAAGAGATTGAACCTCTTGTGCTTGGGATGTCAGCCATTTACCTTCCATGTACAACACTCATTGTTGGAATACGGAAGTGAACGTCACGTTTTGACTTCAAGCTGTATGAATTCAGACCACCAGGGAAGTCTATTCAAAACAGGTTGACATCGGATCGCTGGATGTCTATCCAAAAGGGTTTGGATACGTTTCACACTAATTTAAAGAGAATGAAAGAGAACGTTTTTGTGGCGATGTGGTACACGATCGATCAAGTGAACAAGAGGCGAATGATGGATGGTAGATGACGTTTTTAGGTTAAGCATGTGAATGTGATCATCGTCTGGAATTCTCATTTCGTGCAAACAAAATTGCTCCCAAGTCAACACAGCTGTGTTATGATACTTAATGGGAGGGAGAACAATCAAAGGAGCAGAAACTGGCACGTGCAATTGGAGTGGCTGCTATGTGGCAAGGCAGCTGGCAGGCAGACTGACAGCTTGTTTTCTCTGGCCTCTGTGGATAGCATGGGGATCCGAGGGGATCGTGATACCAATGATGGAATAAAAAAAATACTGATGAATATGAATGAAAGTATCAGCGATGAATAACGCAAAGAAAAAAAACAGTCGTCACAATGGGCAGGCAGGGGCATGATTCCTCTGCTCCGGCTGCTGGGATGCGTATACAGCGCTCCCAGAGTAAGATGAGCTTGTCCGCGTCGTTTGAAGCGTTGGCAGTCTACTTCCCCTGCATGAACTCCTTTGATGAAGACGATGGAGGTAAGACGATTCTGAGGGATGCTGTGTGTGAGGGATTCACCGCCGCGCTTCAGTCAGCAATGTGCCGCGGCTGTGAGCTACATGCAATTCTGTGCATCGTTTCGGCTATTGATTTGTTGTGAAATCCTCAGCTCATGGAAAACAACAATTTAGGACGTGGAATGAGTGAGTGCTTCTAAGTGGGACAAATAAAGGATATCTAATCTAATCTAAGTGACTGTGTGGTAAAGATCCTACCGGTTGGATTTACACATTTGAAGTATTTGTAATGCAGAACAGAACTCATGAATCACTTTCAAACTACTGCGTCGCAAAGATCCTACCGGTTGGATTTAAACATTTGAAGTATTTGTAATGCTGCATTACTAATGCAGAACAGAACTCATGAATCACTTTCAAACTAATTATCCAATCCAGTACATTTCGGATGGGGTACATTGCCGTTGCCAACAATGCACAGGCTGCTTACAGTTTTGGATCCATTCTCAAGTTGCTCTGCGGAATGCATTGCAATGTTGTGACTCAAATATCCATTTTAAAACACCAACTCATGCTGACTTTGTTTTTTTTTTTTTTTGTTTTTTTTTAATGTGACTAAACCAATCAATCTTGAAACAAGATGCAGAGATGTCTTGCTGTGTGATTAAAACTGGTGACACACCACTATGCTCAACGAAAAAACTGTTTGGCCAGTAAATGGGTATTTTGGGGGACCCGGCACCATGTTTTGGGTTCGACTTTCAAAACTCTCCAACTAAATCTCTGGGATATGAGCTTTAGTTTATCACCAGTGTTACATTTGAACTACATGCTTTGGAAGCAAGTATTGAAAAATATGTATTAAAAACCCCCCTATTCATTGGTTCTGGTAGCCAGCCTACTTGTGCGTCATTAATATTCACATTTATGCCAAAGGTGACTTGTGAACGTTATACGCTGTTGGCACTCATCGTGCAATTTATTTTAGATTTGTTCATAGCGAGAACGCTTGCAAGGAAAAGTTTGCAAGCTATTCAGTGCTCGTTGTTGTTGCATTTCGCGCAGCGATATGACTAATTTTCATACTTGCAATGTCATCTTGAGCATTTTAAATGGGCCTGCTCTTGTGTTGATTGTATTTTGTGAGCACCGTAAATGTTGTATGAAATAATACTGTGCGGTCACATTATTCTGAAATGCAATCGAAGGAAGCAGGGGGACAAGAAAACAAAACGGATCATGCAGATATAATTGGTTGATTCAATAAACACAGCAAGCGTATTACTGTTTCAAAATAGCACTCATCGATGACATCCAGCCAGACATCAAAGAATCTGTCACTGTTGCTCGGCTTGAATGGTGCTGTGAGCAGGATGATTCTGAAATAGGATGGATACAAACTTACAGCGGCATATATTTAGCTGTGCGTTCATCTTAGTCGAGGTACGTCTGACACGTGTGCTTCCATGCAGGCTGGCAAATGTGAACATACGAGTTTCCAAGCTGATGGAAGCAGTCATCTGTCATGTTCGATCAGCCAGATGAGGCAGATGTCAGATATTTCTAGGGGAGTAGCTCCGAGATTTTCTGGTGTGACGTGAAGCCACAGTTTATTTATTGATTTATGGATGTATTTATTGTTGGTGTGTTTGTCAAACTGAAACTCCCAGTACAGCAGATGATGCTGTCTATGATGCAAGGGTGCATTTGTGAAGTTGTGAAGGTGTCTTTTGTGTTTAGTTGTATGCATTATTGCAGTAATTCAATCCCAAAAATGACTGAGCATCTGTCTGTCTGTCTGACTCCCTCTTTTTTTTATTTTCTCTTGTGCTGTCTTCTCTATTGTGTATGCAGAAGCAGGGGGCAAGAAGTTGCGCAGCACCATCCAGAGGAGCACAGAGACGGGCCTGGCGGTGGAAATGAGGAGTCGGATGACTCGTCAGGCCAGCCGAGAATCCACAGACGGCAGCATGAACAGCTACAGCTCCGAGGGAAAGTAAGCAAACAAAGCCCCGCACTGTATTTTATTTTGTCGTCGTCCCAGCACCCGAACTCAATCCAGCTGCTTACCTCCTGTTATTTGACATGGATATACAGTATGTTCATCACCACGGTAACAAGTGTGTATTTGTGGTCTAGTCTCATCTTCCCTGGAGTGAGGCTGTCCTCAGAAGCCCAGTTTAGTGACTTCCTGGACGGGCTAGGGCCCGCCCAGCTCGTCGGACGACAGACGCTGGCTACACCACCAATGGGTAAACACAAGAATCTTCCTTTCGCCGAAGCTAATGTGGAGGAGCTTTCTGCTTCTGCTGCTTTTGCCCATCTTTTTAAATGTGCACCTTTGGCATGTTTTTTTTTAGGCGACATCCAAATCGGCATGGTGGAAAAGAAAGGAGCGCTGGAGGTGGAAGTCATCAGAGCTCGTGGCCTTGTCGGAAAACCAAATTCCAAGGCACTGCCAGGTAAGAGCAGGCGCGATGTTAACAAATAATGATGACAATTCTCTTGGTGTCTGAAAGTAACTTATGTTGTTTGCCCCTTTCCTCCCAGCACCCTATGTTAAGGTCTACCTTTTGGAAAACGGAGTCTGCATAGCCAAAAAGAAGACAAAAGTAGCAAGAAAAACCTTGGATCCTCTTTACCAGCAGCAACTGCCGTTTGAGGAAAGCCCCGGAGGGAAAGTTTTACAGGTGAGAAGAGAAAAACAGAAAAACGCAAGTGCATAGCCTGAGCTTGTCGCATCCATTTGACTCACGTATATGATACGACCACTTTTTAGGTGATAGTCTGGGGCGACTATGGACGTATGGACCATAAATCATTCATGGGAGCAGTTCAGATACTGTTAGACGAGCTGGACCTGTCCAACATGGTGATCGGCTGGTTCAAGCTCTTTCCTCCCTCCTCGCTGGTGGACCCAACTCTCGCCCCCCTGACAAGAAGAGCTTCCCAGTCCTCACTGGACAGTTTCTCACGGTCATAGCAGCGTGCGGACTGACAGCGTTGTTGTAGCAGCCAGTGTTGCGATGACAGGTCACGCCCCCCGGTTACACTGCATGCTTGATGTTGTGTCTTCTGAGCCTGTTTCTCGGGGTGCAAATGTGATCCTGTGTTTTGAGCAAAAACGTTGCACACGCGACGCACGCGGCGAAGCGCATCGCAAGCGTCTGGCGGCCAAGGATTGCCGGGCGATGTTGTTCTTGCTGTTGGAAGGAAACTGGAATGAACTCCTTAGCACGAGGAATCCGTCATATCCAGGTTTTCGTCCAGTTCGAAGCCATGGGGGTCAGCACTGGGAACCGCGAAACGAGTTCTACAGAAACCCTTTTTCGAATGAAAAATAAACGTTTGGCTTTGATTTTCAGTTTTGGATTTGTTTTTATTTGTTTCTTTTTCCTGTCGTAGGTTTTTTTTTGTTTTTTTTTTTTAATGTCTGAAGGGAGTGACAGTGGCTTTTACCACCAAATACTTGGTCATGCCCCGCCAATCGGCCTAGTTGTAGTGAGCTTTTTTTGGACCATTAAATAGGATGAGTTTTGTCCCAGCTTGAACCCACACTTCCCCAATTCCGAAAAGAAAATGGCCTGCAGACTTTTGGTATGTGCTCAACCAAACTCCCGGAGACTCACCAGACAGCATAAATCAAGAGGTAATATTGCCGTGGCTACAAATCACCAATAATGAGTCGTCAAAACTCCGGTGAAAAGATGTGCAATCTACCATCTTTGTTTCATTCTTTCTCTTTTTGATATAAAGTATGAAAAATGTTTCAGAAAAATATATTTTCCCTTTTTAGTTCATTTGCATGAATACAAATTTAGCTGAGTACTAAAAAAAAAAAAAAGTTTTTTTTTTCTTAAGGCTGTCACTTGCAAAAAAGATGAAAAAGAAATCGAACAGATCAGCCATTTCCAACCATTTTGTATTCTTTTTAAAGATGTGTTTCATTAGTGCATGGTTGGAGAATGAATGCAACATCACGATCAAGAGAAAAGTCATTGTTTATCAGTCCTGAGACCGTTCCTTCATGAGTCAGTAAGATCATGGAAACAAAAGGGACATTTTGGAGTACAGTATTTAACAGATAATGTTTTATGAGACACACATAAAAAAAAAAATAATAATGACAATAAATGTAAATGACTTATTTCATGGTGAAAAGGCTGAGATAAAGATTATGTGAAAATTGTACATGTTTCTCTTTTTATTCCTTCTCCCAGGGTACTTCACATTGTACTGTTCATTTCTACCAATGTCCCCCCCCATGTAGTGTCCGGATTAGCTCTGGTCCAGATCTGGCGATCTTACAGTTCTTGATTTGTTTTGGTATGCAATTTAGTTCTGATTTGATTTCTTTAACAAGCATGTTGAAAAGGATTCTCTGCAACATGGCTTGGGCACACCTTAAAGTAACTCAGCATGTTTTGATATAAGATGATATTTGGAATTTTTGCAGTTTTCTTGTACAGTGCATGTCAACGTCGTTCATTTTTCTCCCTCACGTTCAATTCATTGCGACACCAAATTAGTTTTCAGTCATCCAATGACCAATTATAGAAGTTTTGAACCAAACATTCCACTCCCAAGCCCATATTATCTTTGGGGATATTGAAGAAAAAAGTGACAAGGAAAATATTTTCTTCTTAAGGGGGTTGAGGAGGTTTGATGACAAGTATATTTGATTTCGGTATTGTTGACAAACTTCCAAAATATTCTGTATTGGTACAGCAAAAGGTCAATATGTAATCAAGAGGAAGCAAACCTGCAAAATAAAGATGTGTTGCTGCAGTTCCATACAAGCACTGTTTAGGAGATGAGCTCATCACAAGTTTAAATGAGATGGAATATTGCCACAGAAAATGCTTTTGTTCTTTTTTTCATGAAAAGGACATTGATTTCATATATTTTTGTTAGTTTTCTTTTCAAAGCCAAGACCTGATTATTTTTTATTTTCTATTTTTAGTAATAATCAAAATGTCTAATGTCTGATAGGTTAATGAATCGCATAGCTGCAGTTGTGTCTGAATGAAAATGTACTGGGGCATTATTCCTTTATCACATGGAGATGTCCAAGGATGTTTTTTTTTTTAATTTTTATTTTCTTTATTTTTTTTGCTGTCACAGTCTGCAGTCTATCTTCTAATTTTGGATTTCCCATTGTACATACATACATAGATGTCAGATTTTAAATAAACACAATACCGTGATGACACTTCTGGAGCAGGAAAAATGCCTCACATGATGAAAAAGACATGTAATTTATCCTTTTGACTGCCTTTAAGTTTCTCTTTCTTTTTGTGCAATGTGTTCATGCCAAGGCTTGTCTTGGTTAACAAGTATGGTTGAGTACAGAGATTTATGTAAGTTATTTTTCAAATTAAAAATTAAAAAAACATGATATTACAGAAAATGCTGATTGTTGTGTGATTATCGGTTTTAGCGCAAATACACCCACACACCACATCCTCTTTTAACTTGCTGGTTTCTTCACAAACCGAATTAACAGTGGGGAAAATTGTCACCCATCCATCCATTTCCTATGCCGCTTTTCCTCATTGTGGTCATAAGTGAGCCTTTTCCAGCTGACTTTACGCAACAGGTGAGCTACACCCTGTGCTGGTCTAAAGCATCCACGGAAAGGATGTGATCCCATCCCAACAACTCCCATGAATATTTCTACGCACGCGATCTTGTAATGAGATCAATACAACGTTGTTGCAGAACAAGCTGCTTTAGTGGTAGCCATCTCACCGGTGTACATTTTCACAATTGACTATTTTGTTGAGCATTATGTATATCAATTGTTTGGTTTGGCTTCTTTTTGTTTTTGTTTTCGGGTTTAAGCACACGTGGCAAATGCACTTGATTCTTGTATTGTACATAACAAAGTGTTTGAAAAGGTGGCAATTTTTTTTTTGTTGTTGTTGCTGCTGTCAGCTCAGAAGGCTCGTCCATCCATCTATCCATCCATTGTTTGATCTGCTTATCTTCACAAGGATCGCGGGGGGGCTATCCCATCCAGTAGGCGGAGGACACTCTGAACCAGTTGCCAGCCAATCGCAGGGCACACACAGACGAACAACCATCCACGCTCACACTCACACCTAAGGACAATTTAGAGCAGGGGTGTCAAACTCAGGTCCTGGAGGGCCACTGTCCTGCATGTTTTCCAAGTCTCCCTGTTGCAACACACCTGATTCAAATGATCAGATCATCAGCAAGCTCTGCAGAAGCCTGACATTGAACCTGTTCATTTGAATCAGGTGTGTTGCAACAGGGAGACTTGGAAAACATGCAGGACAGCAGCCCTCCAGGACCTGAGTTTGACACCTATGATTTAGAGTGTTCAATCAGCCTGCCATGCATGTTTTTGGAATGTGGGAGGAAACCAGAGGACCCGGAGAAAACCCACACAGGCCCGGGGAGAACATGCAAACTCCACACAGGGTAGCCGGAGCTGGAATTGAACCCCGTACCTCTGCACTGTAAGTACGATGCGCTAACCACTGGTCCACCGGGCCGCCCAAGATGGCTCGCGTGACTTAAAATAATTTGAGGCCTTTGGTGCCAATATGGCAAATATACAAATACAATACAATCCAGATTTATTGAGATGGTGCTTTCACAACACGTGCAGTTGGAACAAAGTGCTTTGCATGACATATAAAACATCAACAATAATAGTTGCCTGACTCTTCTCTTACAAATACAACTACAACTATGGACTACTCACATGGCTCGCCTCATGTCATTCAGACCTCATGCTCATCTTTGGGAAGCTCCTCACGTAAATTTGTTGAGTCCAACTAGCCAAGAAAATGTCAGATTGGAGACATTAGACAAAATAATGATTCTGAATTCATTCCTCGGTGTTTGCAAAGCCGCAGAAGACACTGTAAATCTGTCCAATTCCATGTTCCATCCACTTCCCCAAGAAGTTAACTAGCATGATTTGTAACCTGCTGGCGAGATTTTTGCATTCCACAGCATCAGGCTTCTGCAAAAAATCTCCTCAGACTCAAATGGTGCTGAATTCTGTCCCGCACGTGAGCAGGCACCGCTAGATTAAAGAGCTCAAAGTAGTTTAGTATCTCTCGAGGCCGCTGCGCTCCCATCTGTTTCTCTACAAGTAGTTTTGGCAACCCTCCTCTTTCACAGTCGTTTGTGTTGTGAGCCATTTGCGATCATTACCAAATATTTATTAGCCTTTTGATGACCATACAACCAGACATGGGAAAAATATTTAAAGACAGAGTGAGTGTGTAGGTGGGATAGGCCTGAAAAAAATGACACTGTTTTCCAGGGACGGGGTGGCCATCAGGAATTATGAGAAAATATGTGAACGTTCCTTAACGGACAGCATTTTTCCGGGTGTTATATTTTACGGCATGTGTCTGCCGCACCCTGTCACCAACTACGTTTCGGCGCACAACGGCCACACCTGGATCCATATATATATATATATATATATATATAAAATCCTCGTCTCACCTGTCGGGTGGTATGTGTATCTGTATATATATCCATCCATCGTCCAAGCCACTTATCCTCTCGAGGATTGTGGGCGTGCTGGAGCCTATTCCAGCTGTTTTTACGCAATAGGCAGATTCCACTCCGAACTGGTTGTCAACCAATCACAGAGCACACATACACAAACAACCATTCACACTCATGATCACACATCGGGACAATTCAGAGTCTTCCATTAACCTGCTGTTAAGATATCATTCCTCTCTGTTAGTTGGATTTGAAAGAAACAATGTAGAATGCTGTTGAAGGTATTTCCTGCTTACTGTGATTACAATCACCTTTGGTACCCCCTCACCCCCACCACTTTTAGGACCCCTCCAGACGACATGTCAACATCAAAAGAGGAACTGTTATCTCTAGTTTCTGTGTTGCGGCTATTGAGGCACTGCGCCTTACTATGAGTACTGTTGATCCCAGTCTCTTTCCTGAACATCTGTTTGCACACTTAAAACAACGTATGTAGTGTTAAAATTTATCTTCTTCCTCCTTGGTTGATTAACGGCCCCCCAAGTGTATTCTGTTGTCCCCCCCGCACCTTGGGTTGGTCCCTGATTGCTGTTAAGCCCCCCTGGGAAGACCTCTTATCTCAGGCTGTATGCACAGCGGGGGTTCTGGAACTTGCCATCACACCAAATGGTGGGTAGTGGTGGTTTGGTCTCACCTCACCACTTCCAACTTCTTCCAGCCACACCGGATCAGATGTCATGTTACTTTCTTTTGTTTCCAGGATTTGCATGAGAGGCGTCCCTCCCCGCCTCTCATTATCATATTGTCTCTATATAATCTCATGAATGTGTTTATTCTACGCTTCCTGATTGAAATCTGGACCCCTCAGGAGCCCGAATCGATTCGTAAACTGCAGAAAAATAAATTAAACCCTTCGAAGTAACTGTTCCTCGCCTCTGAGCCTTTATTTGGATTACCAACATTCTCCTCGTCCGAAATTCAACAAACATGCGGGGAAGAGGAGGCCGCTCTTCCCCCAACACTGCCAAGCAAGTTTTTGGAATGTGGGAGGAAACCGGAGTACCCGGAGAAAACCCACGCAGGCACAGGGAGAACATGCAAACTCCGCACAGGAAGGCCAGGGACAGATTTGACCTCAAGACCTCTGCACTGTGAGGCAGACGTGCTACCCAGTCGACCACCATGCAGCCTCACGTTAACACACTAGTCAGTTATTCATATACAGACTACAGTAATGTATTTTTTATTAATTGAGTATTATTATTATTATCATTATTATTAGTAGTATTATTATTATTATTATTACACATAAAGGGGACTTGAGTGACCCATTTGCTTGAGTAGTAGTAGCTGTATTAGTCATACCAGCAATGCATTGTTTCTGCAATATTTGCTATCCATGTTTGGAGAACTGATTACATTTGGTAAAAATAGACATTGAATTTTACGATGACTGATTGCTGTTAAATCAAATGTCACTCCATACCCCCCACATCCACCTCATCCTCATTACTTCCTCCTTTTTTGTTTGAGAAAAAAATGACTGTATAGCGCTGTGACGAATGACTGTGGTTTGTAGCCACATCCTGTTCCAGCATTATTTAAGGCGACAGCTAACAACACACATAATAATAGATGCCCGGGTCCACGTCTCAGGTTCGTACTTCACAAACAACCTAATATACGGCACAGCCATCTGATTAATCTCACCCCAGAGCACTTCTTTGTTCGGATTCGTAGGACTGTGGACAATGATCAGCAAGGGCCTGATTGACATGAGGATATTGGCTGTGGATATTTTCACCAGCGGTAACAAAGAGGGCTTCAGGAGAAGCGCCGTCCTCTTCCTCATGTGTGTCTTCCTAAGCCTCCTCCTCAGTGGCTTACTCGTCCTGTACCTCCTCTATACTCTGACTTGTGAGCCATCAGTGTCCGGGGGGATTGCCGCCCTCCATGGGGTCCTGTTGACATTTGCCCTCTTCCTGTCAAAGAGAGTACGATGCTTGTTCACGCTATTTGTCATTTCCATTTTCACCAAGAAGAGTCGCAGTCTGCTGCTAACCGCTGGGACAAGTGTAGTTGTCCTTGGGAATATTCACAACACTTTGGAGAACCTCACAGGCTTGGTCAGGAGCCTGATTTGTAACCTGAGGGCCAAGAAAACAGCAGTCATTGCTCCCTTCAGAAACTATGTGGAGATGTTGAAATGGCTGGCTGATATTTTGCTAGGGGTGACGGATCTCGGGGTGGTCAAGCTTGACTCCCAGCTCAAGATTTCACCTCAAGTGAACTTGGAAAATTTTCAGGAGAGACTCACCCAAGCCGAATTAAAGCTGAATCAAAGTGTCAAATATGCAGTGACCTTTATAAACACAGTCTCCTCTGTGAAGGAATGCATTTATCCTATCGTCAGCGTCTTGGTGCTCATGATCTTTATAATACTGCACGTAAGAAATTACTGCAGTGACATGAAGTACAAAAATTCTTTCATCAGCGACAAATTCATTGACTTTGACAAGAAGCAGAAGGCGGAAGGAAAGCAACACGTGCTCCCTCTCACGTCGGAGGAGGAGAAGCTTTATCCGTCCATCCCTTCCCTTCGTCCCACCGCCCAGGAAGGAAAAGCTCTGCTCAAATTTGGCATTCCGGTCATCTACCATTTGGTCATCTGGGTCGTATTTATAACTGTGGATGCCTTGTTGTACTATTTTGTTGCTGTTATAACAACTAAGCTCTCAGAAATGGAACCATTCCACGTCCCTCTGCTGCTGAGCCTCAAAGTAAGTCCTTTGATTAAATTATGAGTCCAACGTCACAATATATTTATTAAACACTATGGCAGATCACTTAAATGCATACTCACACACAGTAAGCCACTATTTCATTGATATTTATTGCACTTCTGATTCATATGTTAATTAAGATGATTGGTCGTCAGTTGCTTGCTCGCAGTGATGCATTTGAACACCCACTCAGCTCACCAAGTATGCTTTCTTGCCTAACAATGATGCACCAACAACACCTGTGGGGGGTTTTCCAGACAGGAAAACTAAAATAAGAATATCATGTTATATCAATTTAGTTACCTATGAAGAGTATATAATTCAAAAATTTATGGGAAGTGTGAATAATATGCACATTTTATGCACAACAGTGTTTCTTGCATTTTTCAGGGGGTTGCAGCCTTAATTGGTGTAAAGTTGGGTGAAGAGAATCATCAAAAGGACTTTTCTTATTCTGTGACGCTGTTTGAGAAGCAGTGCCTCCCCAAACCCAAACTGCTGCTCACAAACTCTGTCGTCCCACTGTCTGCCATCCTGCTGACCTTGCTTGTTATGGCCCCAGTGGCAGCCAAGTTGGTCCAGATCAGGCTCATGGTGTGTGAGAAATTCTACTGCACCGCTGCAGAGGAGAGGATCAAGTATCTTCATGCCAAAATTCTGAGGAAGAGGTTAAAAAGAAGGCGAGAGAAAGAAAGCGGCAACAGTTTTAAATCACTCATCACGAAGGTATGAGTCACAAAATAATGCATAATTGAGGGGGGGGGGGTTTCTGAGGTTGGATTATAATTTTTTCTTTTTTTTGTCTTCACCAAACAGCCACATTTCTGGTGTTTATTGCTTTTCCCTGAAGACGTCAACGTTTTATGAGGAAAGTTTTTCTCATACACATAAAGACTGACTGACATTACATTCATGTATCTATTCATCCATCCTTCCATTATTTGAGCAGTATATCCTCACGAGGGTCGCAGGCATGCTGGAAACAATCCCAGCTGTGTTCGGGCAATAGGCAGAGTATACCCTGAACTGATTGCCAACCAATTGCAGGGCAACCGGTGCAGAGCGTCCCCCACCTACTGCCCGAAGCAGCTGGGGTAGGCTCCAGCATCAGCAAATGGATATATATATATATATATATATATATATAATGCTTCTAGTTACATTGTGCTGTTTAAGTGCTCCCTTTATTTTTTTAAGGAGTTGTATGATTTCTTTATGATTGATTTATTTATTTATGATTTATCTTTGTCTCTTTTTTTATCTATACTGTATACCTCAAAAACCTGGACAGGGGTGTGTAGACCTTTTGTATCCACTCTACATCTTCATATCGTTCAGTAGCAAGATAAATAGGTGAAAAATTCTTTGGGATTACTTGCATTTCTGCATAAATTAGTCATACACACGTCACGGTTGATCTGATTGGGACCAACGGGTGGCTCTGTAGGGCTCCTCCTACAGCGGCACACCTGTAGGTCATCATGTCATTAGTAGGTTTTCTGTTAAAAGGACTCTCGGCCAGACCACTCTGTGTTGGGTCATTCTTTGTGTTGCTGTCACTGCTTCTGTTGGTTAGAGTTTATCATGTCATATTTATTGCTTATGTCGTGGGTTTTGTTGTTACTTTGAATTCTTGTTGTTTTCAGAACTTTGCTTGTTTTGGAACTGGTTTTCTCAGTGTTTGATTCATACATTGCCTGCTTTTTGGGGTCCTCCCACCACCGTGACAACACATAGTATATGTATGCATCGTGGTTTATAATGTGGTCATCTATAACCATGCATTCCTAGTTTCAAGCACTTAATTGATTTAACTTATTGCCTTTCAAGACTGTCAACATCTCAACAGTTTCTAAAAACTGACAAGAGCACCAATTGATACGTTAGCGTGATCAAGGATTTAGCAAATAAAACTGCCCTGTGTGTTTCTTGCATAAGCAGTTTTCTTGGGATTCTTCTTATTTCAAAAGCACAAAGCTTTAATGAGACACAAGACAAAATAAAAGTGCCTTTAGTGTGTGTGCGTGTGTGTGTGTGTGTGTGTGTGTGTGTGTGTGTGTGTGTGTGTGTGTACGCACATGGATAGGGACCGTGTACTTAGATTATCCAAGACAGATGCCCCTTGAATGTGCAGTCAACAGAATTACAGCACAACCCTCCTTCCACTTACATCTTTGTATGACTGATAATGATCATTTTTGCTACCGTGCATGTTTTGGGAATGTGGGAGGAAAACCCTCACAGGCACAGGGAGAACATGAAAACTCCACATAGGAGGAGGAAGGCTAGAGCCTGGAATCGAATCACAGACCTCCGCACTGTGAGGCGGACGCGCGAACCAGTCGATCACCGTGCCGCCTCACATTAAAACACTAGTTTTTCATATCCAGACCACAGTAATGTATTCCAAAATAAAAGCACACTCCTCTTTACACACGTGCGGATAATCTTATGTATGAGCGTTACTTCTAGACCCTTGACTGTAACTTGTACTTTTTTCCCCAACTCAACTGTACTATTCCTTCCTTCCTGTGTGGCACCATCATTTCAATGATAAACAGTAAGAGGAAGTGGTACAGCCAACGAAAGATTGGGCCTTGTGTGAGTCACACGTTGCCACTGACCCGTGAGGCAACCTGATAAACTCACATTATGTCTCAACGGGCCCTGCGGCAGAAAACCACGTCAGCATGCCAGCCCGACAGCAAACTCCCACATGATGCTCGCCGACAGCCGCAGACCTTTTTACCAGGGGAGGGAAGGACTTTGCTCCATTTAAGGGCAAGGATGGAGTGGATATGATAATGTGCCATCCTGCTGAATGTGCAAATGCAGAGTCATTGTGGGTCAACAAAAATGTAATTACTGTCAGTCTATTGACTTTTTCTCCAGTCTATGAAAAGACTCTTTCACCAAATGCAGAGGTTGAGACAACAACAAGACAGTCTCAGGCAAGTGTTCAATGGGTACGGCAATAATAGTGGAGACTAAATCATGAATCAACACTGTTCCTTGTTAGCCACTTTCACTTTTATTTTTTTTCGCAACGATAATAAAGCTATTTGGATTTTATTTAAAAAAAAAAAAAAGTACATAGCATGAAATTGACCTTGATGTTGAATTGACCTAAATCCATCCACTCCTAAGGGGAAAGATTAATTAACCCTTTCAGGGGCTGCAGTGGACAGCCTATCATGTTATAAGGTTACAAGGTGCATGAAAGGGTTAAAATGACAACAAGTTACACAGAAGCGTATATAAAATGTGTAAGTAAGCATGATGATGTCTGTTTGAGAGAGAGAGACGTTGCTCAGGTGCAGACGGTGGTGTGTGCACAAGGACACGAACACAGCTGGAGACTCAAACTGGTTTTCTTTCGTGACTCACATGTTCACACAGAAATGACTTTTCCATCATATGGCTTTCTGATCACAGCTGTAGGTTGGCCCACCTGCAGGCAAAAGATAAAACAGAGAGAAAGGTTACGTGTAATCGAAATGAACTCAGAGGACAGGTGGCATTGTGGTCCACCATACAGCTCTCTATTTGCCGAGTAGCACTTCTTAGCCTGTTTGATATTTCACATTACAAACTTTTGTTTTTCAATCACGCTTTTTCATCATTTGTACAAAACATTCACAGTCATAACCGCGTTGGCAAACTTTTGAGCAGTCCTGTCACTAGGCCTTAAATTAATATTAATGTAGAATAGATACAATAGATAAGAATATGCAAAATCCACAAAAGAGGGCCTGAGTCAAGATTCAAGTCCAGAAAGTTTCGACTGTGTGGCGGACCCGCTATCCACTGTGCAGTGTGCTGCCTCAAATGATGTTATATATTCATTATTAATATCTTCAGAATAAGGTCATTTTCATTTGGCAAAAGTGTGATTTGAGGCCAAATAATTTCCGGACGCACCATTTCTCCATTGCATAATCAATTTTACATAACTATTTATTTTAGGACATTGACTCAACTAAAATGTTTTTTTTTGACAATGTTTTTCATTTCGGGTAAAGCCAGTTGAAGTGAGTGGCCACTTAGTCTGAATGTCAAAATTTGTTGTCGAGTCATTTCATGTGTAATAAGTCACAACATTAATAACTGCAATGTTTCTGGCTTTGTTGTTCACTTATAAATCGCTATGTTGACAATCTTTTGTAGCTTGTGGAACACAACAACAACTGTGTTGCATGCCAGTGTTTGTGCTTGTGCGCGATTTCAACTGTACCGTGCCAAAGCACGACTGTTCCACGTGAACAAGGATTGGGAGAATTAACAGGAGTCAAACAGTCTGGACTGGCAAATACCGCTTCTATCTTCAGTGGTTTTCTTTTTTTGGACGTCTTTACTGACCTGGTCCCTCTGCTTGATTCGTTTATAAACATACTCAGAGAAGGGTTCTCTGTGGATGAATCTGCCCCAGCCAGGTGTGGTCTTCAGCCGTCCTTCCTCGAAGACCACTTTGCCCCTGGAAATGGTGATCACTGGCACTCCATGACACTCCATGCCCTCAAAGATGTTGTAGTCCACAGCCTGGTGGTGCGTCTTGGCTGAAATCTTTCTGTCAAAATGCAAAGGTACAAGCAAAGGCCTGCTCAGAGCAGAAATCTACGTGCCACAACAGAGAATACTATTCTGTGACCGCTTTCACTCGTGATTCTTGTGTTCAAGCAAAAATTGCCAGCCTTAAGACCATGTTGGACATGAAGGAAAGATTGACGTCAAGGTAATTTTATGCATGGATATAATAATGGAAATTTTTTTTTTTCTCACAGAGTTGTTACTGCAGTCCACAGATAAAAGTCATGTAAATGAATTGCCGCTGTTCTTTCCCGTTAGTTGCTCGATTGGAATGTAAGTCAACAACGTCATGAATAAATCCTTCTGATTTAAAATGATGACTTAAGTAGGACTGTGTGATTATTCTACACTATTGATAAGTTTAATGGTCAAGATAATGATTATGTTTTATCGATTTAAATTTTTTTTCAGGGATTGGCAAGTATGGTTACCATAGGGGTGGGCAATCCGAGTCCTGGAGGGCTGCTGTACTGTTTTCCAACTCTCCCTGTTGCAACACACCTGATTCAAATGAACAGGTTCAATATCAGGCTTCCACAGAGCTTGCTGATGATCTGATCATTAGAATCAGGTGTGATGCATAAGGGAGAGATGGAAAACATGCATGATAGCAGCCCTCCAGGACTCGGGATTGCCCACCCCTGGATTACCAGGTACTGAGATGGGAATGATACCGGCTTCATTTATTTATTTTTTATCATGAAGGCCAGCAATAACAGCCACTGATACTAAAAACAAACAAACAAAAAACAGTATGACCTTTTTTTACTGATCTTTTGTTCCTGTTTTGTTGGTGATTTTTGTAATTTTCCAGTGTGTGTGTGTTTTGTTGATGGGAGAATCTGTGTGTCCAGATTGCAAACAGGTGGGACATTCTGGTTGGCTGGTTTGTCCTGATTGCCACCGTCGTATTGGCTATAGGAGGCACGGGAGTTTTTTTTTAAACCACCCAGTGTTTGCAGTCAGTCGCTCTAAGCTCTCCTTCTTCCAAAACTTGGCCAAATCCTGAACCAGATACCATTTTCGTGCATCTTGTTTTCTCCTGTTTTTTTTTTTGTTGTTGTTGAGGAGGCAGCTTAAGGGTTTGTCTTTAATTTCTAGTCAAGTTTGGAGTCAGAATACAGGTCCTATAAATCCAAGACTTCCGATAATATAGGAGGTCTTGGATTTCTTTGTGAGTTTTCGTGGCCTACTTGTCCCTCTGATGACTCCAAATAAACTTCGTAAAACAAATTTGTGTGCACACCATCCTCCTTAGGAGTGGGAAGACTCGGGGGAGATTTTTATCAAGTTATGTTTTGGGTTCCCCAAGACCAGGAACATACCAATCGTATTCCACATTACAGTGGTACCTCTACTTACGAAATTAATTGGTTGTGGAAGAAATTTCTTAACTGGATAATGTTGTAAGTAGAGACGCGTTTTCCATGTAAATGTGCTAATCCGTTCCAAGGCCCCCTGAAAATTAAGACATAAATGTTTTCTAAAGCATAAAAATGCATCAAAATATGTAACAAATACAATAAATGAGAGTTGTGTATAATGTAAAACAAAGAATAAAGAATAAAAATGGTCATTTAACTTTTGTGTCCCTTATTTGCCCTCTTTAGTGCATGTTCTCTCTCAGAAGAGATTTTTTTTTGCCTGGCGTTTTGTAAAGAACTGATCCAAGGACGTTTGCTTGTGTTGGCTTTTAACAATCCTTTGAAAATGTCCAAGGCAAACCTCAGAATCGTGAGCGATCGCCTGACTAGTGAACACTTTTTCTAGGTGATTCACATTTACGTAAAACTATCCGAATGCCTCATGGCCCGAGGACGGTGCATCGACACATATTGCTCTATCTACATACACATACGGCCGAGGTCCCTCTTAGCCAATGGGATGTCAGGATGATGCTCCTGGCATAGCCAATGGCAGAGCAGCTACAGTCAAACCTCGGTTTTCGAACGTCTCGGTTCTCGACCAATTCGGTTTTCGACCAAAAATTTCCAGTTTTTTATGCCTCGGATGACGAACAAATTTCGGTTCTCAAACAAGCTGAGCGCACTTGAATGCACCATTTGACTCCTCTCGCCTTCCGTACACGAGGAAGTGACACTTCCTCGTGTTGCTTTCCATTGTGAGCAGACATGTTCAGTAAACATTTTTATTTTAAAAAGAGCGTGGTTTCGGTTTTAGAACAATTTCGGTTTTCGAACAGCCTTCTGGGATGGATTATGGATGAAAACTGAGGTTTGACTGTATAAGTATGTTGCGTTATACCCATACTGTGTTTTTACCTTTCGTATCTTGAAATTTATTTCAGAACTAGAGGAAATATTTTCCTGTTGAGGAGTTTCGTAACTTGAAAATTTCATAAGAGACGTTCGTAAGTAGAGGTACCAATGATCTTGTCACTTGTGCCCAAGGACTGTCTGTATCATTTGCACAGCTGTATTTGTTCAAGTATCACATTATTACCTTACATTGCTGAATGACCCTGTACTTTTGTGTTTATGCCTTAAATGTATATTTTGTTTCAGTGGCTTGTTTGTTGTGGCTCAAACTACCGGAGACAAATTTCTGGAGTGTTTGTAACAGTCTAGGCTCATAAAGATGATTCTGATTCATGCCCTAATCACTTCATCTGGACGACAACAAGACAGGGTTGGACCACAGGACAATGCCTGGCAAGATCCTGGACAGGCGGCATTATGTACACAACTGTTCTCACCATTTAAAAGCCCTTGGGTCTATTAAAAGGTGTCATATAAATCCAACTCGGCAGCAATATAGAATTGCGTACTGTAATACGGCAAAAAGAAAATCGACTGACTCCAGTGCAAAAGCGTTTATTTTCATTATTATTATTATTATTGTGCATCTGGGCTTCTATATTCCGCATTGTTTTGAAAAAAGAACAAAAAGAAAAACTATTAAAATGTTGCAAAGACTGAGACAAATAAGTTGCATTCTCATCATCCAAGGAGCCTATTTGTGTGACATGAGGCCAGTGACTGTGCTTCCTCTGTGTTACGCAACTGTTTGTAGCCTCTGGCGCCGGATGTTATGGAGTGACACTTGCACGGAGAGTTATTAATTCCGCGGTTTTCCAGATGAATTCATGGCAGCAGCAATTAATCATGAGGCATTCTTGCGCTTCAAAAGAAGCAAATGCTATATCTATCGATACAAGAAGGCTGATTGGATCAAAGAACAAATCAGTCCACGGTAACAACACAGCAAATCTCAGATGCAAGCATATAAATTTACAGTAAGGTACAGTACGTTGGGTCACGATGAGTTCTTCTCATCAGTTGATAACGCCTTCCCTCAGGGGTTCAGCCCAGATTCTCTTCTAAGCAGAACAGCACAGTCTCGTTTTGGATTACATAAACGCGCGTGTGTGTGTGTGTGTGTGTGTGTGTGTGTGTGTGTGTGTGTGTGTGCGTGTGTGTGTGTGCTCCCAACCAGCTCCATATGAAGAGACCTCTTGTGTTAGGCTTTACATTTGTTAAGGAGGAGAAAGGCGGAAACAATTCCAAAATCAGATTCAATTTGTCCTTTGCAGGTTAATGTCCTGACGTCATATCCGTTGAATTTTCATATTAATTCAGCACAATGGATCATAACAAGATTCATGGTATTGTTTGTGTTCTTGGGTTTTTTTTGAAGCTGTCCTTCAAAGGAAAATGGGATGTGAGCTCCCATGTGAGCAATTAATCAGTGGAATGCTGAATGGGCCGACTGGGCCCCTCACCTTGACGACTTGGGATCCCAAATAACCACATCAGCATCTGAGTTCTTGGCGATGCGGCCTTTTTGCGGGTAGAAATTGAAGATTTTCGCTGCGTTGCTGCTGGTGACGGCTACGAATCGATTCTCATCCATTTTGCCGCTGTGCTGGGAAGTTAGAAAAGCACAAATAAGCCAGTTGGAGTGAGAGCGCACGGTTGATAGCACTGTACACAATTAACAGACAGAAGCCAATGTGGTGGGTGCAATGTGTGATTTTAAAGCACTGAAATCTGCACTTAGAAAAAGAACGGTCAGCTCGATGAATTGACATGTCAATCTCTGTTTAGTCTCCTCACTGTTTGTGGAAACAGGGCGTCACAAATGCTCAATTGCAACAACAAATAAATAATACAACAGCTAAATTCCAAGTGACATATATGTAATTGAATAAAAGAAGTCCATGGTTGTGGGACATCACAATGAATCTCTTAAACGGAAAGCTGATGTAAACACAGTATTAAATTTGTCCCAGCTCTTTAGAACATGTTGCAGGCATCCAATTCAATATGAATATTTGCAAAAGACAATAAAGACAGTTTGGAGTTGACTCGATATCTTGCCTTTGTCATGAATCTATATTGAAAAGGATTTCCTAATCGTTACTGCATGTTCTCTTTTATGTACATTCTACACAATGTCCCAACTTCATTGGAATTTGAGTTTGTCTTCAATCCGGTTTACTTTGGCAGGAGAAACGTTCAGCAATTCAAATCATGAGTACCGTAGTTTTAGTGGGATCCGGTCATAGACTTAAAAATAATGTAAATTCTCCATCCATTTACAGTTGTCAAATCCTCACACCTCTCCTCTGATGATTGGTCATACTGTAATTAATATTGCGTCAAAATTGTGCCTCCAAAATTGTCTTGATGGTAAAGGAGAAATACTTCAATTCATGACGGAGTGTAGCTTCACAATCTTTAGTGATATGGAAAAGGTTAAACAATAAAATATGCTCCTTATGCTATATACACTGTCTGAAGAATACAGTATAAGCAAGTGAGTGCAAGTATGGGCATGTGATGTGGACATACCACTCCCTTCTCCCAAATGACGGACATCCTATCTTCCACACCATTCACCCCGTTAGGGATCTTGGTGAAGTCGTCTTTCCCGAGCGCCTTCTGACAAACTGAGAAGGTGCAGTTGTCGGTCCCCGTCACACTGAGGTCATCACTAACGATGCATTTAGGGGATAAATACACGAATGAATGACAGAATAGTTCTGTTAGAATAATAAGAAAAAGAATTCAAAGATGCTAATCTCAATTGGAAATTCTAGAATGAATGTCTGCCTTGTCATGCTAATCGTACTATATACTGTACATTTGTTGTTCCAATCATTGCATTGATTTTCCCTTTATGATGTTTCAGTGATGATGTTGTTCCACCCACATACACACGTAACTGTGTTCCAACCTTGAGATGTGCAACACCCCATACTCAGTGATTCGGTGGTTTGGCCAACACATAGCTTTGACGGTGTCATGGTTGATCTGTTAGGGACCAACGGGTGGCTCTGTAGGGCTCCTCCTACAGCGGCACACCTGCTCGTCATCATGTCATTAGTAGGTTCTCTGTTAAAAGGACTCCCGGCCCGACCACTCAGTGTAGGGTCATTGTTTGTGTTGCCGTGACTGCTTGGTTGCTTGGTTCGCATTTGTGCGTTACTGCCCTGGATTTTTGTTTGTAGTTTTGTCATGTCAAGCTTTTTGCTTATGCCATGGGTTTTTGTTTGTGACTTTGTATTCTTGTTGTTTTCAGAATTTTGTTTGTTCTGGATTTAGTTCTCTTAGTGTTTTGTTGATACAGTTTGTCAAGTTCACCCTGCTCCTCCCTCCTGCCTGCTTTTTGGGGTCCTTCACCACCACCCCGTGATAGACAGCATTATCCATTAATCAAACAATATTTTGATGTTGCTTGTCCTCATTAGCTTTGAAGGTGAGTGGGAGCCCATCTTAGTTGACAGTGGGTGAGGGGCGGTGAACCACCTGGATTGTTCGCCACCCTCAACCATTTATGCTTACACTATCACCTGAGGGAAAACTAAGCCTTCAGTTAACCGGACATGTATATTTTTGGAATGTGTCAGGAGGTAGGTAGGGCATAGGCAGAGGAAACCCAGGTAAGCGACGTACTTGGCCAGCAGGTCCATGAGGTACCCAGGGGTGCTGGGGTCAGGTCTTAGGGGAGGACCCATGACGAAGGAAGCCGCATGGGCCCAATCCTTGTGCCAGTAGTGAGTCCCGTCAGTTCCCAGGCCTGCTGCAATAGGCTCCCCAAAAACCACCCGCCCTGGTAGAAGATGAAAGCTTCACTAAACGATTTCAACGTAATTTACTATACAAGAGTGTGACTGTTTTATAAGCTTTCCTCGTGCGACGTCAACCATCATAGGGAAGCATTCGATATTTTGAAAACATCAGTGTAAGGGAATTGCAGCTTTCCCTTACTTATAAATTGAGCATCCCTCACCTACCATTTTTGCGAGCTTTGGACACCACGTTGGCTGCAGATTTGCTCATGACATGGACCACATACAGAGGGCAGTTGACAGCACTGGCAATGGTGATGGCTCTTTGGGTGGCCTCGGCCTCGACTTCCTCCGGCCGACACAGTTCATGACCCTCAGGCCCTGTGATGCCCATGGACAGCATCTTCTTAGCTCCCTGACGTGTCCCGATGAAGTGAAAAACAACAAAGTAGGTTGATGGTGGCGATTGGAGAAAAACTGCTCAGTGTGCCACAATATCTACAGCATAATTCCACTGATCCCACAAAAATCGTATGCAAAATCGTGAAATAGTTATAAATAATCTGTGACTTTACACATAGTGCTTCAAGCATTAGGAACATGAACTTTAAAAAAACCTCAAAACAGGAAAGTGCCACGTTGCAGGCTGTTCAATTTTTTTAAAGATCTGCTGCTCCCTAGTGGTGTTCGTTACCATAGCATCTGTATCAATGAGAAACCAGGTAATCACCACTTTCTTAAATAAAATAAGTCATATTTTAACAAAAAAAAAAATGTTTGCCTTAAATGACCACGTCTGTTACAATCAGCTTACATAGTTAAACAGATCATTCAATTCTACCCCTTAAATGCAATTATTCATAAATATATTGTTGTATAATCAGTACTGGGTTCAGTTTTTTGTGTTTTCTGAAAAAAATGACTTAGGCCATTATTTTAGGAAGGCGACATTATTTTACAATTGTTTTTAGACGGTACTATGGGATATTTGATCTGATCTCTGCTTTGTGCAGTTGTGTGTGTGTGTGTGTCAAGTTATGGCAATATTTGACCCTACCAACCTCAGCAATCAGGTCTCCGTTCTCCGCATGCACTTGAGCAATTGCGCCAATGGTCTTGCATTGGGCAAAGGCCGCATAGAGATCAATATCCTGCAGCATGTACAAATCTTTGTACGCCATAAACATTTTAAAGGAATTGACTCCTCTTTCTTTGGCGATAATCTCCATTTCCTTCTTGACCTGGAAAGGAGAAAAAAAGTATTAACTTCACTGTTATAGTTCTGAAGAGCATCTGTGGTGTTTGCAGTTTTTTCCTGTTGTTTTTCTTTTTTGAGGTTTTTTTCCGGATTCTCCAGCTCCTTCCCACATTCCAAAAATGAAGAATCTTTGTTAACTGAGCACACTAAAGTGAACATAGATGTGAATCTGAATTTAAAAGGCCTGCATTTGGCTGCCGACCATTCCAGAGTGTACCTGTCCCTGCTTCTTGCCCAAAGACAGCTGAGATAGGCTTCCCTAATGGAAACAAGGGGTGTAGAAAATGGATGGATGAGGATAATGAACTGATGGCTGCTACTATTATGGGGGCAATGGGTTTCAGAAAGGAAATTTTGGGGGACCATAATGCTATTCTGCCTTTTTACTATGTCAAAATGACCTCAAGCTATTGACATTGAAATAGATATTGAACAAAACATCTGCAGAGACTTGACCACTCAAGACATTGCTCTCTATACATAGACAGCAAGTATGTGCTCAACGTAGAACTTGATGCGTCTTGATTTTCGTGCTGGTGCAAACCTCGATGAGCAATGAGCATGTTTGGGAATTTGCCAGACCGCGCTTTCCTTTTACAAGCCTCGGTGGAGCTCACAATTTGGTGGCTGAAAGTTGACTCAACTTTATGCTTGCAGGAACCAGGTCGAAGTTGTGGCACAGGTAATCATGGAGTAATTTTGGTGAATTTGATCAGGGTCCTGGTTAACAGATTCTGAGCGCCTCAGATATCAATGGTGGATGTCATTTTTTTGGGGCGGGGCACTTGGGCACAAACAATAGGGTTGTATGGTAGTCTCCAAGTGCCAATTTCACAGCAGTGATCTGTGGCTACCCTGGCTAGCTTTACATCATCCGCAAGTGGAGGTCTGCTTGCAGTTCCTTATGAACGTAAATTGGGCGTGTCAATCTCTGCTTGGACTAGCGAGTGAGTTTCTGCTTCCTCCATATCAAAAACTGCGCCTCTGGTGCGTTGAATTGAAAGGGAATGAGAGGATGTGCTTTGATTGGCCGCTAAGCTAGTCAGCTGTTTCTGCCCACAGCGACGCAAACCACCCATTTCTAACTGTGCGTGTCTGTAAAAATACCAAAATGAAGGAAACTCCAACCACGCGCAACAGTTAATTACAACAACAAAGTTGGCTTTGCCACAGGACTCCAGACCAGGTTAATTTCAATTTTGAACATATCTGAAACCTTTGGCTTTGATACAGCTTCCCTCCCTATTTATGAATTTGTCTGACCTAAATTGACAGCGAGGCTAATGCAAATAGACAGACAAAATGATAACATTGAATTATTATTATTATTATGATTAGTAGTAGTAGTAGTAGTAGTAGTACTATTGTTATTATTATTGTTATTATTATCACTGTTATCTGTAGTAGTAGTAGTAGTATATATGGGTGAGCAAGGGCAACCCATTCACCTGGTCACTCCACCATGTGACAGCGACATGCAGTGAGTAGTCACAGCACACTTTGCTGTCCGCCATCTTGCGCCAAGAGTCGTAGGCCTCCAGAAGAGACTTGCCTTTTTGGGGGATGACAAAGTCCACGACCATTGTTGTCCCTCCTGCTAAGGCAGCCTGGTGAGATAGTTACAGATTAACTGCTGAAAGGTTTTGCCACTTCAGTGCTAAGTCAACTGACTGAACGTTGCATGAAGGTGTTGCACGGTCACTTGCTTCTGACATCCACCGATGCCAGAAAATGTTAAAATATCAGTGAACTGAACAGTGGCATTTAGTTTTGTAAAAATACATGTCCTAGTAACAGCATCAGTCTAGGTCAGTGGTTCTTAACCTGGGTTCGATCGAACCATAGGGGTTCGGTGAATCAGTCTCAGGGGTTCGACAGAGCCTCTGCCATGGAGGTTAAGACACACCCGACTCAACATCAAGGTTGAGACAGGAGGTTAAGACACACTCGTCAATTAGTTATGACACGCCCGCTTGGCCATCACTGGCTAGTTCATTTTGTGCACAAAAAAAAAGTATACTTTATACTTATACTAATTGTGTTTACTTTTTTCTATTTTTAATAAATGCCTTTTTTATGACTTGAATTTGTAAAAAATAAATAAATAAATAATCGTATTTTTATTTTTCACTAATGAAGGGTTCAGTGCGCATTTGTTTTTTTATTTGTTTCTATGCTGGTCAATCAAAAGCATAAGAAGCTACTTGTTTTCACGATTGTTTTATGTTTATGGCCAAGGTGTGTGTTTCATAAAAATATTTACTGTAAGTATGACCAACATACTGACTGCAATATTGATCAGTGAAAGTTTAGCTTTCTCAGTGGCATGTAGTTCAGGCCTTCAAGATTTCTGCTTTTACATTGCAGACAAAGGTACTTTGTATTTATGTCATAGACACATGCCACTTTACAGGAGTGTGTCATTACGAACTGTCTCATTGAAGCATAAGCTAATGGTGAGTGAAATTTTTGAACATTTGTTTTTGTATTTGTTTCTATGCTGGTCAATCAAAACATAAAAATACATCTTCACATGAAAACTGTCAGTGGCACTAAAAAGTTTGAAGACTGCTGCCTTTATAGATGTAAAAACACATTTATTATTAATGTATTATACAGTATCATGAATCTATACGGGCCTGGTACCACTTCTAACAGGGCCACCACAACTTGGCGTATATGCTGGCCTGATAGGGTCACACCCCAAAAAATGCTTTATGTTGAGCGCTCTTGTAAGTGACAGTGAAAAAAAAATGACTAAGTCCTAATAAAAAACGAGGAGCAAGTGCAAGAACAACAGAACAGGAGTGATGTGGATGAACCGACGAGATGCATGCCAAAGCCTAGTGCCGCTATTCTGAACTAGCTAGACTCACACGTGCTAATCTCTGTTGAGACACGTAAAAGGAGAATTACAAAGTCCCTGACACAACACCGAATCCTGCATTTTTGTAAATACTCTCTTGACCCATGATTCATGGTTGAGCTGGACAGATGACCTTACGAGTCTTCCACTCTGCTGCCCTGACAGAAATCATTATTGATCCTCAAAAGAATAATAATGACATGAATGTAATATGCAATCGGATTGGAAAGTGTGTGTGTGTGTGTGTGTGTGTGTGTGTGTGTGTGTGTGTGCGTGTGTGTGTGTGTGTGTGTGTGTATACGTGCGTACGCGCGTGTTCATGCGTGCATGTGTTTTACCTGAGTTCCACTATGGAAGTCATCCACAGTCTTGGTGCCCATGAACGCCAGCTCCAAGTGTGTGTGTGCATCAATTCCACCCGGCATCACCAGTTTATCACGAGCATCAATAATTCTAACTCCCTCTGGAACGTGAAGATTCAGTCCAACTTCCACTATTTTCCCATTTTCAATGTAGACGTCACTGACCACGGAGAAGTCTTCATTCACAACTTTCCCTCCTTTTATCAGAATCCCACGGGGCTCCGCCATCCTAGTGTGCAACTGATGAATGTCTAAGAGAAAGCAGAGAGAGGGTTTGCACAGTGGAAAGTCACAATGGCTTTTAATAAGTAACAGCTAATGTCTGTTCCAAAGTTCACGGAACATCAGCAAATATGCTTGTCCTAAGACCTCGTGGCCATGAACTCAACAAACTATTTCTCCAATAGTTGTAGGCTACACGCACTTTTTACAGCTTTAAGTCCCAATGACCACATTCAACAGGCCTCAAGTACATGTTATACATAACTCAGCCACCGGAGGGAGATAAAACACCGTTCCAAAACATTGGCTTCGTTTCGACGTTTATGTAACACACAAATGTGACGTTTTCATTATTTTTGTAAAAAAAATTAGCCTACTTTGCAGTTAAACATAGACAAAACTTTCTGATATTATTCTGTTCTGCTAAGAAAGAGATTGGATGGCATAACAATGCAATCTTTGTAATTAATATGACAGGCAACTGTGGACAGCTGTGCTGCGTGTGCAAAAACATCCGTGCAAACAACATTCTCTGTTTATTTTAGAACTAATAAACTATGCCATACAGTACAAAATACATCATGTGCACCCCCACCCCAAAAAACAAACACGCCACACTTATCATGCGTGTACCTTACTCAACTATTGCTGAGGCAGAAGTTGGTCGTAGTTTTCTTATTTCTTGCTGGGAGTCAACTGTTTTAATATTTTTCATGTCAGAAATTCAAAATAAAAGTCCAACCTTCAAAATAAAATAAAACATAAAATCATTGCAAGAAAGCAGAAGTTAGCCTACTTGTTTTCTCGATTGTTTTATGTTTACGGCCAAGGAGTGTGTTTCATAAAAAATATTTACTGTAAGTATGATTAACATACTAACTGAAATATTGATCAGTGAAAGATTAGCTTTCTCAGTGGCGTGTAGTTCAGTCCTTCAAGGTCTCTGCTTGCTCCAGCACTACCAGAAGCACGAACCTACATTTACAATTCAGATGAAGTGTATACATTTCCTTTCGAAATGTATATTATAATATCTTTGTATCAGAGTGTATGTCTTGGTAGTTTCCAGTTGTGCGTGTGTGTGTGTGTGTGTGTGTGTGTGTGTGTGTAATCAGATTTTATCTTAAATGTTTTGTCATGTAAAAATGGAGTTCAGAATCTCCAGCACTGGCATTGATCTCTCTCTCTCTCTCTCTCTCTCTCTCTCTCTCTCTCTCTTTCTCTCTCTCCTCTCTCTCTCTCTCTCTCTCACACACACACACACACACACACACACACACGCAACGCTGAAATTGCTGTTTCAAATTTTAGATTAATCTTTCAGCATGTTCACCAAGGCAAAGAGTGACATCAACCTCTTTCATCCTCTGATTGGTTGATTGGAGCTGCTCAAAACGTGATTCATAATTACATGCAGGTGAGGACAAATGTCGAACATTGTTAAAAGTTTACTCTCAACACAAAGTTTTTGAAAGAAAACTTCGGATCAAACATTTATGTGAATCAGGCGTAATTGCATTCAACACTGAAAACGACCTCAAAATTCTCGCTAATGCTTGTAACCAAACTATTCCATTTCATATTTCTGTTTTGAACTGATGAGTACTGTCACAAAACCCCACAGAGTGTAATGAGAAGACAACCCCAATTGAAGCAATAAAAATCAGTTGTAATCCTCTATAGCAAGATCTGTGGAGCCATTCTAAATTAGTGTTTCATTATGCATGGAAGTATGGATCACACATTACAGCTCTGGGCTCATTAGATGGAACTTCAACTTAATTCTGTACTCTATTGTACACTTTCCTTTTACTCTGCTGTATACTTTCCTTTTAAATCGTTTCAAATGATCCAACAGCTCGCCTGAAATGTAAAGACTCATCAAAACACAATAACAGGAAAGTTGGCTGAATCCCGGAGACACTCATTGTGTGAATTTTGTCTTTTATTTTCTTTTTAGCTCATAAATATATCTTATTTGCTTATGTAGAAAGCCTACCCCAAAATTTTACCAACTGTGCAGGTCCACAGAACTGGGAGTGATTTCCTTTTTTTTCTAGGAATATTGGAAAGATTGGTCCACCTTCCTGGCAGCGACTTTGATGATTTTGGTATCTGCAGGCAGCACACAGTGTTTCTGCAATTTGCTATCACTTAATCCAGCCAAATGGGGAATGGTTCAATCTGATTTTTACTGCAAGCAGTTCAAGTTATCATTTTTGGCACGCAAACAATCATTTGCTTCAAGAAATGCCTTTCACATTCAATATGGGTGTCACTGCCATATTAAGCAGCTTTTCATTCCTTCAATCTGTCCCCCAACCCAATATAGTCGCCTAATAAATCCCCAGGACGTGCAGTTTGACTACAAATGTGTGCATCCACATGTAGGAATAAAGGTATTTGGTGACTTTGTTCTTGTTGCAACTGAAGGGAATCATCACAAAGTCATAATTGGATCAAATTGTTGTGTAACAAAAACTATTTGGTTGTGTTTATTTGGCTGATTTTTGTATGTCTACAAAGTCCAAGAAAATGCCAATGTCCTCTCGCTGACCAATTCATTAGGCACGGGTATATCAGGTTTCAGTGTATGAATTTACGAAGTAAACAATGGGCCGTTTTGAAGACGTAATCCTTTAACAGTACACCGATTAATCCCGTGATTGTGGTTTGTAGTGTCATGGAACTGCACTGTGTCATACAGAAAAAGCCCTTGACATACTTTTACCTTATTCAGCATTACAAACCACTCTGTATGATATAGTGGAACTCTATCCATTAGCATGTCCGAGAAACATTATGACTGTAAATCGATACCTGTTTGAAAATGCCAATTTTAATGCATGGCAGTTTTCATGTGGTGAGTCAGTGCCTAATTTAGTTGACTCTATAAGGATATGTTTGAACATCCTGAATTAAATGTGTGTGAAAGTAAGGTCTGTACTTCTATCGACTGAGACCACAAAGGTAGGTCCAGACATATGCAGTTTGAAAGAGTAAATATGGTAAATTCTTATCATGAGTGTAGTGTATGATGATGATGATGATGATTGAAAGCGGTGATCTTTTTCTTTTTTTTTTTTCTTTTTTTTAGCAAGCTAAATATAACAGTGTCAGGCGAGCAAAGTGTTCTAAAATTGCACGTGGTTTTGTTCAAAATGTGACATTCCTTTAAAATCCCCCCCCCCCCCGAACAATATGGCCCTGATAATGCTGAGATATCCCAGCTGCATGCGTGCGTCTGCCTCCCTTTCATGAGGAGTTGTTAGCCAATGGGAGAGATTAGCTTTTTACTTCAGTAGATTGGTTGTCTGCGCCGCATCAAGAGAGACAACTTTCCTCATCCATTAGTGTATTAGCGAAGCAACACACATTGGAGAGACAAAGATGCATGCGCTGGAGAGATAAGCGCACGCACGGGGCTTAGGAACACCTAACCTTCACAGTTGCAATAAACAATAACATGTGACTTAAGAGGATTTACATAAGATGAGAGGAGTAATCAGAGGGAGTGAAAAAGCAATGAGGCAGCAATGGCATCTCCTCAAAAGTATCTGTGTTGGGTTGCTGAAAGAGGAAAGTTCTGATTCCGCTGGATTTAGAAACATTCACGTGTTATCGTTTCATTTCCTCCGCCAGCATTAGAAACCGACTGAAAGTGAGTGAGCGTGCTCAGTTCGGGCAGTGGAGGGGCAACACCTTCGCAAATAAATCACTCAGGTCAATTATCATTGAGCTACAGTCATGGTTTTTGGTGAACATATTTTTAGATTAGTATTTTGAGCATTTTCTGTTACTCGTTTCAACATTCATATGCACATGATTTGTTTTTAGGAAGCAATTTATCCTTTCGCGAACATACGGCATACACTCATCATTATAAAGCTGTCACCATGATCGCGAAGGAAAATCGGAAGAAACAAACATTTCAGATGATCCGTATATCCCTTGACTTCATTTAGTGTTCTTCAGTTTTGTCTCTAATGCGGTCATTTCGAGCTCTTTTCTCTCTCCATACAGTTGCCGGCCGAAAAACACATAACACATTCAGCAAAGACACAAGTCAGTTAGATTCAAGTGCACTCCAAGAATGGACACGCACGCACGCAAAAACACACACACACACACACACACACACACACACACACACACACACACACACACACACACACACACACACACACACACACCAGATGTCGCTGCATCAAAAAGAAAGAATGTCATTTCATTTGTGAAGATCGAAGACCTTGAGCTGAACGCACGCATCATCCACAAGGTCACCACATTTTGCGTGTCACTTAAAATAAACACACGAAAGTGCATTTTCTTTACAATAGCAATACGATGTTTGTGACTGCATATTAGACCACATTGAAACGTAATTGATAGCGGCTGTTCTATTTTGGGTGGCAAAGCAACATAATTTGACGATTTCAAATGATTATTTTCTCCGTGGCTACGTTCACGTGTGGATCACATCCATTATGGATGTGTATATTTGGGCAACACGAATCGGGTCTTGAATATTCATGCGGTGAATTGTAACAGATTGCATTACCTCTATTGACAACCAGATGACAGTGTTCTCCTCAGGCTTCAGTCAGTACAATGAGCTCTCATGAAAACAAAAAAACAGGCAAAAAAAAACCCATTTGTTTTGTACTGTCTTGCAGTAGGAAATCTTATGCCTAATATATTTGTATTGATCAATATCAACGCAATTTTGTAAGAATCTTATCTCAACAATATTGAATTAATTTGATTATTGAAAGCATCTCATAAAATTATGTTACACGTGAAATTTATGGTCATGAGTGGTTGTTTAAATATTTGAGTTTGAAATGGTAATGTATGTTATGTATGAAGAATTTATAGTTAGGTGTCATATTAAGGCGGACGTTTATTTGGTATTTAAATGAAGAGTGAGCAATTACAGCCAGCAAAAGTGACATAATGCCTTCGAAGACACTGAGAAGTCTCCGGCTGCACTTCAAAACATGTCATTTTGTTGCAGCTCAAGCCCCTAAAGGCCGCCGCAAAGCAGTCACAAAAATGGTAATGCATCTCATGTCGAGGACAGAAAATGTGATGGGAGACAATTAAATTGTTTTGCGTGAAGGTTGCTGATGATTTTGTGAGGCAAATTCAATGCTGTGCCCAACTGTTGTGCTGTTAAACATGACTTTTAAAATATTCGAGAGCTTTATGTGCCTCACTACACCCTCTGTATTGAAAATAATGGGCTTCTATCCAATTAAAAACGGCATTCCATCTCTGAACTATTATTGGTATCTCTGATTAAGCTTAATTTTGCCATATGCAGATGCAGGCAGCACAGTGAGAAAAAAAAGAAAGCTTTGATTCATTAAACTTTCATGGGTCTAGATAAAGATTGGAAATGTATTTCTAATGTGCAAATGTGTAAAAAAATTAAGATAAATCATATATATATATAGATATATAGATATATATATCTATTTACTGGCAGCCCAAAAATGTGATAGCATCAGAGACAACATTTTTAATAGCACCTCTTGAATGTTGATTGGCAGTAATTGTTCTGCAACAATGGCGTCAATCCAGCACATGAGCGAGTGATTTATTTGACCACCTGCTTTGTTTAAATCCTAATTTGGTTATCTCTTTTTGTGTGACGGCTTCTCATGTCCAAGCCCGTTTTTGTGGCAAAAGCACACACTCAAGAAATGCAAACAACCTCTGTGCTTATAACAAAGCGATGGGATCGTTTACAACCGAGATGCCGCTCAATCACTGTCTGAAAATCATTCTTTTCCCAAACATACTGCCCAAATTCTCATGCAGTACAAGTAATAAGCAGGATGGCCGCCCAAGTAACCCACATAGAGTCTTTGTTAATTAAAAGATTTGCAACTACATGTGTCTGCAGATAATCAGAATGACTTCTGCAGCAGCACTCCCACATGCATCGGCACACCAGAGCTCATTTACTTGCTGGAATCTCATGTTTGTCTAGAATTAATCTATCTTGTCACAATTGAGTTAATTAATTAGTGTTTTAATGCTGCTCTTTATAATTGCAGATGAATCTGCACGCAGAGTAATCACATTAATGCAAATACAACAGATAATTGTTCTCCAAACTTCCTCACCAGTCGCAGGAAATATTACTGGGGCACAAATCTTGGCTGTTCGTAAAAGACACGCTAGATGGCACCATTGAGCAGAGTTTCTCCTCACGCCTGCCATAACGGCCACAATATTGTTCAATTAACTGTCTTGTGCTGGTGTCCTCTCAGAGAGAATGTACGTGCATTTGAGGAATAGATGACACGCGGAGCTCCATGATACCCTCACGTGTAAGATGAATGCTTTCTAAGTGTTGCTGTGGTGAAACAAAAGGTCACAATGTTTTCAACAAGTACAAGCAGGGCGCTGTTTAAAAAGCTATTGCTATTTGCATATATCCAGTGTCAATCAGAAAGGGGACATTTTCTAGTCTCCCCAGGCCCCTGATAATGATTAATTTGTTTTTTCTCAAGAGGTATCAACAGGACGACCTTAGAGGCTTCTTTCACGAAATGTCACAGATTGTACTTTTCCAATGAGCGTTTTCCACTCCTACTGGATTTATAGTGTCCTGCTTGTATTCTACCATTGTTGCTTTTGTGAGAGAAGTCATTTGAATATTAAAAAATAAAATGGTTTTGAAATTGTGCTGCCTGCATATATGTGTACGGGAATTGCTGGAACCATATACATTCACCAACTATATATATATATATAATTTATTTATAAAGACACTGATGTTTTTTTTAAATGTTATTAGTTTTTATTGGTAAAAAACTGTTGTGCATGGGAAGTATTTTAATTATTTTGCCCCACTCTTAAGGTGGAGGATGACAACTCTAAAAATAAGGAGGTGCAAATCAACCTGCAAATTACAAGAACATTTATTCCATGTGTTCAATTCAAAATGAATACCTTTTGTAGTAGTCGTAGTAGATAGTCTTGATCATAATCATAAAGTCATAATTTTGATGTTGTGATGGCACTTTGGTGAGCGATGGCATGACGTGTCTGTCAGTGGACCCACTTTTGTGGCAGTGGAGTGTTTGTGTAGACTATTGAGTCAAAAATTTTAACTTAAATGTTGCTGTTCATCTGAGTGAGTATTTAGACCCAGAGAGTGACTTTTTATGGCTAATCTATCAACTTTTTTTCAGTGTTCTTTAAAACTTGCCACTTATTCCCTTACGTTATTCACAACTTTCCTCGCTGTGTTGAAGTTCATATGGAACTTCAAGACTTTAGTGACAATTGTTTTTGTTCCTGTTGTTTAACCACATTGCCGGTGTTTTCAAGAATATACTGTATGTATCATGTAGCAGTCTTTCTACATGTTCCATCATTCCCTCATGTTGTTCGTTTATCTCATCTAATGATCTGCACTGATAGATAAGCCAGATTAATAAATATGCAAGCAAAGTGTGCAGCTCGACACGGCACAGAAGCAAACAGTACATTGAGAAGGCAATCGGACCTTTTGGGCCTTTAGTTGAATTTTCTTTTACATCTGCATCTTCTGACCAACAACAAATACACAGAAAAAAATGGTGTGTTGAATTTACAACATTTTGCTTCGTCAAGTGGTTGCAGACAGTAGAATCGTTTGTATTTAGATACATTTTTTTGAAGTAGATGTATTATCTACCTAAAACAAATCCAGATGATTTTATTTCGTACAACTACATAAAATTAATAAAATAAATAAAATTTGATAAATTCAACCAAAAAAATGTCTGTGATAATGGCAATTTATTAATCTTTTAAAACTGTCATATCAAATCACATATATCAATATATCAATATATCAATATATATATATATATATATATA
>NW_017806221.1:917997-930596 GCF_001891065.2 Hippocampus comes
TATATATAGATAGATAGATAGATAGATAGATATCTACACACACACACACACACACACACACACACACACACACACACACACACACTCTCACATTACATATACAGTATATATACAAATACGTACATAGAAATATAACCACTATACATTAACATATTTCACTGGTGAATTAGGACAACAACACTTTTTTCGTTTTTGAAATAGCAGTACAGTATTCGAATTGAAGTGTGGATGCTCTGACATGTAGGCATATGTTGCCTTTTTATAGCATGGGCTACTGTATTGGTGACCATCTCTGCTTTAATACTTTGGGCTTTTGCCTGGCCCCCAGCTCCCAGCATGCTTTGAAACATGTAAGTCTCCTTTCAATCAGTTTTCGAGCATGGCATCGATATTGGCTACATTTGTGGCAGAAGAGGCGATTTGGCAGCTCTGTTTGCAAAGAATTGCCATGGGAGGGGTCGGCTTGACCCAGCTTTAATGCAAAACTGAAAAGGAAACAAAAATGCTACTATATTTAACTAAATCTGCAGCTTACTGGTGAAAACACATGATAATGATATCCTCTTAACACTCCTTGCTGCAGCATTACAGCCCTCACAGCAGCAGGGGCCAAGATTCAAGACTAGAGCGAAGCCACAGTTATTACAGCACAATTATGATGTTGTGGCTGTGTTTCTGGCCCTGTTCACCTCATTCGGTCAAAAGAGCAATGCTACAAAATTAGCAATTAAAGAAGCAAAGCACTGGATTTCGAAAATTGTGTGCTTTAAAGTGGTTTGTTCGATTTTCTGCTGGGCTATTCACTGTGAATATGTTTTTCCTCCGCAGCAAGACATTTTCATAGCTCCACGTGGAGGTTCTCTCTTACCAAAATTTTGCATCTTAATTGGCATGTTTTTTTTTTCTTCGTGTGTAATCTTAATTAGCGATTAGTTTGAAAAATTCTCATGCTGATTTTTTTTTTTCCTCAGTGGAGGATGTTCTGTTATTCTAATTAAGCAGAGGTCAGATTTATTAACTCAGCAGGAGTGTGTCAGGACTGTGGAAATCTGTAACGATGCAACACTTTGTGTAACTCCGCTCCACCCATTGATTCGTTTATGAAATCACTTCACTGGGAAGGGAAGATGTGCCTGTTGATGTTGTTTGTTGCTCACTGATTGACCTCCACTATTCAAAGCTGACCTCAGATGAGACCATCCTCTCGGATGTGTGAAATATATCAAAGAAATTAGGTGAACTCTATGAAACCAAGAAGAGGGTCGAATTAACAGCAAGTGAGTCGACAAGTATCAAGCAGCTCACACAGAAGAAAGACCAGCTCGACCAGACTATAAATCAAAATGTGCCTCCGATATCTCATTTCAGATCTTTTGACAGAAAGTTGCTTGCAACATGCCACTGGATGCACATCAAGTGCACAGCAGAAAGATTCAATTTAAAATGTTCTCTTGGATAGCACAGGCCTAAATCATCAACGCCATAAATAAGGTCACACGAGCAGTGAAGACCTTTGCCATTAAAAAAAAAAAAGTTATGTTGCTTTTGAAATATGGCTATTTCACTGCAGGTGGCAGAACTTCATCCAAGTTGGGAGGATGATGCTTTTTAAAGTAGTGGTTCTCAAACTGGGGTCAGGGTACACCTTGGGGTCTGCGATCCTTTGCTTGGTGTCCTTAGAATAATTTGCATATTATGTTGTATTTTATTATTTTAAAAAGACAGAAAAAAACAAATTAAAATTACTCCTACTTTGCTCTGTGCCAATCAAATCCTCTAATATAAATGACATTGCATGCAAATCTGACAAAGTTTTTATTGTTATTTTTATTTATTTATTTATTTATTTTTAAGAACAGAAAGTGTATTATTACAGGAATATAGTCCCTTTTTTTAGGACTAAGGGTTTTTTTAAATATATATTTTCCAAAATAAAGGCCATCATTTTATGAGAATATATTTTTATTTTACGTGTTTGTGCTGTTGTGGAATGTAGCTAAATCCTAGCCAATCGTAGCGGATCCCCTCATTTGCATTAAAATGAAGGCAGTCTAAATGTAGGCAATTCTTAAGGGGTTGCGGAATCAGAAATAGACTGGCAAATTGTGTTTGTACAGCTAAACTGCAAGACCTCCCCTTGTGGATGATATAGTCAGCTGCACATGTGGGCAATTGGACCTTTGCAGCCACGACTGTGCGTCTGTATTTGACACCCAAAATAGATGTGGTGTCTGGTTTTTCTCACTAAATTGGCAGGTTTAACAGGGTAGTGCAATTGAAAACACCCTCGGTCTGACGGAACACCTGGCATTGCGCAGCGTGGTCGATCAAATTCACAAACATGCAAAACTAGAATTGTCTCAGCACAAAAATGGAAATGTGTCCATTTTTGCACTGGATACAGTCTTCTTTTTGTGACCAAATTATCAGTTGCGCCGGGGTTACAGCAGCTCCATGCGCCAGAACGCCCAGTGAAGTGCATTGTGGTCCCAAACACATTTGACAAAATTAGCCTTGGCACCAAAATGAAGATGTGACCGTTTTTTGGACGTGCGCATGGGCACCTACCTACGAAGGGCCCTCTGTCTTTGTCTTGAACAAATACATTTTTATCCTTGTAAAATTACGTCTCATTACCTGACAAAATACGTTGTTCTTGCAAGAATTGCATCTTCATCCATCCATTATCCGAGCCGCTTATCCTCACGAGGGTCGCGGGCATACTAGAGCCTATCTCAGCCGTCTTCAGGCAGTAGGCAGGGTACCCCGTGAATTGATTGCCAGTAAATCGCAGAAGACTTAACCCCACAGAGACAGCTGCAGTGACTAATAAGGAGGGATTGCACCTTTTACTCTGAAAATAATACAACTGATAACATTACAACTTTGTTTTCCTCTAAAAAGATGATTTTCTTAATGTAGCCTTGCGACTTCTTTACCCTCTAAAAAAAATAGGCAACTTTTTCCACTCAGATACATTTTGAAATACACGTTAGTTATGTTTAACTGTTATTCGGATGATCAGGCGGGGATCCATGGCAAAACTTCTTCCCTGTAAGAGCGCCTGGGACCCGAAACGTTTGAAAACCCTTAGAGACGTGATTATCGCCATTGGAAAATGACAACAGCAATTCAGACATGCTAACTAATGAGATGTTCAACAGCATAATTCCTCGTGAGGTTTTATTGGTCGGACATCTCTGCTGTACATTGAGTCTGTAGCCAGACCATAATCACTGCCAGACTGCTTTTTGCTCGGCTCGATATTTAAAACAAAAAGTGCAGCCATTTCACATCACATGCTGGGAATACCTACAGTTCAGTCGGCAGCTTCATGCATGCTCTGCTATATACTTTATTTTTTTTCTGTGTGGAGACCATGAAAGGAAACGAGGAGGGCTCGGCAGTTCCCTGCAACACTGTCTGTAAAATATGTTGTTCAGTCACTCGGCCAGCTATTTGCTTTGATGTACTTTTTCATGCTTTTGCAGAAACTATTGTGAGCTGATCTTCCACTGTGGTAATATTAACGGCTCAAATTTGGGTTAAAACATACAGTATGCTAGAATGTATATTCGGGATTTGTTTTTTGGGTGGGTGGGGGGGGGCTGAATTAAAAAAAGACATAACTTTTTGTTTGATTTCATGTCCATTTGAACTTATTGACACATGAAGTATCGAAAATGAATAATTTAAAAAGACAACAATAATGATTATGTTTTCATAATGTTTCAACATATGCATTTTACAGTGAATATTTACTATTGTGGATGTATTTTGCTTTTTCAAATATGTGCTTTTGGCATAATATGCTAATGAATCATCCTATTCCCCAGCATGCCGGTTGACATAGATGTATCAAAAATGTGGCTGAATATTTTGTTTTTTTTCTGTAAAAACAAATAAAACAAAAAAAAAAACAATAATTAGAAAATAAAGTGCCTGCATCACACTGAGGGTTTGTTATATTCTGTCCCTCATATGTAGATTTTCCCATGTTAATCAAAAGGCTTATAATGATGCAGTACAAGTCTACACTTCTGTAAACCACAAAGATGAACATATGGTAAATTAATACCTCTCCAACAATGCACATATTATGTTTGTAAAGACAATTGACATTTTTCTTGGTCAGTGAGTAGAAATGTTGGTTGAAAACCACAGACAGAACTTTGTGTAAGATTGCTGCTGTAGACTGTAAATTTCCCCAGTGTGGGACAAATAAAGGATATCTTAATCTTATCTTAATCTTAAAATGCTATGCTGACTAAATCTATGTTTGTGAGAATGATTTCTGAAACTGGACATTTTTTTTTTTTTTTTTTGGTCGTGTGGCTCGAGCGGCTTGCGCAAGCTGCGGTCGGGGGGCCTCTGACTTGCTGACACTGTGACTGATCGTGAAATCTAGCAGGTGCATTTGGCGTGCATACCCGTGATCAGTACACCACCATGCTTGTCTTCTTAACTGGCTCTGTAATAAGCTCCTTCAGAGATCAGCCTCGATGCCACCCCTCAACCCCTCCCACCTCTCTACTGATATGATCTGGAGTATGTCGTTCTCTCCTTCCTTTTATTTCCAACTCAGTTCGTTTTCCTTAAGAAAAATGTCAGTTTAATCATATCTTAATGCTTTGATAATGGGCCCTTTTTTTTTATTTATTTATTTTTTTTTACGGGCAACGAAGAACAGTCACTTCAGTGTCTTAAAAGCCCGTGCTGTGGAGGGAAGGAGAGACTGTCTCTAAATTAAATTTGCACAGGCTCTGCCTCAGTGGTGCATTGTGTGTGTTTGAAACTGAAGCGCTTTTCACCCCTCTTGACAATCACACAAAACATGTAATAGTTTCATGCGCGTAAGTGGAGACTATTAATATTTAAATGTCAGCTTGTTTGATTTCAGTAATTGTGAGGTTTAAATTGGTACTAAACAGCCTTCTCACTGCTCTATGTCAGGCCAGATCCACTTTTTGTGTTTATCGTTGCTGCTTTACCTCAAATAATGACTGGCAGAGACATGTGGTGTTATACAAGAGATTGTTTTGGGGGTATATTTCTCTTCTATGCTATTATAATTTTCCAATGCAAATAATTTTAACAGCAATTGCCAGAGGTACATCTTGAGACGAGAGTGAAGAAATAAATTATTTGTACAGTGTACCTTTGTGACTGTCAGTCACCTTTGCGAGTCGCCCTTTTGCAAGTGTGTGTGAGTGTTTGTGTGTGTGTGTGTGTGTGTGTGTGTGTGTGTGTGTGTGTGTGTGTGTGTGTGTGTTTGTAAATCTCCCAAAACAACCCCTCCAATCACCTGTCAATCACATTGACGGGCAGGTGAGACGACAGTTGCCCACAATTCTTTGCATACGCTGCAGTAAGCGTGTATTGGAATGATATAACAAACTCTCCATTGAACTTTCCTGCTCTTATACTATTCAGAACTCAAACAAAGCCCCCAATAGATATAATATGAATAATTGAATCTTGGAGGGAAAAAAAAACTTGTAGCAGCGCGACCCACTTGCAGCCATTTAGCAAATGCGAAGGAGCCCGAGAGCATATTTAAACAGCCCCGTGGCTCTCCCATGTTGCTGTCAGTCCACCGTGAGAACAGCAAATGCTGGCTGCTTCCTTTGTTTTGACCTACTGGTAACTTGTTATTGCACTGAATCAGAAGGATGGCTGACAAAACCAGCACAACAAAGGGAGAGGGGGGAAAAATACGAGCTTAAGAACAAATAGCCATTTCTGGTAGAGTTTGGAGTTCTAATCAGTGCCGCAGAAGCTGCAGTGGAGGGAATGGAAGTCTGTGTGCAAAACATTATCTGCGTCTCAAGATGGATCCTTGACTAATCCTGCTGTCTGAGCTCAATGCTCCCAAGATGCTCAGAGAGAAGGAACACTAGAGGAGAGGAAGTCGCAAGGGGGAGGGAAGTAGACCACAGATTTTATGAAGAAAAAAAAACAAACAACAAAAACAAAACCAAAAAAAAAAAAAAGTGTTTTCTACCCACAGATGATATGCAGAGGCACACTTTGGTCCTAAATGCACTCTATTCAACAAACAAACATAGTTTGATAGATATAAATTATCGATGATTAAAGTTTCAGTCACAATTATTGTGATAAGCTAATTCTTCGACTCAAACGGACACCATTTCAAGAAAAAGCCAAACCAAACTGTGTAGAAGACATGCATCTATCTGTTATCCCCTCATTACTTTTGCATTTGCTGGTGCAGCTTGTGGTGGATTTGTTATTTATTTGACAAAACGCAAGCTGTCACACAGTTGTGTGGCTCCACATGGAATGCTGTCCTCTTTGATTCCGACTAATAGAGTCCCACCAAACTACATAATGTGTTATATGAAAAGCCTCTAATTTTCAATCATCTTAAAGGAGCCAAACGTACTACAAGAGAGGATGCCCATGCAATGACACCCGCAAAAACAAAAAAATGGATGTGGAGACAAAAGCCATCACAAAAACATGCCTGGACATGAAACTAATTTATTTCCACAATCATTTGACTGTGACTCACAGAAGCACTGCATTTCTGTGCTTGCGCATGAGAAACACAACTGTGGCTAAAAGAGAAAATATTCCCTCTAACGTTGAATCCATTGCGACTGTTCCTTTTGTCCTCGAAGCTTGGTCCGGACAGACCAGCCTGAGATGGTGCGGAAAGCCCCAAATTGGAAGCACGCCCCAAATACGAATGGCATCATTCATTCCTTATTTCTCAGATTGGTTTGAGAAACTCTGAAGAATTTTCAACACATCATCCCGGTACACTGCAAACCTGGAAACATCCTGAGACATAGGATAGTACACCTTAACCTGATAACATGGTAAGGTGTCCTCTGTAGTGACCGTTGTCCCTGAAAGGGTTAAAGACCAGCCGCCACTCATTCCCAGAAAAGCATTCTGGTGTGTGTGAAGAATGTTGGGCTACCCCAACAGGTCAAGACTTTGCTGTATACCTGCACCTTAAAAAGAAGCACGCTTTTGAAAAAAAAAAATGGACATATTCACCATCTACCTATCCCCCCCACACAATGTTGTCTTTTCATCCATTTCAAAGAGACTCAATGATTGTGCCTCCAACAAATAAAAATAATGCCCTTTCTGGTTGCTAGCAGCAGCTCCGCTAACTTTTTGTTACTGAAAGGAATATTATTTCCACCCAACGACTTCCGTTGATGGACAGAGGCCTCTCCGCAGTGCCTCTTCCCGACTGTCGTTTGGCATTCCAAAAGAATAATAATAACATTCATGGTTTGGCCGCGCCTCCAAATGGAGCATAAATAGTCGAGCTTGCCACACCAACTCAGGCTGGTGCAGATTGATTGACAGAATATATATATATCAAATATAAATGAAAAACAGTAACATCAAAAAAACAAAACAAGCAAAATGTATTTTAAAGAATTAGAAAACACTGCATCCATCATCACTAAGATGCTTGATGAGGACTAGGAAGAAGTAAAATACATATTTAATCCTATCGTTTAATTTCATTTTCATTATGAACTAAAACAATGGATATATTGGATAATTTCATCACCATCTAAGCCAGATCCAAGCAAGCCTTGTTGCATGAAGTGATGAAGCCTGCTGGGATTGAAGGCGAACGTATTCTAAGACTACCACAATAGTCCACTTGTGATCGATTCGGTGCCCTGAGAATGAAATGAGCTGGATGAACGAGAATATTCACAGGCATGTTCCTCATAAGTATCCTGAGGTGTTTTACACTTTTATCTCATCAGATTTGGTATGCAGTATCTTCAATTCATTAGGAAACTCTGCTGACATGCCCATTAAAATTGCATGTTCATGGCAATTTAATTTGCAAATTTCAGAAGGTGACTAACATCGAGGAGAAGAGTGTGTAAGATGTCACAGACTGCTGCTTATCAGGACCCTGTAAAACTGTCAGGTTTTCCATTGAGATGAATGCAAAACTGGCCACAGGGTTATTTTTAGACTTGGCTGCAGGATAGAAAGTTTCCGAGCCCCATAAGTAGGTCAGCTCACATTGGCGTTCACATTGCTGTTATGTACAATTACTGAAAAGTACCATCTCTGGACCAGAGCAATTTTTAATCCGTGTTGGAGTCAGTTCCACTCCGACGAATTTAAGAAATCACTGTTAATCCACAAGGAGTTTGATGTGCACACTTCTGGCATTATTTTTGCCCAATGGGCACACCAATGTACTATATCTATATGTTATATTTGTAGTGCATTCTATACTATGTACAGTTCTTTTTCTGAAACTTTATTATTTGTTTTTTCGTTTCTACCCTCCCCCACCCCCCTCCAATTTTGCTGCTGTAGACTGCAAATTTCCCCAGTGTGGGACAAATATCTTATCTTACCTTATTTTAACATTGACCGACCGTCATTTTACACACTGTGATGCACACGCAACACACAGTGGCCACTTAATTCGGCGTGGTGACATGAGATGGACAAAATCATGATCACATCATAATCACTGTACAGCCACAATTATAAACCCCTTTACTAAATAAAGACCTCTCAGTGCAATTGTGTGTTTTTGGTATTGATTGGATAAATTAGATCTTGTTAAAGCTAATTTGTATGCAACGGACTTTGAAAGACTGTCTCATTAAAATATGTAATTGCCCGAGAATCAAAACATCACAATAAATGTTTTAAAGTGAATTTATCAGGCTTGATGAAAAATGTCACAAGTTCAAGACCATTTCTAGACAATTAAAGTGTGGCATATTGTGAGAGCAAGCCGAGTAAAATACATGGTTGTTGTGTGGATAGACTGTGTTGGAAGTGGGCTTTCAGTTGCATTAATAAAAGTAACAGGAGCTGGTGACAGCATTGGAGTGAAAATTATGAGCAGCCGTTACAGTGGCTGGCCTCTATTCCAACTTTGACAGGTAAACAATCTAATTGATCTCACCAGATTGTTCAGCGCCATATTTCCAGTCTTCTATTCTGCTGAACAGACAAGCCCATCATGTGTCGCACTGAAAAAAATGTCAGAGGAGTAAGAGTAATTTATGGTGATGACTGACAAGTGCAGGCTCCTGTTCAGTGGGCTGAGCATTCATTAGAAAACACATTTTCAGATTTCACCATGCGTTCGGGTTTTGTACTTTTTGGGCAGACTAATTCAAACAAATATCGTTTGAATTCTGCAATGTCACAGAAATGTGCAGAAGGAACTTAAACCTCGATTGACACATCTCTGCGAGCCGACTTTTTTTTTTTTTTTTTTCCATTGACAGCCATCTGTGCGGATTCCTTTCACTCTCCACTAATGAGCTGTGGAGTAAGGAGACCCAATCCACACAGGCTGGTCCCTTGGGCCCCGTGCAGCTGCCGGGCACACACATATTGTATGTGTGCACACAGCACATGGCTTCAAAGTATGTTTGAAAGGATACTACTCTAAGATCTGAAGTCACAAAACTTCCCATTGAGAACCTGCCATCATCTTGTACCACATAATGTCCTGCATGTCTACTGCAGCAGTGCCAACATTAGTGGGGAAGACGAAAAAAAAAGCCCAATATCACAGAAGAGATTGATTAGACAGAGTAAATCTGAGAACATATACAGTATATGCTGCCCACAACAGAATTGGAGTGGATAGAAGTTATGCAGGCATTATGTTTTTAAACTAAACAACTCTTTGACCCATTTCTGGTTATCCATCCATCGATTTTCGATACCAGATATTCTGTTCTGGGTTGCAGAGACCATGAGTCTATCGCCGAGGACACATACTGGGACAGACAACCTCTCACAATCATCACATAATGGGAATTAACCACTCACTGCTTGCACAAAAGCACCAAACCCCAATTTCAATGAACTTTGGACATTGTATATGTCATGATTCTGTTCTTGACCAACAGGTGGCACTGTAGAGCTCTCCCTGCAGGTGCACACCTGTTGGACGTTATCTAATTATTGCTTTAAAATGACTCAGCAGACCACTCGGTGTCGGGTCATTGTTTGCTTGTGTCATGTGAGTTGCTGTCACAGTTTCTGTTGGTTTGTGTTTATCACGTTGTTTTTTGCTTATGCCATGGTTTTGTTTGCTACTTTGGATTCGTTTTGTTTTCCAAACTTGTGTGTTCTGGATTTCGTTTCCTTAGTATTTTAATACACTTCTTCAAGTACACCCCGCTCCTCCCGCCTGCCTGCTTTTTTTAGGGTCCACCACCAGCACGCAAACGTGACCGTATAAAACTTAAATGTAACCCTTACATGCACCTTGTAACCTGATAACACGATAAGCTGTCCACTGTAGTAACCGCTGTCCCTGAAAGGGTTAAAACAGAATACAGTGATTTGCAAATCCTCTTTAACTTATATTCAGTGAAATACTTGAAGATATTTAATGTTCAAAATGTTTAACATTATTTTCTTTACTTTTGTTTTGTTTTTGGATGTGAATATTCTAAGTTGGATCCCTGCAACACATTCTAAAAAAGCCCGGACAAGGCCAACAAAAAAAGGACTTTTTCTTTGTAGTAAAAGAGTGTGTGAACACAACACTGGCCTATTAGCAGCCCATACCTCTAGCCAATTGAAGATGTGTGGCACTTTATAAAGCGGATAATATCGCAATCAAGACGCCAGACTGTTGAGCCAGACTGATGTGTTGTTCATCAAGTCAGAATGGGAAAGTCCACCTACAACGCTTCAACAGTTAGTGTCTTCAGTTCCCAAATGTTTATTGAACCTTTTTAATGGAAAGGTGACATCAACATATATACATCGTAATTCTCGGACTATAGAGCGCGCTTAGTTATAAGCCGCAAGTGCCCACATTGTATCATGAGATATTTACGAAGAAAGACAGTACACACAAAGCGTTTTCAAAGTTTTAATCACATACCTTAATTTTTCTTTCCAAATAGTGCCTGTAACACGGCAGCACCATAGCAGTGAAACAGCATTAACAGGGCTAAGTAAAAAAAAAACCCATAAAAGTCACTATTCGCCGTCAAGTAATGCTTTCTTTTGTCTATGAAAAAAAATCCTCGCTTGCCGTAACACTCGGCCAATCATTCCTTCATTAGGCTTTCTACAATCTACGCTTTCGTGTCAACTTTTACAACACGTATACCTGTATATCAAGTTGTCTCACGACCTTTTATGGTTTAGAGCTCCCTGGCGGCCATCAGAAAAATCGTTATATAGGCCGATTCATTAAATAAGCAGCAGAGTTGAAAGCGTGTGACAAGAGTCGAGGCTTATAGTCCAGAAATTACGGTACATGTAACCATGCCCTTGTCCCAGATTTTTTGGAACGTGTTGTAGGCGTCAACTTCAAAATGGGTTTCAACGTTAATCAGTTAGAATGTTCAATATCATGTTTTTGTAGGACTGTATATTCAATTGAATATAGGTTGAAAATAAGAATAAGAATAAGAATAAGAAAACCTTTATTCGTCTGACAATGGAGAAATTCCCAATTTACAGCAGCAAAGTTATGAAAGGAAGAAAGTAGAAGAAAAAAAAGTATAGGAGCTGCTGTAAAGGCAGCCACTCTAACGGCACACCATCTTGAAGTCATAACAACATAATAACAACTCACATAAAACACAGACAGTCATTCAATCTTAACTACTTTTCTGCATACTCTTTGTTGTTTGAAGCTGTTATAAATGAAAGAGGAGAAATGATTTTATTTGATTGTGTTTTTATTCACATCAAACAATTTACATTGTCACAATGTCCCAAGTTGATTAGAACTAGTTTGTAGATACAGTATAGACATGATATCAATTCAACCATGCATTTTCTAAACCACTTTCCCTCATTAGCTCTGAGTAGCTGGACCCGCATGGAAGCATGCACAGTGTGTCATAGCATCAAAGATGATTCTTCACAAATTATGGGCCACTTTGTGTTGGTCTATCACATAAAATGAAGTTTGGAGTTGAAAGGTGACAAAATTTGGCACTCTCCTTTAAGAACAGCTTCGTACAGCCGAAGGGGTCCAATCCAACACCTGATTGAGTATCCGTCTTCTGTCATTACTTGAGGATTTCGTTCTTGATGAATGCATATGCTTGGTGCGAGTGCTTTTCATTTATTGGAGATAAACAGAGGTAACAAATTTCTAAATGTCATCAGACTTTGCATAGCTTTTCACACGTTTGCTCACCTTCTCAAACCTGTAAATGTGAAAAAATGTGGAAATCTATTTGATCACCATCAGCACTCGGAGCTGGAATGCCACTGATACAGTGTGTGAATAGAAAGAGACAGGAAGAGCCTAATCAATGTTCTCCAGGGCTGGCACATGCCTTGCCTTTGTTTCTTTTTGTAAATACAAGCCTCTTTAACATCACAATATAAGCCATTATCTCTCCTGGCAAGGTAAAATTTTTTTACGGAGGTGGGGTTGGGGGTGGATTGGTACGGGTATGCTGCACAAAAACATATTTTTCCCTAAGCCTGGAGCAGATCAGTCAGCCGAGATCTAAAGACATGCAAATATTACTGCAAAAAAAATAAAAAACTAGCAAAACTCATTCTAATTATTCCATATCAGCACATTTGCATGGAATGTGTGTGTGTGTGTGTGTGTGTGTGTG
>NW_017806221.1:930657-959830 GCF_001891065.2 Hippocampus comes
TGTTTGTGTGTGTGTGTGTGTGTGTGGGTGTGTGTGTGTGTTTTTTTTTCAGAAGGGAAGAGTTTATGATCAGGAGTGCCTGGACAAGGGGGCTGTTTAGGAATTCACCACATTTTTGATCTAATCACAAAATCAAAATATTCATGAAGCACAATGATATCTCCCAGAAGCAGGCAGCTAGCCATTAATTTTCAAATTCAGGTAATTTATTAACACTTATCAGAGGCTGAAAAAGCCTTGCTCTGTGTTCACAAAGTGTGCAAGAGGGAGAGAGGAGTTCAGGAAAACTGATTCCAGATGATTTATAATGGTGTGCAGGGTGCATTTTCAACCAGGTATTCAATTAGAATGTATGTCCAATTTTCTGTTTGAGATCTACAGTTAAAAACTCTATTAAAGCAGTATTTTACATATCTCACATTCACAGCAAAGGTGATAACGGTGGAGCTTTAACACTCATTTGCTTGAAAAGAAAATTGTGTAGCGTGCCTAATTAACATTTTCGACTATATATTGTACAATATGTATTATTATGCATTTCAAAGTATCATCTAATATCTATGCTAGCAGAAACGTGGTGTTCGCGGAGACCGTTTCTGTTATGAAGCTCATTTGCACAGTAAATATATGGCATCATTTCAATGATTGGCTTTTTGCTATGCCATTCATTCATTCTCTATTCTGACGACTCAAGAGTGGATGGCTGTACACCCTGGACTGGTCGCCATCTAATCGCAGGGCACATACAGACCATTCTCCCCCACTACCTATGTACAATTTTGAGTCTTCACTTAACAGGCATGGTTTTAGAATGCGGGAGGAAGCTGGAGTGCCCGGACAAAACCTGCACGGGTCAGGGGAGCAAATCCCACACAGGAAGGCCAGAGCCAGTAGTAAGTAAGAAGTTTAATTCTGACCAGAGTTGTTTTTCATTAGCAGGTTGAATGACACATAACAATCTATGAGTCACACAGAGAGAGAGAGCACAGAAATATGATCCACAGTTAAAGACATAAGGACTAACAGATAAATACAAGTGCAGAAAACATACATTTTTAAGAGTGATATCATTAACCTTAGGTGTGGCCGAATCAATAGTTTGAAACATTCATAAACCCTTTCAGGGACAGCGGTTACTGCAGTGGACAGCTTATCATGTTATCAAGTTACAGGGTGCATGAAAGGGTTAAAAAGAAAAAAAATGGTGCCTTTGCATTGTACAGTATTCATTCATATGCAATGGTAACAGGATTTGCAGTAAATGATTCCTATGAAGGATGGTGGAAGGACAGGCTGCAAAAAAAAAGGACACCTGATGTCTGTCTGCCCGTAATATTGTGAGGTGGACTCAACCAGCCCCTGAAGCTGAGCCTCCCGAGCTGAGCTCTGATCGCAGCATGATAACGACCAGATGGATCGATACACATGTTGTAAAGGTTAAATGATGTTACGTTGTTCGTCAGCATGATACTGACACTTGCACTGCCCTCCCGTCTTCCTTGCTCCCAACAGTGTTAAAGTTGATGCTCTCCAGTGACCTCAGGAAGAGGGTCAAGTGTTGAAATCAGTGAACCAAACCGGAACAGAACACTGTCTCAATTGTGCGGTAGGCTTTATTTAAAAGAATAACAATAAAAATAAGGCTCTAGATTTTAGGATGCAGACCATTCCAGCTTCAAATTTTGATTTTCAAGTATTGTTCTGCAAAATGATTAGATATAATGCATTTCACTTCGCTCATTTCGCATTTTGTAAGGACGTGGTTTAATCACCGACGGTGTCGTGGTACATTTGCCGGATTTTCCCACTCAGTGACAGTGTGAATGAGAGAGTAAATGGTTGTTTGTTTCTGCACCCTTTGGTTGACTGGCGACGAGTCTGGGGTGTAGTCTGCATTTTGCCCAGCCAGAGGTTCCCAGGATAGGCTCCAGCTCCCAGCAACATTGAACATATATGTAGAAAATAGATGAAGGTTTGTTTGCGCACCTCGATGTCATGTGGCGTATGTCACAGTCGAATTTGTAGGTAGGGATTGAAATACAGGAGCTGCTCTCAAATACAATAGAGGCCTATGTCTTATATTGCAATCCATATTAGTACATGCAGCAATTACCAGCTTAGTCTGCGCTTGCCTGCATGTTGACGACTTTGTCTCTTGTTTCGAAGGTGCACAACTTGCAGTCCTAGAGGATTATCAGTGCTCCAATTACATAAGTGAACAAATGAGATACAAAGTCACACAGTAGCAACCTCTATCCCCACGGGGAGAATCACAGGCGGAGGGAAATATTCCCTAATTCCCCGTGGACTGCCTGAACATCCCTGCTTGTCTGGAGAGAGCAGAGCGGAAGGGCTAATGCAGAGTCAAATGACAAAATGAGTTCTCCGAAAGGTCTGAGTGGCAAGTAGCTAATTTGCGGTAATTGTTAAGTAAGGTACTCGCTTTTCGACTCAATGTTAAACATGAATGTTAAGCGTGTGTGATTTCTGTTGCCTCGGCCTCATTACCTAAAGCATAAACCCCGTTCATTTTGTATGTTTCAAGTATTTCACCCATATCAACAAACAATATTATAGAGGCCTATTGGACAAGCTAACTGTGCTAACAGAATGTATGTTTCCTCTCTAATTGGAATAAAACTGTGACCGAACAAGCACTTCGCAAAGGCAAAGCACTTGAAGTGTTGGTTTCTTCCACTCACTCACACTGTGCAGAAAATTGAGGTCACGCTGTCATTTGTATTCAAGGTAATGTGGCAGTGCAAATAATAGCCGGGCTTGTTTAACAGAACACGCTCTGGATACATGTTTATGCTTTACAACCTGGCAGCCAATTTACTGAGTGCCAACATCCACACTGCATAAAAATCCCAGCTAAAACCACCAACCGTTGATTTATACCAGATAACAATAAAGCTAACAGATTATTTCGGTCCTATTTCTTCCTAAATATGCTTCAGATGACGTTTGTTTAAATACAGTCACTATACCAAGAATGTCAAATGTCGTTCTTGTCTATCTCTTAGCGTAAATTATTACTCGTTATGTTCGTCTGCGTGACACTGTGATTAAGGCTATGACGCAACATAAAACAGTCCTTGAATGCGTTTATCAATGAATTTAATTTAGTGGAAATGAGCAAATTGAAGTTTTAAAGGAGTCCGATCATTTTAAGAGTCTAAATAACACACAATCTTAAAAGCTGTATCTTCAACGATGATGTTAATATCGTCGCGTCATGTTTGGCACGCTTACAGGAAGATACAGTGAAATAAATGCAAAATAAAAGTCCATTCTCCTTAGAGAAGACAGGCTGAAATCGTTTATCATATAACATTGATCTTATTCTATAGGTAGAACATAAAAATTCTTTTATGGATGTCAAGTCAGTTTTCTCCCTCCCCATCCCAATTAAAACCCACACTAGTGCCTACATGTTTATCATTCTCACTACCTTATATTAACGCCAGTGCTAATAGCGATACTTTCAAAAGACTCTCACCTATGGAGAAAATCTTTTTTTCCCTGCCACTTTATCAAGACGAGTAGGTTAATTAATTGCGTTAACACATTGACTATTAAAGGGCGTACCTTATTAATTAATAGCCTCAAATGCAATTAAATTACAGATACACACACCACTTTAGCAACCAACTTTCCTTAATCCTGTGTAATTTCCAAGGGATTTCAAAAAGGACGAATGCTATTCTATTGTTATGTGTGCAGTTGGCCTTAATTAGGAGGGAACTAGCGGGCGCATCTTTGATCAATTTGCCTGTATACGTGTGTGTGTGTGTGTGTGTGTGTGTGTGTGTGTGTGTGTGTGTGTGTGTGTGTGTGTGTGTGCGTGCGTGCGTGCGTGTGTGAAAGATATTCAAACAGATGAAGATGCTGAGGGATAAGCTAGTTGCTGAATTGGAATGGACACAGCTTAATGAAGACGCTACTGCTCGCAATCAGAAAATTGCGGCTCCGGTGTGAGAAACAGCAGCAGCACAGTCACACACTCATTTAATGAGGTGTCATTTGGAATGCAATTCTTTCACACCTAAGACAGTTCAAACGTCCCTGGTATCTACAGATCATGCCTATGACATGCAAACCACGAGACCACCTGCTGATTCTGTACAACAGCCTCTTTTTTTTTTAAATCATTTTCATTGGAAGGAAACAAATTGTTGTTGTGGAGGAAATTATTTTCCGGTAGTTGCATTCACTTAAATGCAATGGTTCAACCTCAATAAATACTACATGGTGAACTTGAAGCTAGCAAAACAAAAAGCCGCTCATGGGATATGGATGCACATTCAGGATCCCAAACGGTTTCAGATTTTGGGAAGCTGAGGAGCACACTAAGGAATACCAAAGGAATAACATGCACAATGTTTGATTATGTTAATCATAAATCCAATTATGCAATTACAATATAATGCTTGGAAAGGAAGCTGGTCGTCTTACCCTTTGGGTTCTCCGGCAGTGGCACTATTCCACGCCACATTGCAAAAATGGCGTTATGATTAAGACTTTGAAAGCGGATATTCTTACCACAATGTCTTTGTTGCATCACTGTCATGCATAGTTAAATACGTATAACATTGAATGAAAAAAGATAACCATTCTCCTTTTCAAAATCTGCTTGACTAGCGTCAAATCACAAATTACTGACAGTTATGTCAATAAATATGATTTGGATATTGTCAAAAGAGGCTGGTATTAATGTAAAATAAAAATACTGGATAATATAAGTGCTGTAGCGATAGTGTTGTGGTTCACTTGATTTATGTGCTGACAGCATTGCTTCAGTTCCCAGTCAGTGATGTGTGTAAATGTGAATGTGAATGGTTGTCTTTCCCAATTTGTGCGCTGTGACTGACGGGTGACCAGTCAAGTGTGTAGTCTACCTTTTGCACAAAGTCACTTGGAGTAGGCTTCAGCTCCTTGTAACCCTGAGCAGACTAAGCAATGTAGAGAATGGATGGATGGATTCAAGCAGAATGCTCTCTAAAAAATTCAACGACCATATTGTGCCTTTCATCCAAAAAGTCTGACATTTGACCCTCCATAACCTCCATGACTCCAAAAGGCACCAGATTAAAAGATGCAACAGTTAGATTCAGCCATAAAAACACATTTGTACACCCATTAGCCGCTTTAGATTAATTGCCGTGGTTCTCCACGTTATAAAATGGGACATTTGGAAAGAAAGAGTTCCCAGAGATGGACTTTTTTACCTTTAGCTCCCAGATGCTTCCCTGCCCAATGCAGCAAGTTACACAGAAGCGTCCCAGAACCTCACAATCTCCTTCTTGCTGTCACACAATGCATATTCGCCGACAAGCTTACCCACACAGCGGTGCGGCCTTTGGAAACCAGTTTGTTACATGTTTGGGAGACCCAAGGGAGACAGGGACTTATATAATAAATCTGTGAGGGGATGTCATCAGACTTGCTGCTTTGTCGTGTGTTGCCAGCAATGGTGGGAGTCGGTCGACAAACCAACAACAGCGAGATGGGCGGTCACACTGCAGAGATGGCTGTATTTATGACACTCGCAATGCTCATTTCACTCAACTCAAAATGCTGATTTTCACTCAATGATATCCTCCATATTCTCTCCTACACAGCCGCGTACCACTACAAGCACACAATACGGTTCTGTATTTGTCTCTCACAGCCCACTTGCGCACTCCATCTGCAATCAGATGATGAATATTCAATATGAGGGTGAACTTGGACAATTTCATTGGTCGACTGTGACGTGTTCAGTCATTTTGTTGGTCAGCTGTGACAAAACCAGGGGTAAATCTATTGACGGCTTGAAGCGTGTGGGTAAAAATTCATAAATAAACCGTGTCACATTAAAAGCCACAGGGATCAACCAATGAGGAAAGAGTAGTGGCTTACAGTCCGGAAAAATACGGTTCCAGATATACTGACATTACAGAAAAACACTGGTCGCCACGGTGAACTGGAGTTTCGTATGTCCGCCTCATAGTCGAGAGGTCCCCCAACAGTCCAAAAACATGCATGTTAGTTTAACTCAGGCCCCTCAATTGTCGATACGTTTTGTGTGAATGTGAGTGTGAATGGCTGTTTGTCGATATGTCCCCCGCAATTCATTGGTGTCCAGTTGTAGGGCTTACCCTGCTTCTCGGCCATAGTAAGCTGGGATGGACTCAGACTCTCTTGCAAATGAGTAGCAAATGGATGAATGTCAACTTTGGATGGATTTTAAACACTTTCCTTTATTTCAACCAAATATTAAAGTATGAATAAAAGTCATTGTGAATGTGCTCCTTGTCTTACCTGTTTGATTTTCAACCATCAAGTCTGTCTCAAAGACATGAAGAATGTATTATGTTACTGAAAATAATTAAGTGAAATTTTATTCCTTTTAATGCCTATTGAGATGTTTAAAAAGAGTATTTTCACTCCATTTGGTCATTCGGATGCATTCTAATTGAAATACATGGCTCAATGTCCACCCGGCTAATATCAACAACGCAGGGTCTGATCTTGTGAACTCGGCGAGTATGGTCTCAGAACGCTTGTCTCTTTTGTAAATGAAATAGCGATGTACTTGTGATCTTCTCTCCTGACTGTGACATATTTCCGTAAGATGATAGAGGGGCAAAAAAAAAACCTTACAAATGTGAGTCCTCTCCTCTGCTGTCATATTAGCCCTTATGATAGCAGCACAGAATATACCTTGGGATATTTTTCCCAGTCAAGTCTTCAACAAGTCACCAGATGATGCGTCCCTGGTTTATTCTTGCTGACAGGAGCAACATCCAAGGTTCATTTCCACTTTCAGTTGGAACAGGACTTGGGTGATGATGTTTCACAAGACCACAACAAGGTCTTAAGAATGGGCAAGAATGCAAATTGCGAAACGGCCATTGATAACTGTAGCACGGAGCCAATGATGTTTACGCTGTGCGAGAAAACACCCAAAGTTCTGACCTTTCCATGCCAACACTGTTTGCAAACCAAATATTTCTGTTAAAAAAAAAAAATGTTCATGAATGGACTCGTCCGTAAACCAAGTCATTTATAAACTGAGGTTCCACTCCTTTGTACAGAATTCTAATCAGATTTCATCTAGATTTTCACGATATACTTAAAAGTGATAATAAAACTTCAAATATAACTTAAATATGTACATTCTACAGTATTTGAAGTTGAAACAAGTTAGTGTTTGTAATCTGAGATCTCTTTAATTGCTTAATGAGAACAGTCTCTTATGTGTACAATCTACATTTAACCAGAGGGGAATTTGGGTAATGATGCAAAAGTAAATAATTACAGAAGATCACGTTTCTGAGGTTGCAAATATTGTCAACCGTCTTCGCTAGTCCAGGTCCATTTTCAAACCTGTTTTTTTTTTTTTTTTTTTTAAATGTACATAAAGTCCACTCCCCACCCCAACTGTCTGTGTCCACAGTAATTAATGTTGACTAGACTTGAAAGAGTGCGTAGGCTACAGTGGGAGCAATAATTACAATGCGCCTTGAACGACATTTTTGTTTCTTGGTTGACAGTAAGCATAAAAGTACGACTTCTTTGAATGTGCCCAGTGACCAAATATATTTTCACTATTTCAAGCCCATTCTGATCCCCCCCGAGACATCCGATCAGTAACAACTCCCTGATTGGACAAGAAACTACACAACACATTCAAACCAGCAATTAGTTCAAATTAACAGACATTTTCAATAATGTCTTTGCTTAGAAAACCGTCGCTTTGTTGTTCAAAAATTCCCACTTTGGCCTTAGAGTGGGAGTGTTTCCAGCAAATGCCTAAATCCTAAAATAAGTACTGCAATCTTCTGGCACAGGCACACTGTAATGCTTTAAAAACAATTTAGCAACTGTCATCGCCGTAATTACAGTAACTAATTACCATCCTACGCAAACAAATAGCTTAACATAATACGCAGTCCCAATCAATTTCGAAGAAATGGAAATTGTAAAAGTTAACAAAAAAGACAAAAAGACAGAAAACAGAGAGAACATTTTGGGCCGACCTGAAAGGACTACAGGAAAATAAAACACTTTGTTTTATCCACACATAATTCCCAGGGAATATCATATCATAAATATTTGCATTCAGTTGTTATCAGGACATTTGCATTTGCCTCTTATCAGTCAGCAAGCCAGGCACCGGCAGATAGAGAAAGCTGCCTCCACACCATACACACATTTCTAATGAGTCACGTCGCAGGCTGATATCATATTTTGGCTCGAACTTTATCACCAAAAAGAGGAGGTCATTTTCTCCTAGAGTTGGCTCATCTTAGAACTGTCTTTGAGTTTGTTTTTTTCTCTGATGTGATTCAACTCCGATTCATTTTTAGCCCACAAAAAGGATTATTTCCTCTCCTCCCCCATCTGCAACAGTCTCATATCAGTGGCACGTACGCTTGCAATGATTATCATTCTGTCATAAAATATTTCCGTTTTATCAGAGTATTATTTTATTTTCCACAGCATTCATAGGAACAGAGACTCAGGGGAGAGGCGGGGGGGGCGGGGGGGAGAAACTGAGCTCATCTGCATGAACAGCAGTCGTTGTCGGACAGGAGAATCAGCATCTCATTTTCAGGGAGACATGAGCAACAGTTGCAAGATTTCAAAAGCATATTCCACAATAGCAATTTCACGGTGCATTTCGGATTGTAATTATGAATGTACCGATTTTCTTGGTGGAGGTCAAGTAGTATCCCAGTTAAATTCTTCTCTCATTAGTGTCGAAGTTTCTCAATCCTAATGAATTCCTCCCTTTCTTTCTGGCTCGGTGTTTCTCGGAATAATACACAGCAATGCACAGCATTAGACACAATGATCATTTTTAAATTAGTGTATTTACATTTCATGTGACTGAACGTTATTCATTTTATCTTATTTAATTATGAATATGGACAACGACACGCATTTTGTTTAAATGTTGCAAATTTGTCTGACCACATTAGAAATTAAGACGTGTCCATTGTGATTCACACTTGCGTGTGGAATGAGCAGTGCCTACTCTTAAAAAAAAGTGTAAAAAAAACTTCACCAATCATCCAGACAGGCTGCTGTTGAATAAGAACAAACCAATCACTGCTACACGGGTAACTATAGCAATTTAAACTTAAAATATAGCATGGTGAAAATAATATCCATGCAAAAAAATACCTTGTTGGCTGGTGCCGTAAAAGAGGGAATTGAGGTGTCCGGTTGTGATCGCAAGGTCAAGGCAGCCCATCCGTCATCTTTCCACATCAGGACTGAACAACATGGAAACGCATAACTAGAAATTAAAGTGAATGCATGTCTCTGAAATAACGCAAGACCAGTCTTGTAGACCATGTCCAATAATTACAAAACAATCACGTGTCACTCAATCAAATATTATGACCATCATTTGTTTGATGAATATAAAATACAAATATGGACAGAAAACTGATCTGAATATAGCAACCAATCACTGAATTGATTCGGAAAATGAATTAAATCAAGGAAGCGCTTTGGATAAATTTAACCCCTTCATGCTGCAGCAACCAGCATGATAAACTGTCCACTGTCGTGACCGCTGACTGAGCTCATCTGCATGAACAGCAGTCGTTGTCGGACAGGAGAATCAGCATCTCATTTTCAGGGAGACATGAGCAACAGTTGCAAGATTTCAAAAGCATATTCCACAATAGCAATTTCACGGTGCATTTCGGATTGTAATTATGAATGTACCGATTTTCTTGGTGGAGGTCAAGTAGTATCCCAGTTAAATTCTTCTCTCATTAGTGTCGAAGTTTCTCAATCCTAATGAATTCCTCCCTTTCTTTCTGGCTCGGTGTTTCTCGGAATAATACACAGCAATGCACAGCATTAGACACAATGATCATTTTTAAATTAGTGTATTTACATTTCATGTGACTGAACGTTATTCATTTTATCTTATTTAATTATGAATATGGACAACGACACGCATTTTGTTTAAATGTTGCAAATTTGTCTGACCACATTAGAAATTAAGACGTGTCCATTGTGATTCACACTTGCGTGTGGAATGAGCAGTGCCTACTCTTAAAAAAAAGTGTAAAAAAAACTTCACCAATCATCCAGACAGGCTGCTGTTGAATAAGAACAAACCAATCACTGCTACACGGGTAACTATAGCAATTTAAACTTAAAATATAGCATGGTGAAAATAATATCCATGCAAAAAAATACCTTGTTGGCTGGTGCCGTAAAAGAGGGAATTGAGGTGTCCGGTTGTGATCGCAAGGTCAAGGCAGCCCATCCGTCATCTTTCCACATCAGGACTGAACAACATGGAAACGCATAACTAGAAATTAAAGTGAATGCATATCTCTGAAATAACGCAAGACCAGTCTTGTAGACCATGTCCAATAATTACAAAACAATCACGTGTCACTCAATCAAATATTATGACCATCATTTGTTTGATGAATATAAAATACAAATATGGACAGAAAACTGATCTGAATATAGCAACCAATCACTGAATTGATTCGGAAAATGAATTAAATCAAGGAAGCGCTTTGGATAAATTTAACCCCTTCATGCTGCAGCAACCAGCATGATAAACTGTCCACTGTCGTGACCGCTGTCCCTGAAAGGGTTAGAATGTACATGACCGCGTCCACTGTATTTGGGGTGTTTGGTTACGCGTGCCTGATTACCCTAATTGTTTACTGAATTTGTAATGTGCGTCTTTATGTGAGATGCAACGTTCATGGCGCCTGGGCCCGTGAGTTCGGTTAAGCCTTATGCATGTGGGGTCGCTACATTAGGGCCATGTTAGCGAGGGCTCTCAGCGAGGGGTTATGTCCATGCTGACATTTACAACTGGTGAGCTGCCACCAAAGCAAAGAGCTGCTAATCGCAAACTCATGAACAGAGCTAAAGGCTTCAGAAATGAACACGGAGATGGTCTTTGCAGAGCGTGGTGGACGTGTGTCGTCCAAATCAAGCTACGGGGCCAGTGTTTTTGTGAGGATCTCAGCAGGGACTGAGATCCGGAGGATTTGAGTTAAGCTTTAGCAGCTTTTGGAAATAAGCTTGTTTGGAAGAGGGCGCAGGACAGTATAACGTTGGTTTGTAATGGGACTAACAAGGAAGTTCAGAGTGATTTGTCTATTCAATACAAGGTTTTCTCTTCAGCAATACTGACTGAACACAGCAGCTTCTTTCGTGCTATGTACGTGTACGACAGCTTTTTTTTCATTCGAAGAATTATGGTAGATTTAACCTGGCTCAAGTGAAATGGAAGAAGGAAAACTTGATGCTTAAATTGGGTTAAAATGGTTAACTTAGCATCATGAGTCCCACGTTTGGCTGGAAAATTTCCATCATGTCATGTGATGGTCATTGAGTTCATTTTATTATTTTATTTTAATGTATCATATTAAGTTTTCTTTCATCCTTTCACCGTAGTTAGTGTTCTTTGTGGCTTCGCTTTTTCAATTCCGATGTAGATTTAGAGAATAAGCGTGCAGATCATAAAAGCTGTGGTGTTGTGCACCATGTGTGTGTGTTTGAATCAGTTATTACCCTGTAAGCTTCAAAACCGAACTCAAAACTCTCCAAATGTAGTATCTTTCCAGTTAATGCTGGACAGACACGTTGCCCCGAGAGGCGTTTGGGTTTATTGCAGCTCGAAAACTCAATCCACCGTTAATTAATGTAATAAATAATTGATACAGTATCATTACACAGTCGACCGGCCGAACACTATTATTGTTCTACAAATTAGTTAAGTTCACTCATTTTATTCATAAGGTAATTATTTTGATGTGAAAGCCTGAAGTAAAAAAAAGGCATGGCCACAAAAATTTCGTGATGAAATGTCAAGTAGCTTACTCAATAGTGTACAAAACAGAAACAGACTTGTTTGTAGAAAATCTTGTTTGCTTTTTTTGAATGTTATTTATTCAGAGCAGAGTTTTAATAGGTTTTGAGGGTTATATTTATTTTTGGTTATTTATTTATTTTCTCCGTTTGATCATTTGAGTTACCCTATTTGAGTAGACAATGTTGATTGTTTTTCACAAAAATGAATATTTAAGCTGAATGTCTGCTACTGTTCGATCAACATTTTTGAGCAATGTTGTCCCTCTGTGTACCTGTCTGCAAAAATGTTGCCACATGGATTGCATTTCTTCATTGCAACAGTTATTTTATTGATTATTGAATCCCTTTCTCCCTATACAACCCATCAAACCAAAATGTAGCCTTAACCAATGGTTTTTTTTGTTTTTTTTTTGTTCTGCTTTTTTAATCAATTTGTTTATTTTTTACATTTAGCGGTATACGGTACTGATGGTAATGCAAGGACACCTAATAAAAACAGACATCATTATATTCTGTAACCCTTTTATTCTGTTGACCACATGCATGTGCATGTGCGCACACGCGCACACACACAAAAACACGCAGGGAAAATTGACTGTTTGGGTCAGTGGAAATAGCAGATGATGGAAGACATGAACAGTGCAGGGTGGAGTTGGGCTGATTAAGTGATTGTGACCAATCTCGTACTGAAACGCTTTCTTCAATCCCGCAGATAACATCATCCTTGGGGTTTATCTTTGTTCTTGAACTGATTTTAAACACCCCCAACACACACACACACACACACACACACACACACACACACACACACACACACACACACACACACGCAAGTGCATGCATCCACACACAGACAAAAACACACAGGCACGCACATACACAGACACACACACACACACATTAGATACTTCCTGATTCTTTTTGAGACTTATGTCACCCAACCTTTCATTTTGTCACTTTGGTTATTGTTTGGGACGGATTTTAAGATCAGCCATAACCTCACATGGTGGATAATAGAGCCTTGATAAATCGGATCTACAGTGTGGGTTGGCCGTATACTGCAAATATGATGGTATTAATTCAACCCCTCTGGTGTTAATTTCATCACCAACAAAGTGTCTAATTGTATCCACGCTACCTGGTGCGTTAAAGGAGGGTAACATTTCAAACATGCAAGACTCTGGCCCTCAATTAATCCGTTCCAGCCACAAAACTAAGTTACAGTATACTTATCTTTTTTTATGTTATTATTAACTATTATGTGGCTAAAAATAAATTTAAGGCACGGTATTTGGCTGGTTAACATGTCCACCTCACAGTGCAGAGGTGCAGGGTTCAATTCTGTCTCCGGCCTTCCTGTGTGGCGTTTACATGTTCTCTTCTTGCCTGCGTGGGTTTTTTTCGGCAACTGCATTTTCCTCCCACATTCCAAAGAAACATGCATGTCGGGTTAATGGAACACTAAATGTTTGTTCGTCTATGTGTGCCCTTCAATTAGCTGGCAACCATTTCAGGGTGTACCCCGCCTACTGCCTGAAGACCACTGGGATAGGCTCCAGCACGACCCTTGTGAGGATAAATGGATTAGAGGATGGATGGATGGATGGATGGATGTGTGCGTGCGTGTGTGTGTGTGTGTGTGTGTGTGCGTGTGTGTGCGTGCGTGCGCGTGCGTGTGTGTGTGTGTGTGTGTGTGAGTGTTTCGATAGTGTGACGTAAATGTAAATCCCCAGAAAAAGCGTTCACCAGTCAGGTGATCGCTCACTATGCTGATGTTTGCCTTGGACATTTTCGAAGGATTGTTAAAAGCCGACAAAAGCGGACGTCCTTTGCTCAGTTCTTTACAAAACGGCAGGCAAAACCACTTCTGAGAGAGAACATGAACTAAAGAGGACAAAAAACGACGAGGACACGGTTAAAGGTTAAATGACAATAATTTTTTTTTCTTTATTATTTGTTTTTTACATTATGCACAACTCTCATTTATTGTGCAATAATATAATTTGTAACATTTATTTGTTGCATATTTTGATGCATTTATATGCTTTACAGAACATTTATGTCTGAATTTTGGGGGGCTTTTAAAATACTACGTCCAAGAAATCAGAATATTGATCCATATACAGTATAAGGCACATCGGATAATAAAGTACACTGTCGGCTTTTGTGAAAATTGAATGCTTTTAGGTGTGCCTTATAGTGTGGAAAATATGGTATGTAATTTAATGTTTTTAATCTCGGGAAATTAACATAGGCTCTATATTTTGAAAAATAAAACGGTTTCCCTTCACAATATGTATACCGGTATACAGATAGTTCTTAACTCATTATCCATTGAATAATTTGTTCTTAAAAGGTCACACATATCCAAAATGTATATTTGCTTTTGCTGTATATTAAATTGATGATAATTCATTCCATTTTAAAACCTCAAACCAAAAACAATCAAACGACAATACTGCTAAGATAAGATATGTCCACACACAGACTGACATCTTATAGTGGCAAAAGCACAACCAGATAGGAAACCGAATCATTCGTCACATGTCAAACTGTACCAGCCTCAGGAGATGATTGAGTGAAGAAACTGTGACACAGAGGCTTGGTTCTTCTGTGTTCTTATGTGCCTGCAGTGTTGCCCTCCTGATGCATGCTGTTGGATATCAACCAGCCCACCATAAACGACTGAAAACACTCATCAACACACTTTACAATTAGTTTTATGTTCGTTTTCACTCCACTTGTCTGACCAAAGAGGAGCCTCTTCCCAGTCACGTCTGTATTTCTGCAAACATCTGCTCTTCTCCGGTAGAGTATTGAGTGCACTGGACATCCATCCAATAAATAAATAAACAAACAAATAAATAGCAAATGTGAGCGGCATCACTGTGCGTCTACACTCCAGGCAACCGTGACAGCAGCAGCCAGATACACACAAGATCGGACAAGGGCTCCTGCGTATCAGGCCATGAACATTTTGCTGGCCTAAATATTTCCTGTGTTGTACTTTGCTCTTTATTGTCACATTGAGTGGACGACAGACATTTATATTTGACCAATGAAAATCCGGAACAAATCGTTTCAACATGACATCAAAAGACCAAATCAGGATCGATTGCGTGTTTTACGGGACGTTTGGCAACGCTGTTCGACTCCCTTGACCCGGCTAAGCTGCCAGATGCTCGTACATTTATCGATCAATGATTGACTCTTTTTAAAATCAAAATTACGAACATTCATAGAACTTTGTTGGATGTTTGCACAATGCATTTTGGTTCCACAATTAATGCAATGACAATAACTGTTTTTGTTCTGGATTTATAATATGATTAAACGTGTTTCTAAATATCACATTGCTGTAATCATCGGCATTTGCCCAACCTCATGTTCTGTGGGTAATACCTGTAATATCACCTCACGATTGGATGGTACCGACGTCTTTTTGATATCTGTAAGTGTCGTTGGCAAAAAGCACGCCGCTTCCAAAGTGATCAAGTGTCTTTTTCATCTCCACCCTATCAACCCTTGTCAACACCACACACATGTAATTGCATCACTCAACAAGCAGGTTAAGAGACAAGGTTGAAGAAAATTAACTTTTTTTTTTATGTTGGCAGATTTCCCCAGTTGTTTTAATAACCCATCTCAAACCTGTGATCTAATCTGCAGGAACAGTGGAAGCAATTAAAGTCGAAATTAATTATCCTCAGTGCCTGATATTCTCATAACGGCTTTGAGTTTTGTAGCAGGAAGTTGATATTTTGTCATCCGTGTTTTATCTCTCATGGCTGTGCGTGATTGTCTGCTCAAAGAGATTATTAATGTAGGAAGGGAAGGGAGCAGGAAATAGCAGATAAAGGCGGGGAGACGTTCTTTTCTTGCACTCCTCCTGACCACAGTGGCCCCGCTTGACGGTTCCAAGCTTCTGCTCCCGAGTCCCCTCCAATGCTCCTCTAATTTTAAAGGCCGATTTATCACGACAGCATTTAGACGAGATACTATAAAACGGGCCTACTTTTGATAGAAGTTGCACAATTGTTAATTAGTGGCTAAGATAATACATCTCTTCTCCATCTACACTCAGCTTGGTTGGCGCTCCCTTTGGGATCTCATTTAAGGCCCACGACGTTCAGAAGTGCATACTTTAGGGGCCGTAGATGTGACACCACGCAAGAATCACCATAGTCACCGGAACTGAAAATGTCAAGTTAAGTGAAAGGAGCTCATCGCCCACTGCACACGCTAGCGAACAGTGAACAGGACTCCCAAAGGGGGAGATGTGTGGGAGTGTGGCACTCCCCAAGCCCTCCTCTGTCGCTATTCGTGTAGTGTGTTTTGCATGGCAAATGGTGAGCTAAATTCAGAAATTACGTTTTGATAGTCTCGGTGTCGTGCCACTTGAAGTAGAAGAAAAATATTGTGATCTCTTCACTCGCAGCTCAGCACTTCTATTCTCCTCTTGCCTTCTGTTATTATCATTAGGCTGTGGTGCTGGATATTGTTGCGGACAGAGGCAAACACACAAAAAACAGGAATGACGCAAATACAAAACCACACAACACATAAAATAAATGCAACAATGTAAACTTGCAGCCTGGTACAAACAGGCCACCGTAAAAAACAGCTCCTAATGACAGTCACATCTTATACTGTTACACTATCGTAATTATGTGAGCTTTCATTTAACTATAGTGCAGTGTAGTGAAGTCAAAGCTCAGATTAAAAAAATAAAACAAATGCTGCACATACAGCTCCATCATTTTATTACTTTTTTTTGTGTGTTACTTCGAGTCTGCGTCAGTTTGGCAGCCATTTGTGTGCAATTTTCAGGTCGTTTGTGTGTTCTGGAGTTGCCTTCAGGTTAATAAAGAAATGGAATTGCCGTATTTGCTTCTTCTTGTATTATATTGCAACCTAGAGTTTGGGCTGAAAACAGTCTCAAGTAAAGAGGAAATTCAGCCATGAAAGTTGAATGGTCAGTCAGTAAGTCAGAATCACACAAAAAGGCAGAACTTATCTTACAAGCCAAGCTTGAAGTTGGTTGAAACAGAGTCACCCCCCCATGTCTCTTGGATCAGCTATAAGAAGATTTCAATGACATGCAGAAGATCAACGGTTGGGAGAGTGAGGACTGCGAGACAGGGGCTTAGAATCACGGCTGGATCAGAATGAGATGAACATACAATCAGAGGCAAAGCCACATGGGCTTATCTGCCCTTTCGCGATGGCTGTCATCATTGGAGAGATCCCTCAGCTGCTCCTCTGCCAAGATGAGAGAGCTTTCTGACAAAAACGGAAAGTTGCTCTTTATATGTGTCAGGAAAAGTTTGGGAGAACGTGGAGTGGCCCACAAGGTAACACATGAAAGTTATCAGCAAGAGGGTAAAACAAAATTGAAGTCAGAATTTGTCAATCTGTTGAAGAAGAAAAATGTGAAATAGAAAAGGGTAACATTGCCGTAGGGCACACCTGAAAAGATTAAATATGGCCAAGTGATTTTGCTTTTTAATTATACACTGCACCCCCCCCCTCTCTCTCTCTCTCTCTCTCTCTCTCTCTCTTTCTCAATTAGATTTATTTTCGATATTCTTGAACAGTGAAACATACTTTGCTTCCAAAGGCCCTCCTGCTGTGATAGTAGACGGCCACTCTCAATATACTCCCGAATGTAAACCTGCAGCCTTTGTCCAAAACGAGCTTCATTCTTGCAGAACCGTTTTGATGTAAGCTACTGATGGACTACGGACGCCGCCGGCATATGTCACATATACGCAACACAAATACCCCACTTGGCATGACTGTTTTCGGGCTTTGTTGGCGATCTGTAACATGAAATGGCTCAATTTCAGTGCACATCACTGAACATATCCCATACCAGGCTGTGGCCAGTGTTTATAGCTTACCCCCTGTGAGGTGCTGGCATCCAGTAGCGGCTCTTTATCTGAGACAGTATGGCGGTTGTGTAGTCTTCTCCCATGTGAGGCCTGCCATGCGAGGTGATTAGAGCATCTCTGTCAGTGTCTGAGGGGACAGATGGAGCAACAGAGGACTTTCTGGAGAGGCTATGGCAATTAGGAGAGAAAGGAGAGAAAATGGTGGTTGAGTTCAGGGAGATTCTTTAAACAACAGTATTCGAGTGGCGCGGGGACTCTCGTGGCCTTTGTCCACTCCACTCGCCATTGTTGTGTTCATGTTAACATGCTTTCACATGCTGTGAGCCTGTGACTATCAGTGTTGTCGTACAAAACTTATTATGGTTGAAGTAATTGCTTTCCTTTGTTAGCAAATTACAGCATAGAAATGTACTTGTCACATAAATGCTGGATGCACGTACTGTTTGTACTGTTTGTATTTATTCATATGTTATCTCTCGTTTATTCACGTGTATCTGTATGCTCTGTATGTTTTTTGCCACGTTGATATAGAACTGGAATGAATTCTTTGTTGCTGGGGGCCTCACACATAAATTCCCCACGTGAAATGGAATCTGGACTTCAAAATCAGATTCAATGAAACTGCTTATTTTTCCTTCCAACGCAGCAGTGATCAAATATTCTTTTGCTAATTGAAATGAAACAAAGCACAATTTGGAAACGGTACTGCTCCTGCTGCACACACCCAGGAGATGGTTGTTCCCCTCTGTGATTAATTGCTTTGTCAACGATCAATCTACATAACATTAAGATGGCCACAGGACCTGCGGGTTGCTGCCGAGACGTTGCCGTTGAAATCCCCATGGGGCTTTTATTAATGAAGCTGCTACCAGAGTTAACATTTCACCATTCAAATGTAATGCATTCTTTTATTAATTAATAACTCATTCATCAACGCCCGACACTTGTCTTTGACTCCAAATTTGAACCGATAAACAAGCATTCTGTTTTTAATGATGGGGGCATAACGTGATATGAATTTAGCATTTAAATGTTATGAAGTGCAACAGATTGACAAAGATACTCCAAATTACAAGTACAGTACTAAATAATATACCCTCATGACAAACTCATTCACAACATCTCTTTCTCTCTCTCTCTCTCTCTCTCTCTCTCTCTCTCTCTCTCTCTCTCTCTCTCTGTATATATATATAGATATATATATATCTATATATATATATTAATTTTTTTAAATATATATATATATAAGGTATATGTGTGTGATTTCATTTATCTCACTCAGTCTTCATTGCAAATCCAACCCCTTACCCTATGGAAAAATAGGTCAACGTTTCTTTAATCCATTAGGCTGCACAATTGCAGATTGATATGTGGGGAAGGAACTTGGGTCCCAAGCACAGTGATACGTGCTCATCTCAGGTATGATTTATCCTATCAGAAATATGTGCTATCATTTGACAAGAAAATTGGTTTCAACCAATCCTAATCGTCCAATGATCTGTCCAGAATGCAAAATTTCGGAGAGTGTTGAGGTTAAAGTTGCTGGCCTACCACAGATGTCGCGAAATTCAGTCAGTATGCAAATGGAAGAAGTCATGTATTAGTGTGTTGGTGTGAACTGGTTGCGCTAGGCTGCGCCAAACGCCCTCACCCTAATTATTCAGATGGTGATAAGCAGTGCAGAACTGCAAAGTCAACTCTGATTTAATCACGCAATTTGGGTCAGTCCATTTTGGCTGCAGCTGAGCACCTCACCGTCATCATTAAGGCCATGCTGCTCTCACCTTGCCAAGACAAAGATGAAAATTGTGCTTCTTTTTTTGTTGTTTTTTTTTTTTTTTCCCCAGCGCAATCTCCATCTTTGTCCAGCGGAAACATGTCCCCTACCCGGACTCTGAGCTTCGAGAGAGTGAGCTTCGTCGTGAATTTGTCCATGATTCGAAATCAGAAATGTGACTTTGTGCTTAAGATTTCACTTCCGAGCTCTCTCTGCCTGTGGGACCTGGTCCTTGGGCTTTTCATCAGCTGCCATTTTCGACGGCATGCAGTAATTTCATGGCTCATTGCAAGCGCTGAAAACCTTTGAAACTGCAAATGTTAACTTTGCCTGGCCTGGAGCCATTTAGGAAGCGATTAATTTAGCAAACAGAAGTGAGCCACTTTCTCCTCCTAGTCTGTGCATAATTTTTTTAGGATGGGGGGCTCGTCTATCTGTATTTGCCTAAGAGTGAGCAATGTAATGACAGTTCCTGTAATTGTAGAGTGTGAAAATGGTTCCTACCTTCGCCTGCACTATCATCCCCACATCTCTCCTGGCTCAGCCTTGACAGTCTTGTACAGTGAGAGCACACGCAGATTGCGAAAAGCCAGAATCACTTACAACATGCTTGACCTTATTTGTTGTCGCGAGCTGTTGAAGCACATTAAGGGAGAATGTTTGTGTGCAGTTTCAGCACCTCAGTGAGTGTGCTTGAAACCATATTTGCAAGCCACCGACTGATTTCCTGATCATGACTAGGATCAAAAAGTGCAAGAAGCAGCAGTGAAGACATTGTTGGAAGTGTGAATCTTGTTGGCTGAGACGCGCTGAGGAAATAGTGCAGCTCCCTGTGAGGAGTTCTCAGTGTCTGCCCAGTATTCCTTGAGGCTTTTTTTGTTCCACACTCCGCACAGTTTAGCAACGGAGAGGCAGACGGCAACGGGTCGGCCAGCCTTCCCCTACAGCTGTCCTACTCCATTCTGGCACCCTGCTCCACAAAGCCAATATGAAAACAAATTTTCAGCTTCATCGCAATTAATTTTCCTTCGCTTGTGAAAAGAAATCTTTGTCTTGACAACATTAAATATATCAGTTTGCATGTAGAAAATGCGGACTGGACAACCATCCAAGAGTCATGTTTCTCTCTGTCTCATAGACTCCCTCTTATGAGTGTTAGTGCATTTAACAACTGTTTCCTTAATGTGATACAAATTCCTACTTGTGCATGTGTGCATCCATGTTTTTTTTTTTTTCAGGAAAGAACTGCTTCCTTACCTGCTTGCCCTGTAGACACATCTGCATCCTGTTTTAACACGGCTCCACCGCAATATCAGCCACGCATTTTAGTTCACCGAAAGCCATTCACAACAACTATGAAGAACTAGAATCCAGTGTTCTAATATTCTGTTCCGCTTCTTATCATAAAAGTCCCACATGTCCTGTCAATATCCGCAAAATGAAATAAGGAAGCTAAATGTATCCTAATTATGTCCCTGGGACAATGTTGTTCGACTGGCCAAGATGTCAAATTAAATACTATTTTGATTCTGTGAAAGTGGTGTCAAGGCCTTATTTTTACATTGCAGGTACATCGCCTGATAAATAAGAGGGAGAGAACTGTAATTACTGAGTGGAAATGACATCAGAAATTAAGCAAATTGTAAAAGGTCTTTAAATGGGTTTGAGCGATGAATTAAAAAGACCACTGAGTGTGAAGAGGCAGGTGTTATCCTCGCTGACAATAACAAAACAGGAAGAGTGTGTGCATGTGTGTGAGGGATGAAGAATGTTAAGAAGGGAGAGGGAGGGCAGGTGTGTGCTGTTATCTGCGGACAATCCCAAGTCATTACCGAGTGAAATTGTATTTAGCTGATGTTCCTGAGCTTTAGCACTAATTCCTAGTGTATTGTTCCATAAATAACACTGATAAACCAATGTGTTCTTTGAATGCAAGCTGTTATTTTGCACCAAATTGAGATGTTCTTTTAGAGTCCCTGCGTGCATTGTTCTCTTTCTAAAATATAAATGCGATGTCTACATCATGCGAGTTTGCCCAAGTACTAATTTTCAATAAATTATGCCACTTTCAGGGCATAGTGGTAAAATAGCACATTTTCCTCCCAATCAGGAGATAGCTGTTTGAAACTCAGTTGAACATCTCCATGTGGAGCTCCAGTTTTCTCCGGGTACCCCGACAAAAATTGCATTTCAGGTTAATTGAATACTCAAAATTGCGCACGCATGGGAATATGAGTGAGAATGGTTATTTGTCGGCGATTAGTCCGGAGCATACCGACCTCTCACCCAAAATCAGCACAGATAGGTACAAGCTCACCATGACCCGAATGAGGACAAGCTGTTTAAGAACCAAACAAAAAGATGGATGTTGCCTTTTTATTTATGACTGAATTTATTTTAATTTAAAGCACGAAATATAAAATTAAAGCAACATTTTTACACCTGCTATTCCACAAGAAAAGGACACACAGATGATCAGAGGCTCTTTACAACCAGTTTTGTGCTGGCACTTTTTTTTTTCTTTTCAGACACTCGTCGTTTGGTCTTTTAGTGAACCAAGAGAAATGTAAAAGTGATGAAAGGTCCTGTGCTTCATAGAACCCAGGGCCAGTATGAAGATCGAACATATTCATATCCTGTTCCTGCTATTTTCTTCTATTTAATCAGAGTTCTCTTCGATGCGGGCATACGCCTTGCTTTCACTGGGCCGTTGCATTTGCAGCTCAACACCTTCGAGGCATGTGAGATTATTTTTGCAATCTCAAAGGCCGAATAACTTTTTGAAGGAGGAACAAAAAAAAAAAAACCCTCACAATTTAAAGTAATTTAGCACATTATCAGCATGGAAGTTAATTAGCGAGACTGCGCAAGTACCACTGGTAGCATTGCAACAGACAAATGTATTTGTATTTTTCTCTCTCCATGCACGTACTCACGCTCTGACCACGAGCGCTTGAATTCACTGTTTGGGGCTCTGATATTGATTAAACAGCTTGGAATCCAGTTTAATTAATGACAACTATCTGGAGTTCAAAGCTATTTAGTTGAATTCTGACCTTTTGTCACATTTTTGTACACAGTTGTAGAATTTAATACAATTCCAGCATTACTCTACTGAATAACATTAAAACAATCTTTGGTGCCTTAGCCCTTCTGAAAGGAATGTCTATGTCTAAGCACACACAATTTGAGGCTTGATATACTGTATACTGTTAGCCATTGTTTATCCATTAACATGAAAGGAGCGCCAAGCCGCAATATCACAAGACAGTGGAAACAACATGGCCACTCGCTATATCTCGCAAATGCAGCTGAGCCTGAAATGGCACATTGACAGCAACATATATAGCTGCTGTGTAGAAACAAAAGGCAAGGCATTTATAATTATTGACAGGCAACATATATTTACTTTTCCTCATTTCAAAATGATAAGCCATTCAAGCCCCACTCACTGTCTGCATTGTGAAGATGTCCCTATCAAAAACTACAGACGTACCTGTTTGTTCACAAGGGCTTGCCAACCAAAGTCCCTCCTCCCCATTCTCATGCGCACACAGCACCGAATAACGAACTAGACATGAATTTTGTTTTTCCACAAATCATAGGTGTATTACTGCTTTTTACTCATCGCTTCTTTAGTTTTAATGTTGCTTTAAGAATATCTGACAGTGGCTGGCAGAATGGTACCTTGACTTTCGAATTTAATTCACTATGTGATCAAACGTGTTACTCAATTTATGCCCCCTAAAAAAACACAAACCCAAGTTGTTTTATTACATGTTTTTAATAAACAAAAGTAGCACTGCATAAAAAGAGACTGTAAAGAAATACTTTTAATATTATGTCATGTAATTACAGTACATTTGAACATGCTGAAAATCCCAAGAGCTGTAGTGCATATGCATGCCTTTAAGGGGTGTGGCCTAGTGATGGACAAGAGGAACATGACTGTTTAGTCTTCATATGAGTTTTTGGTAAGAAGAACTACTAGCCGGTGTTCCCGGTTTGCATTTGTCTGTTTGTGTACACACATATACAAGTATGGTCAAAAATGTGCACGTGTGTGCGCGCACACACACAATCACTCTTAAAATTAAATAAACAAATGTGACCATATAATCACTTTCCATAGTAACCAATAAACTGGAAAATTATTCCCATATTGCCTTCCAGACTAAGTTTTTTTTTTCCCCCTGGCATAGTTTCTCACTGCTCACAAGAGCAGGCTTAGCTTAAAACCTTCCTCTTTAATAAAGCACAGAGTCAGGGCTGCCTCAGGATCATCCTGGGTCATCCTTCAGTTCAGCTGCTATAGGCCTAGCTTCTAGCGGACCTATGATGCACTGAGCCCTTCTCTCTTCCTCTCTCTGTTTACATCTGTTAATGTTAATGGGAAAACAGACTGTTAAAAAAAATAAAAAATTCTGAACAGTGGAAAATAGTTTGGACAGAGGGCAAAAGCATCGAAAAAAGAATAACAAAAACATTAGCCGGTAAAATCGGAGTGGCACCAGGCTGCTTGGTGGCCGATGGCGACGTCAGAGATGTCGCGTTGCCTTAAGCCCCAGTCAGGAGGTCAGGATGGAGGACTTGGGTGGAGCACAGGCTGTGGCCCTTTGTTGACCCTTTGTTGGCATTTTGTTGACCAACGACCGTAGGGAACATCAAATGTGCATAAAAAGCTATGGCTTGGAGATTGAGATGTCTGCTGTTCACGGTGAGCATTGAGTGCTGATCTCCGGAAGCCAGCGTCCTTGTCATAGTCAGTCAACCACAGTGACAGGTCAGCATTCACTGCCAACCAACCTCGGTGCAAGCAGTGTGATGGCATTCAAGTCCATTGTACTGGTACCAAGACGACGATGTCCACACAAGGAGGGTTCCAAAGAGAGCACCACAACCAAAGCTGGAAAGAAGTCATGCGCCAGAGCGGGGGCAGCCATGGATTCTTGTTCAAGTAATGCATTTCCTTCCAGACTCCAAAACACTTATTCCAGGGGTGTGAAACTAATTATTCTCGCGGGCCACTTTGGAGTTACGTCTTCAGAGGGCCGACTGTGAAAACACAGAAATGTTGTCTCGTGGCATTATTATTTGAGCACACCAAATTTAATGTTTTACTAGTTTTGAAATCAGTCAACTATAATCGTCAATTATTGTTCGAGTGTAAACAGGGTAACAAAATTATTGCAAAATCTTGTCATTTATTGTACCTGACAATTTGACATTTTGATACAGATTTTAGCAAGGATCATGCAAGTTGACACACATGATTTTCTTTTGGGGGGCCAAATTGAATGACGTGGCAGGCCGGATCTGGCCCCCAGGCCTTGACTTTGACACATGTGACTTAATCTTTCAAGTCAGAACCATGAAACGCCTGCTGAATATTAAACTCCTCTACTTGTTCCATCCCATTTGCATACCTGCCAACCTTTTGGAGCGCCAACGCATATAAACTACCAAAAAAAATCCTTATAAAGAGCAAAAAATCCTTCTAACATACCAAAGCATTTTATATGTCAAAATAACGTCAGAAAACCCCCCACGAAATTTTTAATGATATTTATTGTAGATCTCCATAATACAATGGCAGGTGAATGTCTAATCATCATTCTACTTAGTGGCATTACTGTGTTCAGAGTTTTATTCCTGCGTTACTTTTTTCACCAACTCCAAATGCTGTGAAGTTCACGTTTGCAAATTGTGCAATGAGCATATTCTTCAGTCTTACCAGGCACTATTGCGCCATTAAACTGCGATATCCATTCTTGAAGAAACCTTCCACTGTGCTTCGTTTTACTTCTCTTTCTTGTTGGTTCCATTGCGCAATATGAATGATAAATGTGTTTCCTTGTAGATTAGAACTTGCTTGTACACTACCGAAGTATGGAATGAATACTCTGCTGTTTTCAACTAGGAACCACGTGATTTACTGGAACGTTACCGGGAAATGAAAGCATTCGAGTAGACGAGCACCATTCTGGGCAAAAGCAAACGGAACTACCTGTTAGGGAAAAAAAAAAAAAAACAGACATTTTCAGAATCCGTATGATTTGTGCGATATGGCCATATACGTAAGATTCACCACAAAATCCGTATAAAATATGCCTAAACCGTATGAGTTGACAGGTATGCATTTGTTTTGATATGCTTAATTCTTACGTTTCCTGAAAAAATGACACCTGGCATCCAGGTAAACAACACCAACGGCTGCCGTCACTCACATGTTGACATCATCAGTCTTATCCGTTTTGGACCTAAAAATTAGGTGTTTCAAAAACTACTGCCTAAAAACACAACTGAGTCACTGGCAGGGAATCATAAATTTCAACATTTGGTCCATTGTTGGGGTCATTTAAAATAGCAGTTTTCTTTGCCTCGGTCAACTTCACAGAGTACTCATGTAGAGTTTGGTTGGTTTTCCTTAACGTGTTTGGTGTATAATTCTCGACTTGCTCCATATGTAAAGTGCCTTGGGATGACATGAGTTGAAGTTTAATTTCTTCACATTTACTGTTAATGACTTTTTGTTTGTCAGTGCATATCTAGATATTTACCATCCGCGGAGGCCAGAATGTTCTGCGAGACACTCTTAGGGCTGTCATTTTCTACTCAAGTGGAGGGTGCTTTGGGCTGGGGTGAGGTAATGTCGGGTGCTGGGATGTTTGGTGGTACTGCATTCAGGAGGCACCTGCGGCTGTGACATCATCGCCTTATCGCATATCATGTATCACCTACAGCTCCACATCAAGCCCTAACAGACAGATTCCATCTGTCATCTCTGAGAGAAGCCCACTATAATTTACTCCAGGCCAATCCTACACAGACTCTATTTTTTTTCTGCTTCGTCATGCCTCTGTGTGCTGCAAAGAGGGTCAGGGGCTGCTATTTCAAATGTTGCCACTATTTTAAAGCCCAACTGTGAGTTCGCTGCTTCTTTTTGTTTAATTCACCGGAAGTTCATTCGTTGTTCTGCTCCTGCCACAGAAACCTAATTCATCTAGGTGGCAAGCATCACACCAAAGACAATGTTGAAACAATATCACATTAATTGCAATCAATACACATATGCATCGCTCCATTTTGTATGCAATAGCTAATTTGCATAACTATGAAGGCATATCTCTGTAAACAAATATACAAAAAAGAGATCATCTTATTTAAAAGCCAGAAGTAAAAAAAAAAAACAAACAAAAAAAAAACAAAACCTAAATTTACCAAACGGCATAACCTAATTAGAAAGACTAATCAACATTAATGTCTTAATATTGAAGGAAGTGAGGAAGGATAATTAGTTGGGGCGTTTCACTCTCATTTCCTTTGCAATCATACAAGTAACAAGAGTTGATGCCGCCTTAAATGGCCACCCACATACAGCAGCTAATTGCAGGACTTCACCCCCAAGCACCCTCCTAGGCATAGAGACAACGGGGAAATTGGCCATTTCTGCTCTCCTGGGTTTCATTAATAATCCATGTCACTTTTTTCCCAACACTTAGACTGTCCCTAAAAACCTGAGCAAGATATGTTCTAGGTGTTATGCAGATTGCTGTCTATTCTGCTGTCGATGACTACTTCTAGTCATTGTATAGTACTGTATACCGTATATGATACAGTTCTACTAGTACTGTATTCACTCTTCTGAAATCACAATATGGTGTGAATATACAGTATACCCGGTAGTTGGATTTTTTTTTTGGGGGGGGGTATTTGGGAGTTCAAAATGGCCCCAACATGGTGTCGTTTTGTCGAAAACTACGAGTAAACTCGAGTAGTGGGTCGGTCCCGTTTTTATCCAAAATGGGTTATTTTTGACCCAACTGTCTTCAGAGCATAACTCAAATGACAATCGATGTAGTCACCCTCAGTTAAAGTCTCAGGCCCTTGAAAACTATTTGAGACCAAATTTGACATATGATCTCCTTCAGTATTGCCACGGTTACCTTGAAAAAGTCACTTATTTAATTTATTGATGACTTGATTTGTGACTTTGAGTTACATTCAACAGAGGCCAACAACACCACTTAAAAACATAAAAAAACGTTTTTGCCAATACGCAATTGGAAATGCATTTTTTTACCAGTGACATCTGAGAATAAAGATGTTTTTTAATTAAAAATACAATGAAAACAACCTTATCAGTTTTAGTAATTATTTTTATCAGTACTGTAGTTAATTTTAAAAAATGCGTCTGATTGGAATAGTAATTCAGATAATAGATGGATGGAGTCTTTATGGATTTCACTGAAAATACACAGGCTGTTTGTTTTTTTAGAAAGTAAAATAGTCTTTCGAGACTTCACTCAACATAAATATTGTAGCAGCCCTTCATATACAGTAGTTGAAAAATTATGTGATTTTGTCTGGTCTGGTGGGGACATGAAGCCAACAAGAGAGAGGACGCTGAAGGGCGGGGAGCGGAAAAATGGGAACTGACTGCAAGCTACGCAATGCTTAGCGTTGTTGTTTCGACATGGTTATGGCCAACAGTAATCTTTTTTTGTGTTCTCAATTGTTTGTTGCAAGATCACCACTTGGCCTGGTTCATTCCACAATGCTACAATATTTTTTGATGGCAGTGTATTTTGCCTTGACGTATTTTACTGTTAATATTGTCATGTCAAACTTAATGTTTACAATGCACATTGTTGATACCTATAATAATTATAAACGGCAACCTCATACAGTCACACAGTTTTCTTGGTCTTTCTCTTTAAGACTGAATATACTGCTCTCTGTTTTTTTTTGTTGTTTTTTTAAATCAATTCACATAGTGGTAGGGTGTTTGAAGCTAGATAACACTTTGTCAACAGTATAGAGTGTACAACACAGCTTAAGAGTTTGTTTTGCTGTACATTTCATGCAAACTCAACCCAGGAAGGCTGGAGCCTGAATCGATCCTCTGCACTGTGAGGCGGACATGCTAACCAGTCAAGCACTGTGCCGCCCGCTGTTAGCTTATTTACCTCAAAATAGCATCTGGTTTTCCATCTTGACAATGCAAAGCTCTGTCCTTCCTCCATTATTTTTCATGTACAGTGAAACTCCTCTAGAACGAAACCTGCATGGGCGAAAATACCCCCTTATGTGAAAAAATCTTCATGCATTAACACAATTCCCATTCTCCTGCCCCCCATACGACGAAAAACCCCCTGTTGCGTTATACGAAATCATTTTGTCTGCTCCAGCCTCGCGAAGACATTCACTACAATGAAGTCTTATCCAACAGCGACCTCTACTACTTCGTTCGAAAAAAGGCAACAGCAACCACCACACTGGTTTACATAGTGAACGATGTTTATTTCGGTCACAGCTGCGAGTTTCCTGGGCTCAACATACTCATAGCTGCTCTGCTATTGGCTTACCGAGCATCATCCTGGCCTCCGATTGGCCAAATAGACCTCACTGTCTATGTGTGTAGATACTGAAGCTAGATCCGTAGCATCCGATTAGCTGCTCAGAGTAAATTGCTTATGGCTCGACGGACATTTACTTTACTTTTTATCATGCTAAAAACACCCACGGGACGCTTCGTAGTCCTCGATGGCCATAGTTAGCTCTCGAAGGCTAAAAACCTTACGCTAACTGGAGCGCTTCTCTCTCATTAGCGCTCCAGTGGCTCGACGGACATTCAAATAAACGA